>NW_010969767.1:0-18849 GCF_000463585.1 Tarenaya hassleriana | reverse complement strand
TCGTCCGAGACAAAATCAAGGATGGTTTTCTCAAGCCGCTGCATGTTTCCTCGCGTGACCAACTTGCTGATTTTCTTACGAAGGCGGTAACTGCGGATCATTTCAGACATCTCTTGTCCAAGATGGGAACTCATTCTCTTTATTCCCATTTTGAAGGGGAGTAATAGAGATTGTTATCTAAACAACCTGATATATTTTTATCTGTTAGTTTCCTTATATCTAGCAACAACAATATTCTTTCTCCTGTATATATTTTGCTCGTTTGGTATCAATGACAATACTGAAAATCTTCTGCATTTACCTTCTATTGCAAAGGTTATTACTCACATATAAAAATTTATTTTTCATATATGCAATAAATTAAAAATGCTTGTTCAATTAAGTCTAGTGGCGGTCGATTTTCGATGCATCCCAAAGTCAAACTTTAGCTTTCTTTTATTTTAATTAGGAAAAAAAACAAAACAGACACAAACGCTTTATCTCTGCCCTTATTATTCCTCATGTTTTTTTTTTGGTGAAAAAGCCAATGTCATAGCAGTCAGTGGTCAAGGGAAAAAAGGAAGAAAAAAAAGATTAGTTTGACTAGTTTTATTTAGGAAAAAATATGAGAATTTATTTGATTATACGGTGCTCAAATTTGTATCAACTATTTTTTTTCCCCAATATCTTGAAAGATTATTATTATGATTTAAATAATCGAATTAGATGATGAAAAGTTACATCTTTGTATTTTTTTTAATCCCTTTTCGGTAAAACTAAGACTATCGTGGTATGCTTTATTTTATCTCCTTATTCTTCCGATTGTCTTTTTTATATTCTCTCTAAAAAAAAAGATTTTGTCATGCCTCTACCATTTTTATCACGATTACTTTTTTTTTTCACAGTTTACAAATGCAAATTAGCAGGACCGGCATCATCATCACCATCATCATCATCATCGTCACCACCACCATCATCATCGTCATCATCATCATCATCATCATCATTGATTAATGTTATTATCTATACATGTCTAGACGATTTCAAAACAATACGCCAAAAAAGAGGGAAGAGTTTTGGCAGAATAAAGAGAAAATGACATGAGGGTGCAGCAGATGTGACTGGACAGATTGGACTCGAGAAGTTAGATTGTGACATTTCGGGCAAATTACATAATCGTTTTAAAAAAAATAAGAATAAAACAAATAAGCCAACTTGAATTTTGAAATGGATTTTTCAAGGACCTATATATATATATGTATATATCATATGCTATGTACTTACCAATATGATATTTATTTATCAAATTTATTTCACGGTCAATCTCGTCTTTACAAAATAGACATTTGTGTTGTGTGAATCCTTTTTAAAAGTCTCAACCCTTACAAGACACGTCACATGAAGAATAAAAAAATGTACTGGGCACTGGTTCTCCATGTCTATTTACTCCAGCTTTTAAACCGGTTCAACTACACATGAATAGCAAAAGAAATTCACGGTTTTGTACAAACCAATGCAAAAATCGTAATTACGCACCGGTTATCAACCGATATTACATTCTAAACACATATAAATAAAAATTAATATTGCCGATTAGTTTAGGAGGAAAAAAAAAGGCCCAATGGGCTTTTTTCTTTTACATACACGCGAATGCCGACGTGGTGTATATAATAAACCCTAGAAAGCAAAAGACATGCTGTGTTATGTGGTCGCTGTCCATTCATACGTTGGCTTCTCTGTTTTTTTTTTTATAAAAAAAAAATTGGCAGTTCAGTTTCTGCATGCAATCCCTGGTTTAGGCTTGTCTCCCTCAAACGTCAACGTTAACGCATGCATGCACATAACACAACGCATGTTACGTGTGTATATATATATATATATATGTATGAATGTGTTAGCGTTGATTTGTCTATTATTGTGTTTCTCCTTTCTCTTTCACCATACATGCAAAATCTCCTGCATTTTTGTCTCGTTTGCGAAACCAGTCAATATACAGTGGTCCTCATCAACACCCTCCGGATCAAACCGAGAAAATCCGATTTGATTTAATTATTCATTAGATCCTCACACGCATCCCCAAACTTATTTTTATTGTGAAACAAATGTAACAATAGATGTTGGATTCTTTCCGGTCCATTAATTGCCCGCATCGCATGTGAGGTCAGTGACGTGCATTTTGAAACATTTTATATGTCGTTGGATATAACTGTTTATTAAGTTTTCGTACTTAGGATCCATTAGCCATAGTGTTTACTTGTATAATAATTTATTGCGCGTTATACAATTATATTTGAAGTAGAGTATTTAGTTTAGTATCATATGAAAAAATAATTTAAAATGTCACACGAAAACCGGTTCTTTAAAGAGTCATTATTAGTTGTGATGTTTTTAATCATAAAATAAAAAAATGTGGTATGTCGATAAAAGGAAAAAATAAAAGTTTTGCTTTTAAAGGTTTACTCACACTTATCTCATCATTACGGGAATATTAACTTTGATCTAAATTCTTTATCCAAAGTAGTCTTTTTTATTTACTCATATATGCTCGAATATTATTTTTTTTCCCAACATTAGTTTAATTAATTGGAATAAGAGAAATGTCATTTCGCATTATCAAAATTCAGCATAGATCAGAATTTGGACATTGAACATGAATTTAAATAGTTAGGATACAAATATTCATTTTCATAGTCATTGTATTTTATTTTAAAATTTATGATTTTAAAATATTTCTATATAAATATAGTCAATACTGCTAATATGTGTGGTTATCAAATTATGTATGGTTGGCTAAAACGACTCACTTCTTGTCTTTTTCCACCGAGCCCATGCCTTTGGTTGATATCTTAGGCGGAAACAATGCAAAAAATGACATAAAAAAGGAAGATAATTTATTATCTATCTTTTGTACATCATTTATTTTGGATTTTGTTGCTTTGTAACATAAAATAGGTTAATTTATGCCCATGGCAAGAAAATGACATTTGTTTGTGGTTCAGTCAATTTCATCTTTGCTATATATACATACATACATACATACACATATATTAATATATCAACCCATAGACTATATACCGAAGGAAATTTAACCTAATAGTTGTGAAAAAAAAATCTATTTTAATTGAAAATAAGTGATGAGTCAAAGTAATTAAGATTGCATGAGCGTATTGATTTTCGTAGCAAAACGGCGCCGTATAAGTGTCTTTTCCTACGTTGGCAGGTCATGGCAGACATTAAGGCCTCATGTATGAGCTCTGATATACTGTATGTAATGGTGAAGGGGTTATATATACAGTTTGATTGTATATTGCGTAGTCTGACATGGGCGTGTATATAATATTTATGTACGTAGACACGAATGCATGCAAGTGAAAAAAAAATTATACATGCGAAAATATTCGTATATTTTTCTACAGATGTCATTTATTATATAACTTCAAACTCTGATATAAAATAAACAATAGTTTCCATTCAATTGTATAAAATATGACGTAAACTTGTCATTCAAATTCTAAAAACTCGCAACATATTCTACGGATGTAGACACACTGTAACATCTTGCAAGAAGATCCCATCGCATGGGCTTTTTTTTATATATAAAAAAAATTGTCGTTAGTCATTGAAATGTTACGAGACAGGAGAGCGGGCCATGGCACCGACATACCAATGTCGAAATCTGTATTCTCTACGTAACATTAGAAAAATACGACGCACGTACGTACAATCCTCATGGACTTTATGTACACACATATTCATCAATTATTAATTGTCACACGAGCTATTATATGGTGCGTGCATGGATTGGGTTGGAACCAATTAAATAAGGTGCACCCACTATGCTCAGATTTTTTTGGAAGATAATGTCATAATGAATACTGCCTTATATCCGTTGGGTCGTTTTAGAACACTGAACAAAAGTTTGCCCTCTCGATTTTACGGTCGGCACGAAATCTTGGACTTTTCATTGTCCATTCATGGATCCATGCAAATTTATACCGTATTTCTGTGTCTTCTTGTTTGTTTTTATTTTTTAATATGGACCGACACTACGTTGTTTTTCCTCTTACAAGTGATAATACGGAGTTAGAGAAAAAAAAAAGTCGGAAAGATTTTCTTTCATGGGTGTGGTCGTAAACGTGAAGTTTCAAATAAGAGTAACCAAAATATATAAAAGAAAAAGGTGGAGAAAAAGCGAAAGACAATAAGGTGGGAGATGGGGGAATTGTAGGGATGAAAGCGAAAATAAAATAAAAGAGACGTCTTTCTCATAAACACAGATCCCAATGGATTCAAAAGCAATTTGTGCTTGCTGTGTAATCTCATCTCAATCTTTGTATCCTTGATTCCTTTCTTTCTACATATTTAGAGAGAGAGAGAAAGAGAGAGAGAGAGAGAGAGATTTTGATATTGCAGAAGCTAGAGTCTTTGTTAATGGCGTGTTCATGATATTTACATGGCTCGAACAATGGTTTCCCAATGGTTGGGATTTTTCCGGCACCAAAGCGAGAAAGAGATGTGGAAGAAGAAATAAGAAGAAGGCCATATTCGTAGAAGATTGAAGAGAAAAGATGAAATCCTTTTGTAGCGATGATGACAATAACACGACGTCAAACCTGTTTGGCTTCTCTCTCTCTCCCGACATCTTCAAAATGGGAGAAAATAACGGCGGAATTGTTCATCACCATAACCAAACACTGTCTTCTACTTCTTCCGTCTCTGCGTCTGTTCTCCCTCAACTCGGTGATTATGGTAATAACAGAAACTATGGGGAAATCTATTCTCATTTGCCTGTCATGCCACTCAGGTCTGACGGCTCTCTTTGTTTGATGGAAGCTTTCAACAGATCTCATCAACCCAATCCAGGTATAAAAAAAAAGTTTGAATCTTTTTTATTGTTTCATGGACATGTTTTGTTCATTTCTTTTGTGGGTTTTTGTGAAACAGCTTCAATGCCCGAAATGGAGGATTTTTTCGGTGGAGCATTGAAAATGGGGACCCATCACCATAACTACAACTCCCACGGCTCCAACGCTCAAGATTCTCTGAAAATTTTCCGGGAATATCCAATCTCTCAAGAAAATCAACGCTATCCATTCACCAACTTCCCAGAAATCAGAAGCCACGAAGAAACCCACGGTTATTATCCACAGTCCACCGCTCAAACCCATCAGCTTCAAGCCGAGATGAAGAGCTTTGTCTCGAGAAATTACGAGAATGACCCTGGTATCACGCGGTCAGGTTCCGCCGGGATAGGGGCATACGGGGAATTCCAACAGTCGTTGAGCTTGTCCATGAGCCCTGGTTCTCAGTCGAGTTGCGTAACCAGTTCACGTCAACTCATCTCATCTGCTGTCTTGGACAGTGTTGGTTTCGAGACGAAGAAAAGAGGACAAGAAGTCGTCGTTGAGCAGAGACACACTGTTCATGGAAAATCCATTGACACGTTCGGACAGAGAACCTCCCAGTACAGAGGTGTCACAAGGTTTGTATCTTTGTATTTTTTTCTTCTTTTTAAAGTTATTAAAAATATAAAAAAATAATGTTGATTCTTGGGGTAATGATAATGTATTGTAACATATGGAAATAGACATAGATGGACCGGTAGATACGAAGCTCATCTTTGGGACAATAGTTTCAAGAAAGAAGGTCAAAGCAGGAAAGGGAGACAAGGTTTGCGATTTGTGATTTTTTTGTGAGTCCTTATATGATTATGATTTATGAATGATCGTGGAATATTATTGACATTATGTGTGTATTTGTTTTTGGCATGATCAATAATGCCAAATCATATGAATGATTTCATCTTCTCAGTTTACCTCGGTAAGTATTTTGGATCGATGGCTGCCTTTTTTACGTAAGTATTTTTGTTCCTAATGATAAATCCAATTTTAATTCCAAAATCTTGATTATTATTATTATTATTATTATTAGGTGGTTATGATATGGAGGAGAAAGCTGCACGAGCATACGACCTTGCTGCACTCAAGTATTGGGGTCCCTCTACTCACACCAATTTCCCCGTAATCATTTTATTTTCATATGTTTCGGTTTTACATCAAACTAACGATTATCGCTTTATAATATGTCGTTTATATATTATTTCACTCGATAAGTATTGATGCGTTTTTTATAGGTGGAGAATTATGAAAAGGAGATTGGAGAAATGAAGAACATGACTAGGCAAGAGTACGTTGCCCATTTGAGAAGGTAATTAATTGCGTGCATGGAAATATAAATATCTTTTTTATGACTAAATAATCTTGTGATTATTGTATTTGCGGATAGGAAAATTAACGCGAAATGCCCTTTTTTTGATGCAGGAAAAGCAGTGGATTCTCGAGGGGCGCTTCAATCTATAGGGGAGTCACAAGGTTCGTGCATGGATCATACGTTCTTTTAATATCATAATCATAGTATAAAGTTTAGGACTATATATTTATTTATATGGACCGATATTCTCTAATACTCTCCCACAAGATAACACAAATGAACCAAATCAATCTAAACCAATATTAAACCAAATGCTAAACCGATATTCTCTAATAACCGCCATTTAAATATATTGAAGGCATCACCAACATGGAAGGTGGCAAGCTCGGATCGGCAGAGTCGCCGGCAACAAGGATCTCTATCTCGGAACTTTCGGTTCGTTTCTTAGATAAAAATATGTTAGTTTCTAACTTATACTTTCGATGTTAAGTATTCTTATTTGATTACGTTTATGAATGGTTAGGTACTCAAGAAGAAGCGGCGGAAGCTTATGACGTGGCCGCCATCAAGTTCCGAGGCAAAAACGCCGTTACAAACTTCGACATGACGAGGTATGATGTCGAACGGATCATGTCAAGCGACACCCTTTTGTCTGGAGAGCTCGCGAGAAGGAGCAACGTTAACAAAGAAGCTCTGTTCGAGAACAGTCACGGCTCGGATGTCGTCCTCGATGGCTCGAGAGACGGAAACTCGGGCCGGGTCTTGAGTTTTCCGGCGGTTTTCCCGATCTCTCAGGTCGGTCCGAAGATTTTCGGTTCAAATGTCGCCGAAAACATGAGTACTTGGACGAACCCCAATGACGAAGTCAAGACTGTTGCTCTCTCGTTGCCTCAGATGCCGGTTTTCTCCGCTTGGTCCGATTCTTGATTTGGTTTTCTGGTATACCAAAGTGGCGGGTTCTCTCCATTCAACCGGTTCGGTTTATGGTTCAGGGAGAAAAGGTTCATGCAGGAAAGAAGAAATGGTGATACGGGGAATCCGGATTTTTCGGTTTAGTTTTGGTTTACGGATCGGTATAAATAGTTTTCCTTAGAACTTTTGTATCGGGATTTTGTAATATGCATGGACTCACCAAACGTATTGAATCAAATCACCAATCTCCTCGTGACCGTGCACGTATATATATATATATATACGTTATATGACTGGAGACGCAAGAAAAATCCATGATATAAGATATGGCAATATGCATTGATGGACCCATAACTGATTATTAGGTTTTCTTTTTGTGGCTTTATATATATTGTTCTTTTAAGTACAAAAACCTAATGAATGTTTGCATAATATATGTCTCCAATAATTCCATTGCTCTTTTTTAAAAAACCATATGTCGTCGCCCCCAGCACTAAAACATCATTGCTAAATTCTCATCCTTTGTCTCTTTTTCCCCACACCGAATCAGCTTTTCTCAAAAGATCACGAAAACACAAATATTCCCCTTTTCATCGTGTTATTTTAATATTTAATTTAATTTATTTTTGGTTGTATATCTGATCTAAAATATAATCCCTTGTATGGATTTGAAATTTCATTTCTCACACGTAAAACGGTACGTTTTTCTCAAACGGTGAAAATTTTGACCTAATTTTTTCTTTATAGATTATTTGTTACGTTGGAATCGTGTTTAAAATCAGAATAATTATTTTTTTAGTTATTCTATAATACTCCATCCGTTTCATTTTATATTACATTTAAGAATTCTACACAGAAAAATAATGTTTTATCCAAAATACCCTTATTTATTGTATAGATAATTATTATCTCTAAATATAATTAAATACTCTTAAGGATAAATTTTAAAAATATTAAAAAGTATATTGAAAATTTGAAAATATTATTTATTTTGAAATAAAAATTTTGTTTTTAAAACATCATATAAAATAAAACGGAAGGAGTATAATATTAGTAACAATAATGGTTATGTACTCGCGACCTTTTTATAGCCACTTACTAGGAAATAATTATGCCGGGAGCAAAAAGAAAATCCACCATTAGGGAAGAAGACTAGTCAAAATGTTCAGTTCCCACGTGTCTCTCTCATGTACCGCACGTGTGGATTTTGTTAAAAGCCCACGCATTGACATATTGGGCCGACATTAGGCCCATTAATAGAGAGAACCGGCCCATATTGGTGGTCGTTTTCGTATTTGTGAATGTGTCTAATGATACGAGGTTTGCGTGAAATACGAGGTTTACGTGAAATAATAGTCTTCATGCGGAACAATAGATATAAAGAACGATTAAATTGGGGCAATGCTATTTACTTTGGTCATTCTCCCTAGGGGTTGGCATTTCGAGAATCAATTTGGGTTCCGTACGAGAATACATTGATTTGGTTTTTTTGGTTTTATGAAAATAGGTACCAATCGGTTTTTATATTATGTTCAGTTCGGTTCGGTTTCGGTTCCGATTTTTATTTAAAAAAGATAGATTTTTTAAAATAAATTTTAGTTTTTCGGGACATTTTAAAATTCGGTTCGATTCGGTTCGGTTTTGAAAAATTCGAATTTCTAAAAATAAAATTATTCGTGAATTTAGAATGGTTTGGATCGAAATATACCATATTTTTCGATTCGGTTCGATTCGAATTGGTACGGAACCCAAAATTTTCTCCATGAAATTATAAAATATCCTAGTCATAGTCAAACTACAAAATAATTAAATTTTTTTTTTAAAAAAGAGTGGACTAATTGAATTCTAAAATATACAACTAATATAAAACCATATAATAAACATGATTCCCATGCGTGAAACGTGGAACACTTTATATATAAAGACTCATAATATTATTCAAAATTAATCGTAACCAAACGGAACCCGCAAAATTCCACGTATATAATTTGTAAACCAGAAAAAAGATTTAGTGATGGCTAAACTAATTAATTAATTAATTAAATCCGGGGGAATCCCTAAGGTTACTTGCTGTGTGTGTGACCAAATCACGATCGTATAAGATTATAGACAGCGAGATTTATTCACAAGAGAACGTAGTGTAATTATCTATATTAATTGAATTATGTATTATTAGTAAATAGAAACGCATATTTTAGTGCTAATTTAGGGTGTGACCCTTTTTTCGTGCTCGATCCATTTTAAAAATAAAAATGTATTTGATGGAGTTTTTTACTGCGTAATATTTATATTTTCGTAGGGTTTAATAATTAATTTTAAAAAATTTATTATTTTTTTTTATAACCCTTTGTAATGTTACTTTCAGATCTGTCTGGGCGTTGTGTATTTATATCTAATCTCTTAGTGTACTAATGAATAATGGAAGCTGTGGTGGTAATAGAGAACCAGCCACGATTGCGATTGAGAACCACATCTCTCCGTTCTCCTCTTCCCTATAAAAGCCACCGTCCCTTCCTCTCGCTCTTCCCACCTTCCATATCCATAACCTCGACCTCTCTCCGATTCGCAGCACCTTCCGGAGCCACCGTCATTGGCCGCGTCTCGGCGGCTGAGCTTCGCAACAAACGCGCCCTGACCTCTGCTTCGTCTTCCCTGAGGACGGCTATGGCGGCGATTGCCGTGGATTCGTTCGTCATCGGGACATTCTTCGCTTCCCTCCTCGCGTTCGTGCTTCTCTTCGTCGTGCGCCGGAGAAGCGCGAATGGTGACCGGAGCAAGAAGATCCGCGGGTCCTCCGGTGCCAGGAACGACGCCGTGCCGGTGGATTCGGCGGCGGAGTTATCTGGATCCGGTACCGATATCATCATTGTCGGCGCCGGTGTCGCCGGAGCGGCTCTTGCTCATACCCTCGGCAAGGCAAGTCCGATTTTCTGTAATTTCGAATGTTCTAGTCATGAAGAAAACATAGCAATGCTTCCAATTGCTCTTCTTCAGGCTGAATTTGGATTCGTTACATTTCTCGAACTTTTTCCAGTTTCATGTTCTAGGGATTTCGCATTTTCTCCCTTTTTCTGGGAGTTTTCTAGAACGGCTCCCGTTTCCGTTTAAATAAAATTTAAAATTATTCTAATTGTGGCGGTAATGGGATCGAATTATAGGAATTAGCTGTTTCCGTGTAGGCTTTTGCGCGAAGGGTTTGATTAATTTTCTTGAAGGAATTGCAATTTGCATGTGATGTTTGCTTGGCTACAGATTACTCGATGAATTAATCCATGAAAATTTGGCGTATTAAAAAATTTTTAATCTAATCTGATAGAGACATTTGATTAGTTGCGTGGAGGAAATGGCAATATCGTCGGTTTCATACAAATATTCTTGCAATGCAAGTTTCGGTGAAAGAAACGTAAAGATTTGGCTTTTAAGACATGTGATGATGTCTTTTGCCTGAAAGCGGTACCTTTGGCTTCACTTTCATGTTCGGCTCCGGTGAAAGAACCGTGTTGGACAGAAATAACCTTTATCCACGAGATTGGAGATGGTTGTTTGTCGGTTCTTGCGTTAAGTGCGTGTTTCTCGTTGATGTAACTATAGAATTCAGATGATACAGTGTTCTGGAAACTCGGGTTTCTTAATTTGTTAAAATTATCATGTTGTCTCGTATACATTTCGCAAAAATAAAAATAAAAATGGTACGTAGAGCTGTTGCAGACGAACTAGCTGATGTGTTGTGAGATAATGAATATCTTGCATGATTTTGGCTTTATTTGGTACAGCAAGGAAGGCGAGTTCACGTCATCGAAAGAGACTTATCTGAGCCTGACAGAATCGTGGGCGAATTGCTTCAGCCGGGTGGTTACTTGAAGCTCATTGAACTCGGTCTTGAGGGTAGGTGGTGCATTTGTTTGGTATTTTTGTTAGGCTTTATTAGGAGTGTATTTAATCTTGAAGATAACATATTATCTACGTGTTCTATGTATATAAATACGCTCATATCATCGATTGTATATCCAAGAGATTATTCCGTAAATCTTGTCAGCCTTCATGTTCTAGCCCTTCTATGAGAAAAATAATGTTTTGATGGATTTGTTTTGGCAATGTTAAAAAAAAAAGTTCTTATATTTGCTTCTTGACTGTAGATTGTGTGAAGGAAATTGATGCCCAGCGGGTTCTTGGTTATGCTCTCTTCAAGGACGGGAAGAATACTCGAGTTTCTTACCCCTTGGAAAAATTTGATTCGGATGTGGCTGGAAGGAGCTTCCACAACGGTCGGTTTATTCAGAGAATGCGTGAAAAAGCTGAATCTCTTCCAACGTAATCTTCTGAGTCCTTAAACTACAAACTTCAACACTGTACATGTTCCACATTTTTTGCATTGGTATCTTTAATTAAAATGTGTGCTTTCGGCATCTGTTACCGTCTTCGAATACTATGAAACTTGGCTTGTGCTTCAGTGTCCGGTTGGAGCAAGGGGCAGTGACATCATTGATTGAAGAAAACGGGACAGTAAAAGGGGTTCAATACAAAACAAAGGACGGTAAAGAACTTAGAGCATACGCCCCTCTCACGATTGTTTGCGATGGTTGTTTCTCAAACCTTCGTCGTTCTCTCTGCAAGCCGAAGGTGATATGTTTTCTCCTCCATTTTTTTTACTATAGTTTCTAGCTTCACCTAAAATGATTGATTCTGAGAAACTTGAAGCCTTTGTTAATATTAATCTGTTCCGGCACTTACTTAGTATATATCTATCAGGTGGAGATTCCCTCTAATTTTGTGGGTCTAGTCTTGGAAAACTGTCAACTCCCATATGCAAATCATGGGCATGTTATTCTCGGCGACCCGTCGCCTATCTTGTTTTATCCCATCAGCAGTTCAGAAGTTCGTTGCCTCGTTGATGTTCCCGGTCAAAAGCTTCCTTCCATTGCTAATGGCGAAATGGCTAAGTACCTCAAAACACAAGTAGCACCCCAGGTACCAAACTCTGTTCAATAAGAGATCTCGAGCACAAAATTCGGGAAATGCCACAGTCAATGTGCATTTATATCTTAATATCTTTCGCATTCATATTATATCTCCAGGTTCCACCCGAGGTTTATGAAACATTCGTCGCCGCAATTGACAAAGGCAATATTAGAACAATGCCAAACAGAAGCATGCCAGCTGATCCAGTTCCTACTCCCGGAGCCCTTCTTCTGGGCGATGCATTCAACATGCGCCATCCATTAACCGGCGGTGGAATGACGGTCGCGCTGTCAGATATCGTCGTTCTACGGGATCTTCTCAGGCCGCTTCGTGACCTCAATGATAAAGAGCAACTTGCTAAATACCTCGAATCCTTTTACACCTTGCGGAAGGTTAGACATAACGGAATCACAAACTCGATCTGCTCATACATTCCAGTTGAAAGTTTACTGATATTATGGTGTGGCCTTTCACAGCCGGTGGCATCCACCATCAATACTTTGGCGGGTGCTCTTTACAAGGTTTTCTTGGCGTCCTCCGATGATGCGAGAATGGAAATGCGTGAAGCTTGCTTCGATTATCTCAGCCTTGGAGGCGTTTTCTCGTCTGGTCCAGTGGCATTGCTATCGGGTTTAAACCCTCGCCCTCTGAGTCTTGTTCTCCACTTCTTTGCTGTGGCTGTCTATGGCGTCGGTCGTTTGCTCGTGCCGTTTCCTTCGATTAAGCGCTTCTGGAAGGGGGCTAGATTAATCTCGGTACGTATATATCCCATCGTTAGAGATAACATGGCTCGGTAGATAATGCTATTTTTTCGTGTTACCCTAAAGTTTATCTCTTTGTACAGAGTGCTTCGGGCATAATCTTTCCGATAATCAAAGCCGAGGGAGTGAGGCAAATGTTCTTCCCTCGTACTATCCCCGCTGTGTATCGAGCTCCCCCCCGTCAATGATGCATTCGGAAGATCAAAGCCATCGTAGCAAAGGCTTTCACCTCTAGACCGCTCTTGTAACTTATCTGAATAATAATGTCGTTTGGTTTGTGGAAGTGTTATTTTTTTGGTTTAAAGTGTAACATTAGCTCAGGTTAATGAATCGAAGTGTGAAGTGTAAGAAATGGACAAAAGATCAAAGTAAAGATACTGTTGTGTTATCTCTAGATCCAGCTATTAAATATTAGAACTATACATTGTTGTAGCTTTCTTTGAAATATACATTTGTGTAAACTGAATGATTCTAACATCTTCCAGGATTTGCTTCATCTTTTGTACTTTACAGCTGAAGGAAGAGGCCAAGGCCCTCTACAGTTACTAGACCTCAGCATGATGATCTGTCTCGTCGTAAATCTCCTCCTGAAAAATAGGTAAATTCTCCGATTACTATCGAGTTTTTCAATTTCCGCAGAAAAAAAGGCGACCGCATTTTTTTTCTTCTAACTCTGTACCTGTAGCAGTTCTTCGATGACATGTTCCAGCGTGATGATACCGATAGCTTCCCCTCCAGTGTTTGCCTCTGGCAATGGATTCTCGCTGCATTGCAGGATCTCCCGGTGAGAGTCTCTCCCCCATTCTTGCTCTTTTGGGTAAAGCTCTTTACTTTCCTGAGAGATCTTTTGCTCCTTAAACACCTCTCCAATGGATGCATGTCCCCATCAATGTCCACCCTCACATCTTTCTCTGCACATACATTTATTCATCATTGTTTCGATACCCCTATCTGCAGCCACGGTGATAGATTTAGCTCTTACCGTCTGTTGAATATCCTCCCTCTTGTTGTTGCCGATAATCCGGGCCGTTCTGCTGTTTTATGACAACCGCCATGTGGCTGTGTCCTTTTTGAAACTCGTTCAGGATGTTGTAAAGAGGCATCGTCTCGGGAACCCTATGAACAAGAAGTTTCTTCACTCAGTTGTTGTTTCCTCATCTGCGGAATCTGGAACGGCATTAGGTGGTAAAGGCTAATACCTTGGAATCTTGCGGATGGAAACATGCTTCACGGGCACAGCGTCTTCCGAGTTTATGGTCAGCAAGTTCTTCACCTGCTCGGCCCGAACAATCCCGGGTTAGTTTCTTAAGACCGTTTTCTTTTTTCATGTATTAGCAAATCGGAGGAGTGAGGTAAAAGTTTGTAGAAAGTGACCAGTATGAGACCGATGATGTTTGCAGGTTGCTGGTAATAAACAGGAACTCTGCTATGCCCTTTTTCAAGAATCAACTTCATCAAATCTCCATCAAGTCTGCCATTGATATCGATGGAAAACGTCTCAGATATCGGCGTCATTGCATCTACGGCCTTCTTCTCTGCGAGATCAAGCGCTCCAGCTATGATCGTCGTCTCATCATGTGTCAGCTCGCCTCCTTTCCCTGCCTAAACCCGTTTCAGACCGATTCAATCAAATCCCGAGGCCAATGGACTGTATCCGGAGATATGGGTATAACGGGAAACAAAGCTATACGTCGTTACCATGAAGATCAACTAGGGTTTTCAGCTCGGCTCTTCGGAACAAAGCCTCATGCCCTTCTCCCAGCAAGAAATCTAGCAACTGGTTTTAAAGGGTCCAGACCAGACAAAGAGACTTGCTGCCGTTAATGCCGACATCATGATCTCTCAAAAGTAGAAGTACAAGTAGATGTACGGAAGATTTCACCTTGCTTATTGGATAGGCAATGGGGAAACAAATCCAAACCAATACCCTAACCACCGGTGCCATCTTAGCTCCTATCGCCAATCCATATCTTGAACATACCACTTGCGGAATAATCTGCCACCACCACATTCAGTACAAACAACAATATTCTTTCTCCTGTATATATTTTGCTCGTTTGGTATCAATGACAATACTGAAAACCTTCTGCATTTACCTTCTATTGCAAAGGTTATTATGGTATCAGAGATTTAATACCCTCCGCTTATTTTTTTTCTTTAATTTTCTTTTCCCACCATGTCATCTACATCTGATGACGTTGGTTCTGATCATACAGAACCTCAGGCCTCTTCTTTATCTCCTGTTCGATCAAATTCCCTTGATCCATATTCCAATCCGTTGTTCTTACATGCAGCGGATACATCCAGTATTTCTCTCATTTCTGAGAAATTGATTGGCGAATCAAATTATAATGTTTGGTCCCGATCCATGTCGAAAGCTCTTAATGCCAAGAATAAACTTGGTTTTGTTGATGGGTCTATTCCCCAGCCTTCTTCCACTCATATTGATTCAGGTCTTTGGTCACGTTGTGACGATCTTGTCTGTACTTGGATCAACAACGCCGTATCCCCGGACATTGCCAGTCTCATCGTTTACCTCGACAATGCTCGGGCAGTTTGGTTGAATTTGGAAAATCGATTCAAGCAAACCAATATCTCGAAGATCTATCATATCCAACAGAAGATTGACAGCCTACACCAAGGTTCGGTTGATTTGAATGCATATTTTACTAAACTGACGTCTTTATGGGAGGAGCTCAAGAATCATGAGCCGTTACCTCTGTGTACGTGTGGTGGTTGTTCTTGCGGCATGGCTCGCAAATGGCAGGATCTTTTGGATAGACGCAATGTCGTTCGTTTTCTGATGCGTCTCAATGATTCTTTCACACCCGCTCGCCGTCAGATCTTAATGATGGATCCATTACCGGACCTCACTAAAGCTTACAACTTGATTTCTCAAGAAGAACATCAACAGATTCAGCATCCGGCTCCCACTGATTCTGTTGCATTTCAGCTTCAGTCCTCGAATTCTCGCATACGGAATTCCACTGTGTCCTCTCAGTCTCGGGCTCCATCCTCTGCTCGTCCTCGGCCTCACTGTACTCATTGCGGCATGGTCGGACATACGGTCAGTAAATGCTTCAAAATCTATGGATATCCGCAAGGTTATAAATCTGGTCCTTCTGGCTCGTGGTCTTCCCGTGGCACTCTCTGCCCAATCTCGCAATTTCCCTCCTGAGGTTGCATTACCTCATATCAATATGATCGGTACAGAGATCCCTGTTTCTGTTGGCACTGCTTCGACCCCTGCTGTCAGCGGCTTGAGAAAACCATCCTTGATTTTGTCTCGGACGAAATGACAATCGAGCTCAATATGTTTCGTGCGTTCGTGATAAACCGGGTTATTAGCAATATGGACTGCAGATTGATTATCGCAGAAAAGCGAAATCGGTTGAGGACAATGAATATTCAGATCTTTCAGCAAAGCGGCAATCCAAACAAGTTCACAAGAAGTCTGCGCCATAGCTCTATATTCGGATTCTGCTGAACTACGGGAAATTGTACGTTGTTTCTTAGACTTCCAAGAAATCAGCGAACCACCCAAGAAAACGCAGAAACCGGTGACCGAACGTCGCGAGTCGGGACAAGCCGCCCAATCGGCATCAGTATAAGCGCTGAGACGAAGATCTGAATTAGCCGGGTAAAGCAGTCCTTGACCAGGTGAACCTTTGAGGTACCTCAAAACACGATAAGCGGCCTGTAAATGATCAGACCGAGGCTTGGACATGTACTGCGAAAGTTTGGTAACAGCGTATCCGATGTCTGGGCGAGTTATGGACAGATAGATGAGCTTCCCAAGAAGAGCTCTGTAGTGAGTCGGATCAGAAATGATATCCCCAGAGTCTTGGCCAAGTTTCAGACCGAATTCCATGGGAGTAGAGAGAGGCTTGCAACCGAGCATGCCAAAGTCTTCCAAGAGCTCGAGGGTGTACTTGCGCTGGCAAATCGATATTCCAAGTTTAGATCGGGCAATTTCTAAACCGAGGAAATAACGCATATCCCCAAGATCTTTCAAGAGAAATTGCGACTGCAGACACTGCTTCAAGGCGTGAATCAGACCAGCATCATTGCCAGTAATCAAAATGTCGTCGACATAAATCAAAACCGCAACAAAAGATGAGCCCTGCGTCTTAGTAAAAAGAGAATGATCATTCTGGGACTGAACATAACTCGCAGAAAGAAGAACCTGTGAAATCTTGATGTTCCATTGGCGCGATGCTTGTTTAAGTCCATAAAGGGACTTGTGAAGACGACAAACCGATCCTGCCGGAAAAGACTCCCCCTTAAGATCAGCAAACCCAGGAGGAAGAGACATATAAATCTCCTCAGATAAATCGCCATTGAGAAAAGCATTCGATACATCCATCTGCTGAATCAACCAACCTTTCGCAGCAGCCAAGGCCAACAATGTGCGTACCGTGGTCATCTTGGCGACGGGACTGAATGTCTCCAAAAAATCAATGCCTTCGATTTGTGTAAACCCCTTTGCCACTAGTCGAGCTTTATGCCGTTCAACAGAACCATCGGGGTTGAATTTTGTCTTAAACAC
The DNA here is from genome assembly GCF_000463585.1 of Tarenaya hassleriana. Lineage (NCBI taxonomy): Eukaryota > Viridiplantae > Streptophyta > Magnoliopsida > Brassicales > Cleomaceae > Tarenaya > Tarenaya hassleriana. The sequence continues at coordinate 1,479 of NW_010969767.1, read as the reverse complement.
CCATTTACATCCAATGGGGCGCTTCCCTGCAGGCAAAGAACAAACAGACCAAGTCTTTGTACGAGAGAGAGCATCCAGCTCCGAGAGCATGGCATCTCTCCACTGAGAAAATTTCGCGGCCTTTGCATAAGAGGTAGGTTCAGGGAGGACAGAGGTAGATAAAACAAAGGATTTGTAAGAAGGGCTAAGGTTATCATAGGTAAGGCATGAAGATAGAGGGTAAATCGATGAAGGGGAATCAGCCAGGGGTTTGTTGTGGGTAATCATGTAACAGTGATAGTCGGATAAGTAACCTGGAGGTCTGGTAAGTCTGTTGGGACGAGCAGATGTCTCTGAAACAGGAGACACAACAAACCCCTGGCTGATTCACCTTCATCGATTTACCCTCTATCTTCATGCCTTACCTATGATAACCTTAGCCCTTCTTACAAATCCTTTGTTTTATCTACCTCTGTCCTCCCTGAACCTACCTCTTATGCAAAGGCCGCGAAATTTTCTCAGTGGAGAGATGCCATGCTCTCGGAGCTGGATGCTCTCTCTCGTACAAAGACTTGGTCTGTTTGTTCTTTGCCTGCAGGGAAGCGCCCCATTGGATGTAAATGGGTGTTTAAGACAAAATTCAACCCCGATGGTTCTGTTGAACGGCATAAAGCTCGACTAGTGGCAAAGGGGTTTACACAAATCGAAGGCATTGATTTTTTGGAGACATTCAGTCCCGTCGCCAAGATGACCACGGTACGCACATTGTTGGCCTTGGCTGCTGCGAAAGGTTGGTTGATTCAGCAGATGGATGTATCGAATGCTTTTCTCAATGGCGATTTATCTGAGGAGATTTATATGTCTCTTCCTCCTGGGTTTGCTGATCTTAAGGGGGAGTCTTTTCCGGCAGGATCGGTTTGTCGTCTTCACAAGTCCCTTTATGGACTTAAACAAACATCGCGCCAATGGAACATCAAGATTTCACAGGTTCTTCTTTCTGCGGGTTATGTTCAGTCCCAGAATGATCATTCTCTTTTTACTAAGACGCAGGGCTCATCTTTTGTTGCGGTTTTGATTTATGTCGACGACATTTTGATTACTGGCAATGATGCTGGTCTGATTCACGCCTTGAAGCAGTGTCTGCAGTCGCAATTTCTTTTGAAAGATCTTGGGGATATGCGTTATTTCCTCGGTTTAGAAATTGCCCGATCTAAACTTGGAATATCGATTTGCCAGCGCAAGTACACCCTCGAGCTCTTGGAAGACTGGTTGGCAAGCCTCTCTCTACTCCCATGGAATTCGGTCTGAAACTTGGCCAAGACTCTGGGGATATCATTTCTGATCCGACTCACTACAGAGCTCTTCTTGGGAAGCTCATCTATCTGTCCATAACTCGCCCAGATATCAGATACGCTGTTACCAAACTTTCGCAGTACATATCCAAGCCTCGGTCTGATCATTTACAGGCCGCTTATCGTGTTTTGAGGTACCTCAAAGGTT
>NW_010969766.1:0-350 GCF_000463585.1 Tarenaya hassleriana | reverse complement strand
AATACTTGGTTTGTCCAAGATCTTTCATCTCAAATTCCCCTTTTAAATAAGTGGATGCATCCTGGATTTCGTGGGGAGTACCAATGATATTCAAATCATCGACATATACAGCAATAATCACAAACCCGGACATTGTCTTTTTGATAAATACACATGGTGATATAGGATCATTTGAATATCCATTTTTCAATAAGTGCTCACTCAAGCGTTTATACCACATACGCCCTGATTGTTTTAGCCCATATAATGATCGATGTAACTTGACAGCACATAACTCTCGTGGTTTTGTTTTCAATGCTTCGGGCATTTTAAATCCTTCAGGGACTTTCATATAGATACTCGTGTCAAGT
>NW_010969765.1:0-350 GCF_000463585.1 Tarenaya hassleriana | reverse complement strand
CCAAGAAGCCGGTCGGAGGATTTGTCCGAAGCTCGAGCTCTCGGCAGAGATCCAGCACTGATCCTCTCATCAAACCGAATCAGCTCGTAGAAAAGGTAAACTTCGGAGATGCCCCTGTATTTTGGATCGTTTTCACTCGTTTCCCGTGTAATATATTATATATGTCAATATACACCTGCATGGTTTAGGGTTTACTTGAATATGAACCTACGTGAAAATCTTTAAACTCAAAACCCTTTACATCAAAAAGGAATTACTCTCACCCTAAGAATAAACGTACATGTAATTAAGTACATTTCGGTTTGATTATACAAATGTGTGTACATCATTTGGATCGCTTTTAACAAACT
>NW_010969764.1:0-350 GCF_000463585.1 Tarenaya hassleriana | reverse complement strand
TCCAGACCATCGGTGAATCTGCCCATGGTAACAATTTAGAAGGTAAAGAATCTAACATCTTTTCTATCTTTCCCTCTCGCCTCCTCCCTCACTGGCTCCGTCCATCTGTAATTGCAGATATCTTCCAGAATGGCTCTGGTGATGATACGGAAATGGCTGTTGATAATGCATCAGAGACACAGCAGGATGGGAATGCACCTTCAAAGAAGTTAGGGTTTGGTCTCGTCGGGTCTGGAAAGCGGACGACAGTTCCGTCTGTTTTCCACGAGGATGAAGATGAAGATGGACATAAGGACAAAAAGCTGAGGCCTCTGGTTCCTATTGATTACTCTGCCGAGGAACAACAAGCT
>NW_010969763.1:0-350 GCF_000463585.1 Tarenaya hassleriana | reverse complement strand
GCTCCGGTCCCGCTCCTAGCTCCGCTTCTAGCTCTGTTCCCGTTCTAAGCTCCGGTATGTCCTCATCAGCGGCCCAAGAAAATCACCACGTTCATGGTTAGCCCCGGACCAATACTTGGTCTGACTGACCAACTGATTTCGAAGCTCCACATACGGTGCGTCGGACCAAAATCTACTCAGCCTGGACCACATACGACGTTATAAAAGGTAAGTCCGGGGGAGAGTTTCGCCACACACTCATTCATTCCGCCGAACCAAGCCGAAGCAAAACTTTTCCCCCCTCGTCGGAAATTTTTCACTCAACCACCAGATCCTATTGCCGGCGTTCCTCTAGCCCAGTGTCGCCGGAC
>NW_010969762.1:0-351 GCF_000463585.1 Tarenaya hassleriana | reverse complement strand
ACCGTATTGTGGAGTTCCTCCATCTGGAGCAGGGTGATCGCACTTTAGCTGCGTATGAGGCGGAATTCACCCGTCTATTGCGATATGGGGCACATCTGGTGCCAACTGAGAGGCTGAAGATCCAGAAGTTTGTGACTGGATTACGCCCATATCTGCGCAGGAGGATAGAGATCCAGGAGTATCCTACGCTGAGTAGGTACATTGCGCAGCTGACCAAGCTGGAGAGGACAGAGTATGAGGAGCAGCAAGAGGCAAGGAACCGAGAGAGGAGTCCTATGAGACGAGTTACCTTCACTCGTCCCTCGAGCTCCAGACAGGTGATACAGCCCCGTGATAAGGGGAAGGCGCCAG
>NW_010969761.1:0-351 GCF_000463585.1 Tarenaya hassleriana | reverse complement strand
AAAAAAAATAGAAATTCAAAGAAACAAAGCACATAATAAAGTAGAAAACAAGTGTCTTTGTTGGTTTCATGTTGTTATTGAATTATTTTAAATTCAATATATTCTTTCTCTAACAATAGGGTTTTAGATATAAAAACATATTGGTTCGAGAAAAATCTCCCATAGTTTAACACGATTAGTAATATAGGTTGAATTAAATAAAAAGATTAAACTAAATAAGTTTTAACTCATATTTTATATAAATTTAAAATGGATCATAGGGGTTGTTTAACCAATATTACTTTCATAAAATATACATGACATACAAATATGACATACTATTAATTTTATTTTTTAAAATATAAAACTGAC
>NW_010969760.1:0-351 GCF_000463585.1 Tarenaya hassleriana | reverse complement strand
GAAACGGGAACATTTGGAGTGTTTTCAGGGAAAACGTGAAGCTCAGAAAACGTCAGATCTTACAAGTCCAATAACTTTCTCTCTACATATCCAAATCATGCGTTCTCTATATCATTGGAAAGATCTTCTCAATATCTACGTATAGACACCAAGATCACCCAAATCCGACATCGGAGCAAGAAGTTACAAGTGAATTCGTGAAGCCCGTTAAAACTGATCAGAAACATGATCTGATCGTTTTTGAGTTTATGAAACGATCGGTTCAGCTCCGCAGAATTGGAAAACTGCTCAGAAAGTGGAAACGATCGGTTTGGTTTGGCCCGAAACGATGGGTTCGACCCCCAGATTCGG
>NW_010969759.1:0-351 GCF_000463585.1 Tarenaya hassleriana | reverse complement strand
TCTCTAGGATTTGTCTCGGGTTTCCCGGGAAGTGATCCTTGAGGTCGCGAAGGTATAGAGGATGCGAGCTGAGCTATCTGGTTATCACAAGCTTCAAGTGGGCGTCCGTCTCTTGTTGATGTTCACGCATCTCGGTGCGAATAGATTCTTGACCCTGCATAAGCTGTGTGAAACCAGACTTAAGATCGAGGTCAAAATCTACCTGTTGTGAAGACGAAGAGAGAGCGTAATTTTCCTGAGATTGAAGAGGTGCTGGGTAGTGTTGAATGGCCTGATTCTGATGTTGTGGAAGAGCTCGAGGTCGAGGTTGATGTCCTTGAGAAAGACCTTGATTAGACGGACCACCAAAAT
>NW_010969758.1:0-351 GCF_000463585.1 Tarenaya hassleriana | reverse complement strand
TTTTTTCTTTCTTCGCCAATTTGGGCCGCTGGGCCGAGCGGGCCCAACAATCTCCACCTTGGTGGAGAAAGAAACGAGCAAAAACAATAATAACAAAAAAATAAACACTAGTGGTTCGCCGATTCCGGCACCGATCGACTTTCATCGATCCTTCGACTTTCGTCGGAATTTAAATGCAAACTTACCTGACTTACCTCACTTACCTGATGTCCCGGAGTTAGTCACTTGTCGCCCTCAATCTGATGAAGCTTCCGTCGATGACTCCTCATGGCCTCGTCGCCTTATTCCGCCACCGATCAGCTCATCTATACCTGAAACACTTGGTAAACGTGTTAGAACGTTCACCCCGAT
>NW_010969757.1:17423-18124 GCF_000463585.1 Tarenaya hassleriana | reverse complement strand
AGGCGAGGGACACCACAAAGAGTGTGAAAGCTCTTTGATACAGTCCAAAACTCGAACCCTAATGCAAGAATGCAAGAGAGAAGGAGTTAGAACAGATTTCTCAGCAAAGGCGAAAGAAAAACTTCCAGATTCTTATTATTCAAGTCTGTCTTCTGCAGAATACATGAGCAAGCTTTTATAATGATCAAGCTTGTTTATTCTTAAGGAAAACTCGAAAATTAGGTAAAGAAATAGGAGAAAATCTGTCCTAGTCGTTGGACACATCAGAAGCAAAGGAAAAAGGAAAGAAAGTAAAGGAAATAAGGAAAAGGAAAGAAACAAGTCTCCTCCTAGCTTTTGAAACGAATAAGGAAAGTGCCATTTGTGTTGATCCTCTTCCTTTCTTCTCCTAGGTGGTCTTGAAAAGGAAATTTCGTGCTCCACATGAAGAGAATCATCTGATCTTGGTTTAGTTTAGTTTAATCTCCGGTTTTGGCTGATTTTGGCTGGATAATGCAAATGCTCTTGGTTTCTCCAATTAGCGTCGGGTTCTGATCTCCTTTGCAAGAATAAGTGTTGTATTCTCCAATCCACTCCTCTAGCAGCCCTCCTATGATGTTGGAGACGAATTGATTTGTCTTTGTGCGAAAACTCCTTGCCCTTGATCTTGTAAGCGGTGGTTCCGGCATCATTGGCATTGTCACGTCTTCGGTTGCCTCTTC
>NW_010969757.1:13857-15600 GCF_000463585.1 Tarenaya hassleriana | reverse complement strand
ATTCTGGCAGAGAACAAGGTGTTCATTGCTAGGAATGCGACTTTTATGGAGCGAGAGTTCGTCTCCAAAAGAGTCAGTGGGAGTAGGGTCGAACTTGAGGAAGTTCGAGAGCAGCAAGTAGACGCTGAGCCGAGTGAGCAAGTTGAAGAAGTTCAACCTGTTTCACTGCCGGTTGTGACTCAACCTTTGACGAGTGAACCTCGGAGATCAGGCAGGATTCGCCAAGAGCCAACGAGATATGGATTTCTCGTGACTGGGAATGAGGAACTCATGTTATTGGAACATGACGAGCCTACCACATACCCGGAGGCTATGGCGAGTCCGGATTCCGAGAAATGGCGCGAGGCTATGAAGTCCGAAATGCAATCCATGTCGGCCAAGTATGGACTCTGGTTGATGCATCTAAAGGGATAAAATCCATCGGATGCAAGTGGATCTTCAAGAAGAAGACCGACATGGATGGCAATGTGCACACGTATAAGGCACGACTTGTGGCGAAAGGATTCCGTCAGATTCATGGTATTGACTATGATGAGACCTTTTCGCCCGTAGTTATGCTGAAGTCCATCAGGATCCTACTTCCCATAGCCGCATATTACGACTATGAGATATGGCAAATGGATGTCAAGACCGCGTTCCTTAACGGGAACTTGACCGAGGATGTGTACATGACACAACCCGAAGGTTTTGTCGATCCGAGGAACCCGAGGATGGTGTGCAAGCTTCAGAGGTCCATTTATGGACTGAAGCAGGCTTCGAGGAGCTGGAACCTTCGCTTTGATGAGAGAATCAAAAAGTTTGGTTTCTCACAGAACGAAGTCGAGCCATGTGTTTACAAGAAGGTTAGTGGGAGCACAGTAGTTTTTCTGGTGCTGTACGTGGATGACATTCTCCTTATAGGGAATGACGTTCCTACCTTGCAAGATGTTAAGTCTTGGCTAGGAACGCAGTTTTCTATGAAGGACCTAGGAGAAGCGGCCTATATTCTAGGCATAAAGATCTATAGGGATAGATCGAGGCGTCTTCTAGGATTGTGTCAGAGTACTTACATCGATAAGGTCTTGAAACGGTTCAAGATGCAAGATTCCAAGAAAGGAACCTTACCGATGAGCAGTGGCACAGTTCTCTGCAAGAGTCAGTGTCCTACGACACCTGATGAGCGAGAACGCATGGATCGGATTCCATATGCTTCGGCAATTGGATCCATCATGTATGTCATGCTTTGTACTCGACCGGATGTATCCTACGCGTTGAGCATTACGAGTAGATATCAGTCAGATCCAGGTGAATCGCACTGGATCGCTGTCAAGAACATCCTGAAGTACTTGAGAAGGACTAAGGATGGTTCTTGGTATACGGTGGGTCGGAAGACGAGCTCGCTGTAAGAGGTTACACCAATGCTAGTTTTCAGTCAGACCCGGATGACTACAGATCGCAGTCTGGCTATGTTTTCTGTTTGAACGGAGGCGCTGTTAGCTGGAAGAGTTCCAAGCAGGCGACCGTTGCAGATTCTACTACAGAAGCTGAGTATATTGCAGCGTCGGACGCAGCAAAGGAAGCTGTTTGGATCAGAAAGTTTGTTGGTGACTTGGGTGTCATTCCGAGTGCTGATAGCCCCATTGCTCTGTATTGTGACAACAATGGAGCGATCACACAAGCGAAAGAACCCAGATCCCATCAACGATCCAAACACATACTCAGACGATTTCACCTTATCAGGGAAATTATAGACAGAGGAGACGT
>NW_010969757.1:12739-12970 GCF_000463585.1 Tarenaya hassleriana | reverse complement strand
TATTATGTATAGGAATCCTAATGAGATTAGAATTCTATTAGGTTTAGGAAACCTAATTAGATTAGGATTCCTAGTAATCTATTCCTTGTCAAATTAGGATTTTGGAAAGTCTATATAAGGAGAATGTCTTCTAGGGTTTTAAGTAAAGAAGAAAAAGGAGAAGAAAAAAAAGAAGAAAAATAAAACCCTAAGCCTCCAAAAACCTTGCACACAAGAGAGATCGAGATCTCT
>NW_010969757.1:9209-12375 GCF_000463585.1 Tarenaya hassleriana | reverse complement strand
TTGAAAAGGAGACAGTGGCACTTAGTACAGAGGTGAGTGCTGCCATATTGCAGACGGAGTTACCGCAGAAGATGGCTGATCCCGGTAGCTTCTCCATCCCGTGCAGATTGGAAAATGTGGAGATTGAGAGGGCGCTTTGCGATTTGGGCGCAAGTGTCAGTTTGCTGCCTCTCTCCATATTTAAGAAACCCGACGAGGATGGCACTGCAATTGGCCGACCGATCAGTGAAGTATCCTGCTGGGATCTTGGAAGATGTGCCTCTGAAGGTAGGGGAATTCTATGTCCCCGTCGACTTTGTAGTTCTGGACATGCCGGAGGATTCTAAAATCCCCATCATACTTGGTAGGCCGTTTCTGAACACGGCTGATGCTGTAGTGCATGTCAGAGAAGGGAGACTCACGATGAAGATCGGGGATGAGACGGTTGAATTCAGGCTTGATCAAAATCTTAAGCAGCCGCATTTGGTAGAGTCTTCCTTGTACCTAGACCTGATCGACACGTTGGTCGACGAAGTGAGGGATGAATATAGAGAGTCAGACCCCCTCGAGATGGCATTGAACGCGGTACAAGACAGCATGTACTGCGATCGGGAGGAAGTCCGAAGCATTGTTCGGACTTTAGATGACAGCTCATCGATTGAGCTAGAGGGCTGAAAATACAGGGCCATTGAGCCCTCATCTTGTTCTGCCCGCGAATTCCCTTGGCTAAGGGACGAGGAAAACGGAGAGGAGCCATCAACTTCTCCAAGTCATCAAGTTCCGGTCTCCTCCATTCAAGTCAAGCAGCCCGATGTGGAGACGAGCGGGAAGAAAGATTGGGATCCAGAGAGCGCGCCTAAGGTGGAATTGAAGCCCTTACCACAAGGGTTTAGGTATGAATTTCTCGGACCTAACTCTACTTACCCGATAATTGTGAATGCTGCCTTGACTGATGTGGAACTAGCTGAATTAGTTGCATTGCTTAGAGAGTATAGACAGGCCTTGGGTTACACTCTAGATGACATTAGAGGCATTAGTCCATCCCTTTGCATGCACCGCATTCATCTAGAAGATAGTTCCAAAACCTCCATTGAACATCAACGTAGGTTGAATCCCACCATGAAGGAGGTAGTGAAGAAAGAGGTGCTCAAACTGTTAGATGCAGGTATCATTTACCCGATTTCAGATAGTGCATGGGTTAGTCCCGTGCAAGTTGTACCAAAGAAGGGGGGTATCACTGTGGTAGAAAATGAGCATAACGAATTGATACCCACTAGGACGGTTACGGGTTGGAGAATGTGTATTGATTATAGGAAGCTGAATTCCAACACCCGTAAAGACCATTTCCCGTTACCCTTCATCGACCAAATGCTAGAGAGGTTAGCCTTGCATTCCCACTTTTGCTTTCTTGATGGCTACTCGGGATTCTTTCAAATCCCCATTCACCCTAGCGACCAGGAGAAAACCACCTTTACATGCCCATATGGTACCTTCGCATACCGTAGGATGCCTTTTGGTTTATGTAATGCACCGGCGACATTTCAGAGATGCATGACTGCTGTGTTTTCTGATCTCATCGAGGATGTTATGGAGGTGTTCATGGATGATTTTTCTGTCCATGGGCCCTCCTTTCCCGTGTGTCTAATGAATTTGCGCCGAGTGTTGGACAGGTGTGTTGAGGCAAATCTTGTGCTGAATTGGGAGAAGTGCCACTTCATGGTCCAAGAGGGCATTGTGCTAGGCCACAAGATTTCGAGAAGAGGGATTGAGGTTGACCGAGCTAAGGTCGAAGTAATAGAGAAGTTGCCGCCTCCACGGAATGTTAAGGGAATCCGGAGTTTTCTGGGACATGTCGGGTTCTACAGGAGGTTCATCAAGGACTTCTCAAAGATTTCGAGGCCTTTGACCGAATTACTTGCAAAGGACGTGCCCTTTGAGTTCACCCATGAGTGCGAGGCTGCCTTTGAGACTCTGAAGAAGGCGTTGATTTCTCCGCCTATTATTCAGCCACTGGATTGGGAAGCTCCCTTTGAGCTTATGTGCGATGCGAGCGATTTCGCTGTCGGGGCTGTCTTGGGTCAAAGGAAAGACAGGAAGCTGCATGCCATCTATTATGCGAGCCGGACTTTGGATGACGCACAAGTCAATTACTCCACCACTGAGAAGGAGTTACTCGCTATCGTCTTTGCCTTTGAGAAGTTTCGGTCTTATTTGGTCGGGTCGAAGGTGATTGTCTACACCGACCATGCTGCCTTGAGATATCTCCTATCCAAGAAGGATGCCAAGCCGAGGTTGATCAGATGGATTCTCTTGCTGCAAGAGTTTGACTTGGAGATTAGGGATAGGAAGGGTATGGAGAATGGAGTGGCCGACCACTTATCTCGGATTGAGCGACATGAAGATATTCCCATTGATGATTGTCTCCGAGATGATTGCGTGATGGCTGTCCAAGTGAAAGAAAGAGACCCGTGGTATGCTGATTTTGTGAACTTCATTGTTAGCGGGTATGTCCCCCACGAGCTGGATTACAACGGGAAGAAGAGGTTCTTCAGAGACATCAAGGATTATTTTTGGGAAGAACCTTACCTCTTCAAGAGAGGCAAGGATGGCCTCTTTAGGAGATGTGTGACCGAAGAGGAAGTCCGAAGTGTGATTCACCATTGTCACTCTTCGGACTATGCTGGTCATTTTGGAGCATCGAAGACCTCGGCTAAAATTCTCCAAGCCGGGTTCTATTGGCCTTCAATGTTTAAAGACGTTCATCAATACGTCTCATCCTGTGATGCTTGCCAGAGAACGGGGAACATCTCCCGCCTTCATGAAACGCCTCAACGATATATCTTGGAAGTTGAACCGTTCGATGTATGGGGCATAGACTTCATGGGCCGTTCCCATCTTCTTATGGGAACCAATACATCCTCGTGGCGGTCGACTACGTCACCAAGTGGGTAGAAGCGATGGCTAGTCCCACTAACGACTCGAAAGTGGTGACGAAGATGTTCAAGAGGGTGATTTTTCCGAGGTTCGGGACGCCAAGGGTCGTGATTAGCGATGGAGGATCTCACTTCATCAACCGCACCATAGAAGCGCTTTTGAAGAAATATGGTGTGAGACATAAGGTGGCTACCCCATATCACCCTCAGACGGGTGGGCAAGTTGAAGTCTCGAATAGGGAGATCAAGGCAAT
>NW_010969757.1:989-9171 GCF_000463585.1 Tarenaya hassleriana | reverse complement strand
TCTACCCTCACGGAGCAATAGAGCTATATGGCTATGGAGGGGACACATTCAAGACCAACGCACAGAGGTTGAAGATTTACAACCCCGGGGAACACGACAAAGAGAGGAGCTCGATGAGCTTCTCTGATCCTCAAGACGAGTGAGCAACCCCGCGGTCAAGCTTAGGACCATAAATAAGCGCTCTCGGGAGGCACCCCGAACTTGTATATATCCTTTTTAGTATCCTTTTTGCATTGCATGTTTATTTTTCTGCATTTGGGAACTTAGACACATGATGTGATGATGTGATCTTGATGTTGCTTATGTCTTTGCTATGATTATATCAGTTTCACTTGATCTTCTCTCTTTCCGAGTTTTGATTTTGGAAGGTGAACACTATCGAGCAACCGAGACGACGTGCAATGTGGAATCATTCGCAAGTGGAATGCGGGGAGGCATCTTTCATCCTTGGACACAAGGTCATACACTCACTTTCCCCTCCTATTTCGCTTAGCTCCAAATTTCCTATTCCACATATCCGTCCCTTCGGATTTGTGTGACACCGCGGACGGTGTCTCGTTCAAGTCTGGGGGGGTGCGCATCTAACATCGCTTCAAGTCTCTTTTAGAGTGCATTCATACATTCACTTGCACACACAAAAAAAAATGATGATTTCTCACTATAGATGCATTCCACACTTGCATTTTTTGCACTTGTACATATAGACACCACCTAGTCTTGCATTGCATTTGTTACATATAGGTCTAGAACATGTAGAAGCATATGCATTGCATAAACCGTTTTGAGTTGAGATTGGTCGATGATGATATGATGGTGATAGCTGCTTAGAGACTGCTTAGCGATTTGGACTTAGATCTCTAGGTGTTCGAGTAGATTGTCGATAATAGGTGAATAGTGAACCCTCTCTTCGATGCTTGCAATTCTAGGTTGTGGGGTATATTGTTGTCTTTAGGTATGCCAAAGAGTAGGACCGACCGAACCTAAGTTAAATATCTCCCAAAAACCGTTCCCGAAGCTTCTCCCATAGGATAGATGAAAAAAAAATGTGAACAAAATAAATAGAGACGAAATATCTTAGAGTAGAAAAACGGTAAATAAGTTCAGGAGATTGCTTGGAAGTGGGAAATATTCTTATGGTAGATTAAGGACGACATAGAAATCCCATACTTACGAAAGTTTAGCTGACAAGAGAGAATAGCTAGAGTAGCCTAGACTCGATTCTACTCCCATAAGTTGAGCAGTGGATACGCAACTAGATCTTGAAACTCATCAAAGACTGATTTCTAACTCACCGTCTTTCTCAGACTTCGTGTTTCATTGATTTTATTTGCTCGAGGACGAGCAAAGATTTAAGTCTGGGGGGATTTGATGGCTCGGATTTTATCTGGATCTTATACCGAGTATGTCTTTGGTTTCTAAACGGTTTTCATACATACTAGGCATATTAGAGCCATCTTTAGATCTCCGGGACTAGGTTTTGATCATTGCAGGAACTCGAGGGTTTTCGGGACGAAACGGAGAAGACAGAAGCAGAATTCCCCAGATTTTGGGCCTGGAACGGACGGACTAGAATACAACGCAGAACAGACGCTCTGATGAGCCGAAGACGAACCGAGCCAGCAAAAATCAAAGCCTGGTCCGGGGCTGACAGCTGACCAGATTTGGTCAGCCGGACCAGGACCACGAGCTTCAGCCACCCGGCGGACTCCGAGCCGAACGCCCCTGACCAGCGCCGAAGAACTACTGGTCCGGAGCTGACCGTTCCAGGTCCGCCGGACCAGTATGCCGTTGCCCTTCCTTGGTCCGCCTCTCGCCTGCCCCGGTCCGCCGAGCCTAGCCCACTGAAGACCTGGTCCGGAGCTGACCAGGTTTGGTCAGCCGGACTAGGACCACTTTGCGTCGCTCCGCCTCTTCATTTACTCCCGGTCCACCGGACCAACACCTGGTCCGGCTGACCGCGTGACCTGGAAACAAGTTAAGTCCGATTTTTCGGACTTTTGAGAGGGAGCTCGATTTGGGAAAGGAAAGGAGGCGATTTTCTCTCCTCCAGAAGACTTAGGGCCGAAATCTTGAAGGAGAAAGAATGAGTTTGCTTTGGCTTGAAGATTGAAGATTCTATTGAGCATCTCTTTTCCTTTCTCTCTCTATGTTTCCCCTAGCTATTTTGGTGTTCTTGAACATGATGTGTGAGTAATTTCTTGTTGTGGGATGAGGTATTAGCCCTCATGTAAGGATGCTTGTACTCACTTTGGACCCAAGATTATGCTTTGTTTATGCTTTCAAATCCTTGCTTTGAATGAAATTTGTGTTCTCCAAGTTTATCTCTCTTGAATGAATGTTTAGGGAAACCTAGGATTTGTTAAATTGAGTGATGCAATTGCTTGGGTTTTGATTGCTAGAGGTTGATTGAATGGTGTTTAATGTTACCTATTGGATGAGAATTTTGTGGGTAGATTTTAGGATTGTGAATTACATGGAGACATGGGTTCTTGGTCTCTTGATGCATTCAATCAATTGGGTTGAAATTGAATCCGAAGAAATTTGATTCGGTTTAATCTAGGATTATGATAAGGGAATTTAATGCATTCGGGATTTTACTCTAGACCATGAAAATGGCTAGAGTGCTCTCTTGGATAGCGGGGTTTCGGTTTGAGAGAACCGAACCCGACCTTAGTCTTCGAATCCCTCACCTTAGAACGAGCATGATCTAGGTCCATAATCCTTTACGGCATCCTTGCATGATCGGTGAAACCCGATTCCCATAACCTTTCCCATCGATTATCTCCTCTTGAATTGTGATTGTCTTTGACTTTACTTTCTTTCTTTTAATTTTCTGCAACTTACGAAAACCAACAAAAACAATTCTCCGATTTTATTTTCTCCATTTTCCTAGTTTTAGTCGATTCCTAGCTTAACCGCTTAAGTCCTTGTGTTCGACCCCGGTACTACGACATGCGATTACTTGCGGATTAGTTGTGTGTCGGGTATAAATTTAAAGCTCGTCACGCAAGTGATCGTTTAGCATCGTCCGTCTTGGCACATGGTACAAAGTGAGCCATCTTAGAGAACTGATCCACAACAACAAAGATAGAATCCATGTGTTGGATTTTGGGGAGTCCAAGGACAAAGTCCATGGAAATGTCGACCCAAGGTTGCGTGGGAATCGGTAGTGGCATATACAATCCGTGAGGTTGCACCTTTGATTTGGCTCGATGGCATTCGATGCACTTGGCGCAAAACCTCCGAACATCCCTCTTGAGATGTGGCCAAAAGAAGTGTTCTTTTACTACGGCCAAAGTCTTATCTACCCCGAAGTGACCAGCTAGAGCTCCTCCATGAGCTTCTCGGAGGATGAGATCTCGTAAGGATCCTTGAGGGACACACAATCGTTTATCACGGAATAGGTAACCATCGTGCAAGTAATATGGCCTGTGGCCTCCTTTTCGACATTCCTCTACGATGGTACCGAAGTCACGGTCGTCCTTATACCGTGCTTTGACGTGCTCAAAGCCGAACAATCTCATTTCCATAACCGAGATCAAAGTGTGTCGGCGAGACAATGCATCGGCCACGACATTCTCTTTTCCTTTCTTGTACTTGATGATGTACGGGAATGTCTCAATGAATTCTAACCACTTAGCGTGCCGACGCTTGAGAGTGGTTTGGCCCTTAAGATGCTTTAGTGTTTCATGATCCGAATGCACTACGAATTCCTTGGCCAACAAGTAATGCTGCCAAGTCTCTAAAGCTCGCACAAGTCATATAGCTCCTTATCGTAGGTCGGATAATTGAGTGCAGCCCCGTTTAGTTTTTCACTAAAGAACGCTACGGGCTTCTTTTCTTGCATTAGGACAGCTCCTATGCCAATCCCGGATGCATCGCACTCGACCTCGAAAGTTTTGTCAAAGTTCGGAAGAACTAAGACGGGAGCATGTGTAAGGCTATCTTTGAGGGCAGAAAAGGCTTGCTCTTGTGCGTCTCCCCATTCAAATGGTACGTCCTTTTTAATTACCGCAGTAAGGGGAGCGGCTATGCTACTAAAATTCCGCACAAAACGGCGATAAAAGCTAGCTAAACCGTGAAAACTACGCACTTGCCCATTAGTGGTCGGAGTCGGCCACTCTGTGATGGCTTTAATCTTAGCCCACTCGAGCTGACCACAAAGCCTAGAAAGACGATCTCGTTAGTGTAGAACGAGCATTTCTTTAAATTAGCGTATAGGCTTTCCTTCCTAAGTGCGGTCAAGACTTGCTCAAGATGAATCGCGTGGTCCTCCTCGGTGCGACTATAGACGAGAATATCGTCAAAGTACACGACCACGAACTTGCCGATGAAGACTCTTAAGATGTGGTTCATAAGTCTCATGAAGGTACTCGGGGCATTAGTGAGCCCGAAAGGCATCACAAGCCACTCATAGAGTCCTTGTTTGGTTTTGAAAGTGGTTTTCCATTCATAGCCTTCTTTCATTCGAACTTGATGATAGCCACTTTTCAAATCTATCTTGGAGAAGATCATGGCTCCGCTAAACTCATCAAGCATATCATCAAGGCGGGGAATTGAATGGCGATATTTGATAGTGATGTTGTTTATCGCACGACAATCGACGCACATCCGCTAAGTCCCGTCTTTCTTCGGTACTAGAAGCACCGGAACCGCGCAGGGACTCTGACTCTCCCTAATATACCCCTTGCCCAGAAGCTCTCGAATCTGCTTCTCGAGCTCTTTCGTTTCCTGGGGGTTCATACGATAGGCGGGGCGGTTTGGTAGGGGTGCACCGGGCACTAGATCGATTTGGTGCTCAATACCGCGAATCGGAGGAAGGCCAGCCAGGATATCCTCGGGAAACCCATCTCGGAACTGATCAAGAAGTCGTGATATGGCTGGAATCTCGTGAGAGAAATCAGTCCGGAGAGTGATCTGATCTTTAAAGACCATCAAAAGAACCGAAGGATGAAGGCGAAGGGCCTTTTCGACTTGACTCGACCGAAGGTAAAAGTTGCCTTTCTTGGGCTCGGTTTCTTTCCAAGTCGCAACTGCATCTCGTGGACTTGAGATGGAGTGAGAGCGGCTAAAACAACCTTCTTTTTGTTGTGTATAAGAGATTATTGATTGGCCCGTCCATCATGCATGACCTCTCGGTCGAATTGCCAAGGCCGACCCAACAGCATGTGTCCCGCTTGCATGGGGACGACATCACACACGACCTCATCGTGGTAACGTCCAATGCTAAAGGGAATTTTCACTCTCTTGCTCACTCTTATTTCCCCTTGGTTATTCAACCATTGTAGCTTATAGGGGTGCGGGTGCTTTTCGGGTTCAAGTCCTAACTTTTTCACCATGTAGGCACTAGCCACGTTGGTGCACGACCCGCTATCGATTATCAACCCGCAAACTTTCCCTTGGACGATGCACCGAGTATGAAATATCGTTTCTCGCTGTGCGGTCTCGTCCGGGTTGGTCATAGCGCTAAGAACTCGTCGGGTAACCAAGAGCTCTCCGCTATCGGGATACTCAATCTCTTCCTCGAGATCACCCACCTCCTCCTCGTCTAAAGACTCATACTCTCCCTTATCGGTGATAATCATTACTCGGGAGTTTGGACAATCACGAGCCATATGTCCTCTACCTCGACACTTATAACACATAATCTCTCTAGTTCTAGTGTCACGAGGAGCGTCATGGGTGGGCTTAGTTTGCAATGTTTCAGGGGATTTTCCTTTTCCCGATAATCACGGTTGCCACGGTTCTCGGGGAGTTCCTTTCGGGGCATGACCGACGGTTTCGGTATTGGCGAGGAAAGACTAGGAGGAGTTTTGAGCTTACTCAGCCGGGTTCGTTTCCTTTGGTTTTGCTTTTCGATTTGCACGGCTAGGTGCAGAAGCTCATGCAGATTGCGGTACGGATGGCGCTCGACCTTTCGAGCAATACGCTCATTAAGTCCGTCGAGAAATTGGGCCATCACCGCCTCCTCGTCCTCATCTAATTCCAGCCGACTCCTAAGGTGCTCGAATTCTTCAAAGAATTCTTCCAGCGTCCTAGCACCTTGTGAAATTCTCCGATACTTATATTGGAGCTCTCGGTGGAAATGAGGAGGTACGTACCGTTTACGCATCAATACCTTCATTTCTCTCCATGTTCCGACCGGCTCTATGTGAGCACGTCTTCTCTCGTTTACCTCACGATCCCACCATGCTAAGGCACTCTCGGCTAGTTGAGCAGCCGCATATTGAACTTTCTTACGGTCCGAATACGAATAACATTCAAAAATGTTATCCATGCGACGCTCCCAATCAAAGTAGGCTTCGGGATCTACTTTTCCTATGAACAAAGGTGGCTTAAGCTTAAGATCAACCCCTTGTCTCCCATGTTGCCGGTGTTCGCGCTCTCCTTCTTCCTCGGCAACGTCAGCCCACCTAGGTGGTCTAGCTCTAGGACGAAGATGTTCCCTACGGTCCCGTGTTTCACTAGAATCAGACCCATCCTCATATATCCTATCTCTTGGTCTAAGGGGTCTAAGCGATGGATCATCGTATTCCGACTCCTCGTCGGAAACTCGAGCCCGGGGCCTATGGCCTCTACGTCTAGGAGGGTATCTCCGTTCAACGATTTCTTCTACTACCCTCTCTCTCGGTCTAGGGGCTCTACGTCTATGGTAATCCTCACGATCGGTTATCTCCTCGACAACCCTCTTTCTTGGTCAATGTCGTGGTCCTACATCACTCTCGTCGTCACTAAGGGATTCGGGATTAGGGTCTCGGGTTCGTCTAGACGAGCTAGCGGTTCTCTAGGGCGAAGTTCGGGAGGTGCAGGAGGTCTATTCTCTTCTAGTCGTACCAACCTATCCATGATCTGTTGGAGGGACCTAAATATAGCGCCCTCACTCGACTCAACATTAGCTCCTTCATTAGAGGCTTCGTGGGTACTCATTTCGCACAAACTCGCTCAAACACGCAAACAACACTTCAACGTGCAACAATCACTTATCCTAACGAGTTCTACAAACGTACAAAGTAGAATACGTGCTGTTCTATCCTCAAGTTAAGAGCAATTTTCCACACAATTATCAAACAATCACGCAACAATGTCGGGTATATAGCTAACGTGCAGCAAACGAATGCTCAATAACTATCAAGGCAATACGTGCTAAGACAGATCATAACAGCTGAGCAATGATACCCAATCAAACCTCATACACAACTAGGCTCGAAGCTAAGAGGCGAACAATCACGAACGTGAGAGAAGATTCGAGTAGACGAGAACGTATCTTCAAGGAAAAGTTCGGCACTCAAATAAATATTATTCCGAAAGTTTCTAATCAGATTTCAATCAAGGAAAGTAAGCAAACAACAATGATCTCACACCAAACAGAACTGAAAGGAATGAAAAACGATAGACAAGGAAGGATCTCACCGAGAGCTTCCGATGTCGTGATTCGTGGAGGTTGCTGCTGGGGGGGGGGAGTTGGCCTGCCAAAATTCTCTGCAATCAGCCCTTAATGAATACAAATGGATGCAAATCGAATTCACTAAATTTGTTTCCGATGATTGATAGAAAATGAAATGGAATCGAAACAACAATGAAATCGGGAAAAGGGAACGATCTCACCCGGGATTTCAAACGTCCGTTGGAGCGAACAGCTCTGATACCAAAATGATATACGCCCCTTGGAGCCTCGGTTAGGTGCTTGGATGGAAGGATGTTGAGGGCCGATTGATCACTGGCCTTGAGAGGCACTCGAACTCAATCGTTACTCGGATATGAAGGGATCGAACGGGGCGTCGGTGTCGGGATCAATCACTCACCCGTAGGGGCACTCGAACTTGATCCGAACAGATGGAAATGGCGAAAGGGCGAAGGATAGAAGTGTTGGTTGTAATGCTCTAGGATGATCCGTGATATGACATTTTGACTTTGTATTGGTTCATTGATTTATGAATGCATTACATCCCCGTTATATGATTGGCATGTTTGTTATATTTCGGTATCCTTGAATCATTATAGAATGATTCTAAACACCCTGGTCAGTTATCATTGTGGGAACAATGATGAATTAAGACTAGCATGAGGTGTGATCGATGCATTGGATGCATATCACAATCATGGGTACTCGTTGTGAA
Organism: Tarenaya hassleriana; assembly: GCF_000463585.1. Taxonomy (NCBI): domain Eukaryota; kingdom Viridiplantae; phylum Streptophyta; class Magnoliopsida; order Brassicales; family Cleomaceae; genus Tarenaya; species Tarenaya hassleriana. The sequence continues at coordinate 1,054 of NW_010969757.1, read as the reverse complement.
TGAGTGACTGGTTGACCCGCATGAGATTGTCACATGGACAGAGTCATGACTTGAATCTCATACAG
>NW_010969757.1:0-217 GCF_000463585.1 Tarenaya hassleriana | reverse complement strand
GGACTTACAGAACCCTAAGACAGATCTAGAACACAAGAAAATCGTTTCTTTTGAGGTTCTAGTTCCCGGGATTCGATCCCAAGTCTTTGAAACGCTATTCACTTCACAGATCCTAGCAGATCAGTTCCAAAAGTGTTTGGAATCCTTCCCGTCGGTGTGTAGAGGAGCTGTATTTTCAGCTCTTGGTGATTAAAACAGGCCCTGGATCGATTGCTAC
>NW_010969756.1:0-351 GCF_000463585.1 Tarenaya hassleriana | reverse complement strand
ATTGCAGCTTCTATTCCGTTATATATTACTCCTCTTCTCCCTCGAATTATGGCATACTGATTCAAAAAGGGTCAATGACAATAACATACTTGAGGATTGAATGTTTGTGAAATTGCTATAAAAAATATACCTCATGTATAGTGCGATCAAAATTTGCAGGTGGGTGAGATCCATAGTTACGGATGGCATTTGGATCCTTTTTCCCGTAACTTTCGATGGAACCCCATCGTAAGAGATCTTTCCTTGTTGTTCTTCTTATTGGTACAGTGTTTTCTGGGCATTTTCCACTTCTTTGCCATAACTGAGTACTTATGAGCCCCGATTGTTTTTTATTGTTTCTAAAAAGATCTT
>NW_010969755.1:0-351 GCF_000463585.1 Tarenaya hassleriana | reverse complement strand
AAATAAAAATAGATGCTTCTAGGGTTTTGTCGTTCCAAAATTTCCCCCAAATATCAATAGAGTTGGGGGCGACGACATGATGGAGGAGGCGACGTGTTCAATAAACCATTGTCACACACCCAAAAATCCACTCAATTTATCCTATATTTATTTGTAATAATATCAATTGATATTTTATTTTGCTTTGACTCTAATCCGAAATTTATGGAAAACTGTTATAAAAAAATATGATGATAATCGTCAAACCGGATTTAACAAATGGGTACTTCGGTATTTCTAAACTAAATGTTGCCACCTTCATCTCAGCCTTAACCGTGAAAGAAGAGAATAATTGTATATACTGGAAAAAAA
>NW_010969754.1:0-351 GCF_000463585.1 Tarenaya hassleriana | reverse complement strand
AACGCGAGGTGAGTATGGAATACCAACGTTGGTTGACTAAACTACTGGGATATGATTTTCAGATTGTTTATAGGCCAGGAGTGGAGAATAAGGCAGCTGATGGCCTGTCCAGAATGCCACACAACACGATTCTGGAACCAACATGTATGGGGTTAGCCATAACTATTCCGAGAAATATACAACTGGTGGAGGTAGAGAAAGAAATTGGGGAAGACAGTGATCTGAAGGAGATAGTCAGCAAGCTGAAGGAAGGGGAAACCAAAGTGGGAAAGTATCATTTGCTACAAGGTATGCTGAGATATAAAAACAGGTTAGTAGTTTCCAAACATTCAAGTTTCATTCCTACAATTC
>NW_010969753.1:0-351 GCF_000463585.1 Tarenaya hassleriana | reverse complement strand
ACGGGCCTATCCGTTGGAAATCCGTTGAAATTCTGCCACGGAAAAACCGTTGGAAATCCGTTGAAGACGGATTTGTTCGTTGAAATTTTGTTTGCAATTTACCACGGATTTCCAACGGATTCGAGTTTCTAACGACGTTTTTCCAACGGATAAATCCGTTGCAAATCCGTTGGAAATATCGAATTCCAACGAATTTTCGGCCATTTCCAACGGATTTGCCGGTTGGAATTTGGGGTTTTTTTTGTAGTGGATTCAAATCCTAAACGTGCTTGATTGGGTTCTACGAAATCAAAACAGAGCAAACAAGCTCTGATACAACTGTTGGTATTCCTGGGATCTCTAGAGCGAATC
>NW_010969752.1:0-351 GCF_000463585.1 Tarenaya hassleriana | reverse complement strand
ATCTAGATCTAGATAGAGGATCTCCAATCATTAGCTCTGGTTCTTCTGGTTCACGGCTAAACGTTGTAGGCCTCATCGCTGTTCAAAGTAAGCCAATCCCCTGTCGAAGGAAAGATGGACTGCAACTATTCTTTGCCTACTTCTGTAACCCCCTATTTTGCAAGAGACGGTTTGTCCACTTCCTAGCCAAAGCCCTATTCACCACGTGAAAGTGAGTCACTATCAATAGATTATTACTTAGACCCTTCGTTCCCAATAGCCTTTTTCTGGTTCGATCTTACTGAGTCCGATCCTCTGATGTATAAGATCAGTTGCCGTATATTCTAAGTGTAGCAAAGAAGTGTTAAGAGG
>NW_010969751.1:0-351 GCF_000463585.1 Tarenaya hassleriana | reverse complement strand
ACACGATCGTGTGACTTTGCAGTTTTGACGGGCTTCACGAATTTGCTCATAACTTCCTGCTCCGACATCGGATTTTGGTGATCTTGGCGTCTATGCGTAGATATCGAAGAGAACTTTCCAATGATGTTTTCTGACCTTATAGTGTGAAAGTTATCGAACTTGCAAGATCTGACATTTTCTGAGCTTCACGTTTTCCCTAGAAACACTCCAAATGTTCTCATTTCATCCTGATGTTTCGCAGCCCATGTTTTCCACTTTTTTTGCTCTTTTTATGCATGAAAACCTGTTTAAAACACCAAAGAACACAACCATGCAATATCGAAGCCAAATGTGCCCTAGAATGCCTACAAA
>NW_010969750.1:0-351 GCF_000463585.1 Tarenaya hassleriana | reverse complement strand
GCTCGAATATGGTTGAGCTTGAATTGGGTTATCAAGTCGGACTTGGACCTAATGGTAAAGAGGGGATGAGGAACATGCAGTGATAGCTCACTATCTCGTACTCATCTAAGAATCATATATGATATGATTGACAATGTCTTGTCTATCTAAATAGCATGTTTTTGAGTGTCATGCCCTAGCTGACTCAAAAACATGTAAAATATGGATCCTAGTTCACTTAGAAACTCATTGAGGGTGTTTTTCCTTAGTGGGAGCTTGTCATATTGCATCTATTATCTGTGTTAGCATGTATACTAAGCGACTTGCATGTTTTTCTGTCTGTTTGTTTGTCTTTTTCTGTAGAATATGACT
>NW_010969749.1:0-351 GCF_000463585.1 Tarenaya hassleriana | reverse complement strand
TGTGTATTGGATACGGATCACGGTCATGGGTACTTGTTTGGAACAAGTGACTGGATGACTCACGTGAGATTGTCGATTGGATTTTATCCATGACTTGAATCTATCTTGATGGTTCACTTTGGATCCTCATACCTGAGATATCTATTGTATCCATCATGAGGAGTAATGTATTCTGACTGCGTCAAACGCCGTCTTTAACCGGATGATTATAAAGGCGTGGCTTGGGTACATTACGAATCATGTAATGGATAATAGATAGTCAAGATGGAACTTTGTTCCTCTCGAAAGAAAGAGATATCGCTTGGACCCGTCGTAGGAGTGAGACTGTAGAAATGTGTGGCCGCACTATAG
>NW_010969748.1:0-351 GCF_000463585.1 Tarenaya hassleriana | reverse complement strand
TCTTTCTTGAATCCAACATCTTTTGATCTATTTTCTTTAACATTCCCCCTCAAGATTAGCTTGAAGAAATTTTGTAAAGCTAATCTTGACGAGTGAATGTTTTGATTCCCCTTTACGTGAGCTACCTCCTCCCATGGTGGCTCTTTAGGCTTCTGCATTCTCATATACGTTCTTTTTAGTCCTATTTTCTGCATAGACTCACAAAGAAGATTATCGAACACTAGGGAGGCCTTAGCACTCCGATTTGAGACATATAATGATTTGAGTTCCTTTATAAATTTTTTGAATGCATGTTTGTCACCCATGTTATCATAGAGCAATAAGAAAAGAGGTATAATGTACACGTGCATC
>NW_010969747.1:0-351 GCF_000463585.1 Tarenaya hassleriana | reverse complement strand
CTAAATTTTCGTTTGATCGATCAAAGGTGTCACGTCATCTTCATGTGTAAATTGTTTTGTTATAGAGTAAGTTCAGCAAATCTTTAGTCCAACTATATCTCTCACAAAGATTAGAAAAATATGAGTAAATGTCCTTCCATACGTTTAGATTTATATCCAGAATAAAAGCATAGTTTGTATGTTTTTTTTACCAATAGACGACCATTCGAGTTTAGATATTTCATGTGTAAAATTTGATTACATGTGGAGGTGATGTGGCATCTTTGATCAGACGAAAAAAATTAAATTTTTTAATCATTTCAACACAGATGGTTTAAATAGATACAAGTTTTATTTGGAGATAAAAAAGTG
>NW_010969746.1:15789-19132 GCF_000463585.1 Tarenaya hassleriana | reverse complement strand
GTTAGGATGCACTCTAAACATGTTTAGAGGAACTCTAATCATGTTTCGACGCACTCTAAACCTGTTTTGACGCACTCTAAACATGTTTGAATGCACTCTAAATGTGTTTGGACGTACTCTAAACGTGTTTTAGGACACGCAAAACCTGTTTACACGAACTTTAAATGTGTTTCAATGCACTCTAAATATGTTTCAACGCACTCTAAAAATGTTTTAATGCACTTTAAACATATTTGGATGCACTCTAAACATGTTTAGAGGAACTCTAATCATGTTTCGACGCACTCTAAACATGTTAGGATGCACTCTAAACGTGTTTAGACGAACTCTAAACATGTTTCGACTCACTCTAAATATGTCTCGACGCACTCTAAAAATGTTTTAATGCACTCTAAATATGTTTGGATGCACTCTTATTATGTTTCGACGCACTCTAAAAATGTTTCGACGAACTCTAAACATCTTTTGTTGCACTCTAAACATGTTTCAACGCACTCTAAACATGTTTGGCACACTCTAAAAATGTTTCGATGCACTCTAAACATGTTTGGATGCACTGCAAAAGTGTTTGGACATACTCTAAACAATTTTGGACGTACTCTAAACGTGTTTCGATGCTCTTTAAATATATTTCGACGCACTCTAAACACTGTTGGATTCACTCTAAGTATGTTTCGACCTACTCTAAAAATGTTTCGACGAACTCTAACATCTTTTGTTGCATTCTAAACATGTTTCGACGCACTCTAAACATGTTTTGACGCACTCTAAACATGTTAGGATGCACTCTAAACGTGTTTAGACGAACTCTAAACATGTTTCGACGCACTCTAAATATGTTTCAACGCACTCTAAAAATGTTTTAACGCACTCTAAACATGTTTGGATGCACTCTTATTATGTTTCGACGCACTCTAAAAATGTTTCGACGAACTCTAAACATCTTTTGTTGCACTCTAAACATGTTTCGACGCACTCTAAACATATTTGGCGCACTCTAAAAATGTTTCGATGCACTCTAAACATATTTGGATGCACTGCAAAAGTGTTTGTACATACTCTAAACATGTTTGGACGCACTCTTAACGTGTTTCGATGCTCTTTAAATATATTTCGACGCACTCTAACATGTTTGGATGCACTCTAAGTATGTTTCGACGCACTCTAAACATGTTAGGATGCACTCTAAACTTGTTTAGACGAACTCTAAACATTTTTCGACGTACTCTAAAAATGTTTTAATGCACTCTAAACATGTTAGGATGAACTCTAAACGTGTTTAGATGAAGACGCACTCTAAATATGTTTCGACGCACTCTAAAAATGTTTTAATGCTCTCTAAACATGTTTGGATGCACTGTAACACCCCGAATTTCGGTAAAAGGATTAGAGGGATATAAACCGAAATTGACGACGCTTGATCAATGGAAATGAGATGATTAGGCGATAAGCCCTTAATTTTCGTTAACAGGATTAACGAGGAATAGACCACGACATGAAGCCGCTCGGGCAAATTGGTTTAACGTGAAACAACCGAGCCGAACGAAGAAGAGGCAAGGAAAAGAAGATCGACTATTCCAACGGAATATAATGCCCCGAGAGTTTCTCTTCTCCGCACCAAATCCTAGAGGATCGTTTAGGTGCCGGAGAAATGCTCAAGAACATAGAATCAGACCTAACCAAGTTGACCCGAAGGATTGGACCGAAACGAGCGAGAAAAACGGGCGAAAACGGTCCAGAACGTCCGGTCTGACAAGCAGACCGTCCGTTCCAGACCAAGCGGAACGTCCGTTCCGCCTTATCGGACCGTCCGTTCCGACGACACAGAACCGAGAAACTCCGCCGTCTTTCTCCCTGCTGAGTCACCGCTGCCACTCCGAGGTTTCACCGGCGTTTGACACCTCCTGCTTGACTCAGAGGCGGCCAATCTCTTCTACACGAGCTTCACTCTCTCACTCTGCTCACACTCAGCCTACAGCTTGCTCTAACCCTCTCCCTCGTGTTCTTGCGAGCTCAGACTAAGAATTCTCAAATCGGAGCTCATTTCGCATGGAAATCGACGAGAAAATTCGAAAATCAACACTAGAAAACCCCAGCAACGTGTTTAGATGAACTCTAAACACTATTCGACGCACTCTAAATATGTTTGACGCACTCTAAAAATGTTTTAATGCGCTCTAAACATGTTTGGATGCACTCTTATTATGTTTCGACGCACTCTAAACATGTTCGGACGAACTCTAAACATCTTTTGTTGCACTCTAAACATGTTTCGACATACTCTAAACATGTTTTGACGCACTTTATAAAAATGTTTCGATGCACTCAAGATATGTTTCGACGAGCTCTAAACATCTTTTGTTGCACTCTAAACATGTTTCGATGCACTCTAAACATGTTTGGATGCACTGCAAAAGTATTTGGACATACTCTAAACATGTTTGGACGCACTCTATACGTGTTTCGATGCTCTTTAAATATATTTCGACGCACTCTAAACATGTTAAAATGCACTCTAAACGTGTTTAGATGAACTCTAAACACGTTTCGACGCACTCTTATACGCACTCTATACGTGTTTCGATGCTCTTTAAATATATTTCGACGCACTCTAAACATGTTAAAATGCACTCTAAACGTGTTTAGATGAACTCTAAACACGTTTCGACGCACTCTTATTATGTTTCGACGCACTCTAAAAATGTTTTAATGCGCTCTAAACATGTTTGGATGCACTCTTATTATGTTTCGACGCACTCTAAACATGTCCGGACGAACTCTAAACATCTTTTGTTGCACTCTAAACTTGTTTCGACATACTTTAAACATGTTTTGACGCACTTTAAAAATGTTTCGATGCACTCTAAATATGTTTCGACGAGCTCTAAACATCTTTTGTTGCACTCTAAACATATTTTGATGCACTCTAAACATGTTTCGACAAACTCTAAACACCTTTTGTTTGCACTCTAAACATGTTTCAACGCAATCTAAACATGTTAGGATGCACTCTAAACGTGTTTCGACGCACTCTAAATGTATTTGGACGCACTCTAAACACGTTTGGATGCATTCTAAGTATGTTTTGACGCACTCTAAACATGCTTGAACGCACTCTAAATGTGTTTGGACGCACTCTAAACGTGTTTTAGGACACGCAAAACCTGTTTACACGAACTTTAAATGTGTTTCAATGCACTCTAAACATGTTTCGACGCACTCTAAAAATGTTTTAATGCACTCTAAACATATTTGGATGCTTAAACATGTTTAGAGGAACTCTAAACATGATTCGACGCACTCTAAACATGTTTTGACGCACTCTAAACATGTTAGGATGCAC
>NW_010969746.1:9467-15723 GCF_000463585.1 Tarenaya hassleriana | reverse complement strand
GACGCACTCTAAAAATGTTTTAATGCACTCTAAACATGTTTGGATGCACTCTTATTATGTTTCGACGCACTCTAAAAATGTTTCGACGAACTCTAAACATCTTTTGTTGCACTCTAAACATGTTTCGACGCACTCTAAACATGTTTGGCGCACTCTAAAAATGTTTCGATCCACTCTAAACATGTTTGGATGCACTGCAAAAGTATTTGGACATACTCTAATTAAACATGTTTGGACGCACTCTAAACATGTTTCGATGCTCTTTAAATATATTTCGATGCACTCTAAACATGTTTGGATGCACTCTAAGTATGTTTCGACGAACTCTAAACATGTTAGGATGCACTCTACACTTGTTTAGATGAACTCTAAACATGTTTCGACGTACTCTAAAAATGTTTCTAATGCACTCTAAACATGTTAGGATGCACTCTAAACGTGTTTAGATGAACTCTAAACACGTTTCGACGCACTCTAAATATGTTTCGACGCACTCTAAAAATGTTTTAATGCGCTCTAAACATGTTTGGATGCAGTCTTATTATGTTTCGACGCAATCTAAACATGTTCGGACGAACTCTAAACATCTTTTGTTGCACTCTAAACATGTTTCGACATACTCTAAACATGTTTTGACGCATTCTAAAAATATTTCGATGCACTCTAAATATGTTTCGACGAGCTCTAAACATCTTTTGTTGCACTCTAAACATGTTTCGATGCACTTTAAACATGTTTCGACGAACTCTAAACACCTTTTGTTTGCACTCTAAACATGTTTCAACGCACTCTAAACATGTTAGGATGCACTCTAAACGTGTTTCGACGCACTCTAAATGTATTTGGACGCACTCTAAACACGTTTGGATGCACTCTAACTATGTTTTGACGCACTCTAAACATGTTTGAATGCACTCTAAATGTGTTTGGACGCACTCTAAACGTGTTTTAGGACACGCAAAACCTATTTACACGAACTTTATATGTGTTTCAATGCACTCTGTATATGTTTCGACGCACTCTAAAAATGTTTATATGCACTCTAAACATATTTGGATGCACTCTAAACATGTTTAAAGGAACTCTAATCATGTTTCGACGAACTCTAAACATCTTTTGTTGCACTCTAAACATGTTTCGACGCACTCTAAACATGTTTGGCGCACTCTAAAAATGTTTCGATGCACTAAACATGTTTGGATGCACTGCAAAAGTATTTGGACATACTCTAAACATGTTTGGACGCACTCTAAACGTGTTTCGATGCTCTTTAAATATATTTCGATGCACTCTAAACATGTTTGGATGCACTCTAAGTATGTTTCGACGCACTCTAAACATGTTTCGACGAACTCTAACATCTTTTGTTGCATTCTAAACATGTTTCGACGCACTCTAAACATGCTTTGACGCACTCTAAACATGTTAGGATGCACTCTAAACGTGTTTAGAAGAACTCTAAACATGTTTCAACGCACTCTATATATGTTTCGACGCACTCTAAAAATGTTTTAATGCACTCTAAACATGTTTGGATGCACTCTTATTATGTTTCGACGCACTCTAAAAATGTTTCGACGAACTCTAAACATCTTTTGTTGCACTCTAAACATGTTTTGATGCACTCTAAACATGTTTGGACGCACTCTATACGTAATTCGATGCTCTTTAAATATATTTCGATGCACTCTAAACATGTTTGGACATACTCTAAGTATGGTTCGACGCACTCTAAACATGTTACGATGCACTGTAAACTTGTTTAGACGAACTCTAAATATGTTTCGACGCACTCTAAAAATGTTTTAATGCGCTCTAAACATGTTTGGATGCACTCTTATTATGTTTCGACACACTCTAAACATGTTCGGGCGAACTCTAAACATCTTTTGTTGCTCTCTAAACATGTTTCGACATACTCTAAACATGTTTTGACGCATTTTAAAAATGTTTCGATGCACTCTAAATATGTTTCGACGAGCTCTAAATATCTTTTGTTTCACTCTAAACATGTTTCGATGCACTTTAAACATGTTTCGACGAACTCTAAACACCTTTTGTTTGCACTCTAAACATGTTTCAACGCACTCTAAACATGTTAGGATGCACTCTAAATGTGTTTCGACGCACTCTAAATGTATTTGGACGCACTCTAAACACGTTTGGATGCACTCTAACTATGTTTTGACGCACACTAAACATGTTTGAATGCGTTCTAAATGTGTTTGGACGCACTCTGAACATGTTTTAGGACACGCAAAACCTGTTTACACGAACTTTAAATGTGTTTCAATGCACTCTAAATATGTTTCGATGCACTCTAAAAATGTTTTAATGCACTCTAAACATATTTGGATGCACTCTAAACATGTTTAGACGCACTCTAAACATGTTTTGACGCACTCTAAACATGTTAGGATGCACTCTAAACGTGTTTAGACGAACTCTAAACATGTTTCGACGCACTCTAAATATGTTTCGACACACTCTAAAAATGTTTTAATGCACTGATGCATGCTTCGATCCAAGGGTTGATACACTCGGGATGGAAGGTTGATCCGAAACCAATCACCGGCCTTAAAGGCGCTCGAACTCAGCTTACGGGTGAAAAGGATGGGTGGATCGGTGACACCACAAGAGGGGATGGAGAGTCCTCCTGATATCGCCACAATAGATCCTCATAAGAAGGCGACACACGCACAACTTAGGAAGACTGGGACTCGGATACACCGAGAAGATAAAGAATCGGACATACCGAATTCTAAAGAAACTCAATTTTCTTTTATTCCATTTCCAAAGTCTGCTTAAACAAGTCTACAAAGATCTCCTTATATAGGATTACAAATGTCAACAAGATAAGGTAAAAAGATCAAATCTAAATCAAATCGGATCATATCTAAATAAAATCAAATCAGATCAAATCTAAATTTGATTATATCTAAATTAAATCTAATTAAATCAGATTTAAATCCTTCGTGATCTTGAGTTGAATCCAAATAAGGAAGCTTTGAGATTTCTTCGTTTCTTCTTCTTCAAGCAATGTCATGTCCGCATCATTCTCTCTCTCTTGAAAAAGGTTTTGTCCTCAAAACCAAATCTCATTGTAGACTTTGTTTTTTTTGTTGGAAAAAAGAAAAAGAAAAACAACAAGAAACAATAGGTAGCAAAAAACAATTTAGATAGGATAAACTGCGTGTAGTGGTCCTTGAACCGGGCTCAGATACCAAATGATGCACGCTTCGATCCAAGGGTTGATACACTCAGGATGGAAGGTTGATCCGAAGCCAATCACCGGCCTTAAAGGCGCTCGAACTCAGCTTACGGTTGAAAAGGATGGGTGGATCGGTGACACCACAAGAGGGGATGGAGAGTCCTCCTGATATCGTCACAATAGATCCTCATAAGAAGGCGACATACGCACAACTTAGGAAGACTGAGACTCGGACACACCGAGAAGATAAAGAATCGGACATACCGAATTCTAAAGAAACTCAATTTTCTTTTATTCCATTTCCAAAGTCTGGTTAAACAAGTCTACAAAGATCTCCTTATATAGGATTACAAATGTCAACAAGATAAGGTAAAAAGATCAAATCTAAATCAAATCAAATCAAATCATATCTAAATTTGATTATATCTAATTTAAATCTAATTAAATCAGATTTAAATCCTTCGTGATCTTGAGTTGAATCCAAATAAGGAAGCATTGAGATTTCTTCGTTTCTTCTTCTTCAAACAATGTCATGTCCGCATCATTTAGAGTGCGTGGAAATATACTTAGAGAGCATCGAAACACGTTTAGAGTGCGTCCAAACACGTTTAGAGTGTATCCAAACACATTTAAAGTGTGTCCAAACACATTTAGAGTGCATCCTAGCAAGTTTACAGTGTATCAAAACATGTTTAGAGTTCGAAACATGTTTAGAGTGCATCGAAACATGTTTAGAGTGCAACAAAAGATGTTTAGAGTTCGTCGAAACATATTTAGAGTGCATCGAAACATATTTAGAGTGCGTCGAAATATACTTAGAGAGAATCGAAACATGTTTAGAGTGCGTCAAAACACGTTTAGAATTCGTCGAAACATATTTAGAGTGCGTCAAAACATACTTAGAATGTATCCAAACATTTTTAGAGTGCGTCGAAATATACTTAGAGAGCATGGAAACACGTTTAGAGTGCGTCCAAACATGTTTAGAGTGTGTCCAAACACTTTTGGAGTGCATCCAAACATGTTTTGAATGCATCGAAACATTTTTAGAGTGCGTCAAAACATATTTAGAGTACAACAAAAGATATTTATAGTTCGTCGAAACATGTTTAGAGTTCGTCCAAACATAATAAGAGTGCATCCAAACATGTTTAGAATGCATTAAAACATTTTTAGAGTGCGTCGAAACATGTTTAGAGTTCGTCTAAACACGTTTAGAGTGCATCCTAACATGTTTAGAGTGCGTCAAAACACGTTTAGAATTCGTCGAAACATATTTAGAGTGCGTCAAAACATACTTAGAATGTATCCAAACATGTTTAGAGTGCTGGTTAGAGGTCGCGGTCTCCACCCGCCTAATTAGAGCAAAGGTCCTCGGTTCCGCATCATTTAGAGTGCGTCGAAACATACTTAGAGTGCATCCAAACATATTTAGAGTGCGTCGAAATATACTTAGAGAACATCGAAACACGTTTAGAGTGCGTCAAAACACGTTTAGAATTCGTCGAAACATATTTAGAGTGCATCAAAATATACTTAGAATGTATCCAAACATTTTTAGAGTGCGTGGAAATATACTTAGAGAGCATCGAAACACGTTTAGAGTGCGTCCAAACATGTTTAGAGTGTGTCCAAACACTTTTGGAGTGCATCCAAACATGTTTTGAATGCATCGAAACATTTTTAGAGTGCGTCAAAACATATTTAGAGTGCAACAAAAGATATTTAGAGTTCGTCGAAACATGTTTAGAGTTCGTCCAAACATAATAAGAGTGCATCCAAACATGTTTAGAGTGCATTAAAACATTTTTAGAGTGCGTCGAAACATGTTTAGAGTTCGTCTAAACACGTTTAGAGTGCATCCTAACATGTTTAGAGTGCGTCGAAACAGTTTAGAGTGCAAAGAAAGATGTTTAGAGTTCGTCGAAACACGTTTAGAGTGCGTCGAAACATACTTAGAGTGCATCCAAACATATTTAGAGTGCGTCGAAATATACTTAGAGAACATCGAAACACGTTTAGAGTGCGTCAAAACACGTTTAGAATTCGTCGAAACATATTTAGAGTGCATCAAAATATACTTAGAATGTATCCAAACATTTTTAGAGTGCGTGGAAATATACTTAGAGAGCATCGTCGAAACATGTTTAGAGTGCAACAAAAGATGTTTAGAGTTCGTCTAAACATAATAAGGGTGCATCCAAGCATGTTTAGAGTGCATTAAAACATTTTTAAAGTGCGTCGAAACATTCTTAGAGTGCGTCGAAACATGTTTAGAGTGCAACAAAAGATGTTAGAGTTCGTCGAAACACGTTTAGAGTGCGTCGAAACATACTTAGAGTGCATCCAAACATATTTAGAGTGCGTCGAAATATACTTAGAGAGCATGGAAACACGTTTAGAGTGCGTCAAAACATGTTTAGAATTCGTCGAAACATATTTAGAGTGCATCAAAACATACTTAGAATGTATCCAAACATGTTTAGAGTGCGTGGAAATATACTTAGAGAGCATCGAAACACGTTTAGAGTGCGTCCAAACACGTTTAGAGTGTGTCCAAACACTTTTGGAGTGCATCCAAACATGTTTTGAATGCATCGAAACATTTTTAGAGTGCGTCAAAACATATTTAGAGTGCAACAAAAGATATTTAGAGTTCGTCGAAACATGTTTAGAGTTCGTCCAAACATAATAAGAGTGCATCCAAACATGAGAGCATCGAAACACGTTTAGAGTGCGTCCAAACATGTTTAGAGTGTGTCCAAACACTTTTGGAGTGCATCCAAACATGTTTTGAATGCATCAAAACATTTTTAGAGTGCGTCAAAACATATTTAGAGTGCAACAAAAGATATTTAGAGTTCGTCGAAACATGTTTAGAGTTCATCCAAACATAATAAGAGTGCATCCAAACATGTTTAGAGTCCGTCGAAACATGTTTAGAGTGCGTCGAAACATGTTTAGAGTTCGTCTAAACACGTTTAGAGTGCGTCAAAACATACTTAGAGTGCATCCAAACATGTTTAGAGTGCGTCGAAATATACT
>NW_010969746.1:4664-9240 GCF_000463585.1 Tarenaya hassleriana | reverse complement strand
AGAGTGCAACAAAAGATGTTTAGAGTTCGTCGAAACATGTTTAGAGTGCGTTGAAACATAATAAGAGCGCATCCAAACATGTTTAGAGTGCATTAAAACATTTTTAGAGTGTGTCAAAACATATTTAGAGTGTGTCGAATCATGTTTAGAATTCGTCTAAACACGTTTAGAGTGCATCCTAACATGTTTAGAGTGCGTCAAAACATGTTTAGAGTGCGTCGAAACATGTTTAGAGTGCAACAAAAGTTATTTAGAGTTCGTCGAAACATGTTTAGAGTTCGTCCAAACATAATAAGAGTGCATTCAAACATGTTTAGAGTGCATTAAAACATTTTTAGAGTGCGTCGAAACATGTTTAGAGTTCGTCTAAACACGTTTAGAGTGCATCCTAACATGTTTAGAGTGCGTCAAAACATGTTTAGAGTGCGTCGAAATATACTTAAAGAGCATCGAAACACGTTTAGAGTGCGTCCAAACATGTTTAGAGTGTGTCCAAACACTTTTGCAGTGCATCCAAACATGTTTAGAGTGCATCGAAACATTTTTAGAGTGCGTCAAAACATGTTTACAGTGCGTCGAAACATGTTTAGAGTGCAACAAAAGATGTTTAGAGTTCGTCGAAACATGTTTAGAGTGCGTCTAAACATAATAAGAGTGCATCCAAGCATGTTTAGAGTGCATTAAAACATTTTTAGAGTGCGTCGAAAAATATTTAGTGTGTCGAAACATGTTTAGAGTTCGTCTAAACACGTTTAGAGTGCATCCTAACATGTTTAGAGTGCGTCAAAAAATGTTTAGAGTGCGTCGAAACATGTTTAGAGTGCAACAAAAGATGTTAGAGTTCGTCGAAACACGTTTAGAGTGCGTCGAAACATACATAGAGTGCATCCAAACATGTTTAGAGTGCGTCGAAATATACCTAGAGAGCATCGAAACACGTTTAGTATTCGTATAAACACGTTTAGAGTGCGTCCAAACACGTTTAGAATGCGTCCAAAGCACATTTAAAGTGTGTCCAAACACGTTTAGAATGCATCCTAACATGTTTAGAGTGCATCGAAACATGTTTAGAGTGTGTCAAAACATTCTTAGAGTGCGTCGAAACATGTTGATGAGGTCATCGAGCTGGATACAGATGAGGAACCACCCAACATGGACAAAGGAGCACTCAAAACGGCTGATGCCAAATCACCAGGAGATCCCCTACCTTTCCTTATTATCATTTTCGCAATGCCTAGGTGGACTAGTTGCCACAATTGTTGCCTAGGTGTTAATTATCTTTCCTTTCTAGTATTTTAGCACTTTTCCTATTTAAAGCCTATGTAATTTCGAATTAAGACACAACTTTTGATCAGAAATAATACTTGGTATTTTCTTTTAGTTTCTCTCTCGAATTCTCTTGTTCCATTAGCAAGAAATCGAGTTTCGTTCGTGTTGTTGACTGAGAGCGATTCTCTTTCAATTTACCGAGCATTTGTGACGATATCAAAGAGTCCATCCATCCCTCTTTGTGGTGTCACCAATCCACCTTATTCATCTTTGTTTGAAGTATAATCGAGACGCATTTGGCCTGGTTTACTTCGTCATTTATCTTAAGGAGACCTCGGTGAGACGCTTTCGAGCCTACCGAACTTCATTCACGAACGACTATTATAGTCTTGGTCACGTGCTTGTATCATTTTTGGTATCAGAGCCCGGTTCAAGGCCACACGCAAGGTAACGCTGTTGATTTGATTTTATTCTTGTTATTTTGATTTGTGTTTGTTTGTGCAAGAACAATGGCTGAGAACGCAGAGAACACTCAAATTGCGATCCTACAAGTCCTGCAACGTCTAGAGGAACATTTAACGCGTTTAGAGGAGGCACCACGAAGAATGCAACCTGTTAGGTTAATATGCCCCCCAATAACGCAAATCCAGACCCGGATCCACCTGATGCACAACAAAGACCGAGAAGAATGCAAAATCCGAGGGCTCCTCTTGAAGAGGATGAAGATTCTGATCATTCTACTCAGAACCGACGGAGGAGGAATGTTCAAAACCAAAGGTATGTTGATGAAAGTGATGAGGAGGATGTACCTAGAAGGCAACCACGAGTTCAAAGACACCAAGGTACAGATTTGAAACTCAAACCTCCTACTTTTGCTGGAAAAGTTAATCCTGAAGCTTATCTCGATTGGGAGAGGCGGATGGAAAATATTTTCGATTGCTATACATATACCGAACAGAGGAAGGTTCAATACGCGGCGGCTCAACTCACGGACAATGCACTCACATGGTGGGACCGAGAAACAGCCGAAAGAAGACGTTCTCACTATGATCCAATAATCTCCTGGAGAGAAATGAAACATCTCATGAGAAAGAGGTATGTTCCACCACATTTCCATCGGGATTTACATAGACGATATCGTAAGTTGGCGCAGGGGACCAGATCGGTTGAAGACTACTTTGAGGAGTTTGAGCATCTTCGGAATCGATTAGAGATAGAAGAGGATGATGAGACTGTTATGGCTCAATTCCTAGACGGACTACAAGAACGCATTGCAAGAAAGGTAGAAAGACAAGTTTACCATGATATTCATGACCTTTTACATCTTGCTGTGCAAATAGAGCAGCAGATACACAAGAAACAAGCTAGGACAATCCGGTCCAGAATGCCTAGCAATGTGTATCCGAGAACCGAGAGCAAAGGATACAACATGCCCACCTCAAAACCTGTTCCGGAGGATCCAAAGAACAAAGGAAAGGGCATTGCAACATCCAAAGGTGAAACTTCTGTAAGTAACAAATCTAACACTCCGAGCCACGAGATTCTTTGTTACAAGTGCAGGGGTCGAGGACATTATGCTCGTGATTGTCCAAACAAGCGTGTAATGGAGGTTCAATATGCGCCCCAATAACATATCCCAGGCCTTGATCCATTGAACCTCCGTGCGTGTATCATTTTTGGTATCAGAGCCTGGTTGCTAGTGTTGCTAGTGTTTACATGGTGAAGAAGCTAGGGCTCGAAACGGAAAAGCATCCCCACCCTTATAAGCTACAGTGGCTGAACAACCAAGGAGAGCTTAAGGTGAATGAACGGGTGAAAATCTCGTTTAGCATTGGGAGATACCAAGATGAGGTAATGTGCGATGTGGTTCCTATGCAAGCTGGTCATATTCTCCTTGGAAGACCATGGCAATTCGACCGAGAGGTTAGGCACGATGGTAGGACAAATCACTACTCTTTCATGTTTAACAAGCGTAAGATCTCATTAGCACCTCTTAGCCCATTACAAATACATGAAATGCAATTGAGGTTGTCTAAGGAAGTTGAGGATAGCAAGAAATTGAATTTCTATGTCAAACCGAGCATGGTAAGTAAAGCTTTGGTTGATGAACGAGCTGTACTACTCATGGTCTTTAAAGATGTTGTGAGTACATGATTCGAAGAGAAAGAGCTTCCTTCCGAGATCACACGGATTCTAGAACGGTTTAAGGATGTATTTCCGGAAGAAACTCCACCGGGACTACCACCAACGAGAGGAATCGAGAATCAAATCGATTTGATCCCGGGAACACCTCTTCCAAACAGACCCGCGTATCGAATGAACCCCGAAGAGACCAAAGAGCTACAAAAGCAGGTACAAGAGTTATTGGAAAATGGATATATTCGTGAAAGTTTGAGTCCATGTGCAGTTCCCGTTTTACTCGTCCCGAAGAAAGATGGAACATGGAGGATGTGCGTGGATTGTCGGGCTATCAACAATATCACAGTCAAATACCGACATCCTATCCCGCGTTTGGACGACATGTTGGACGAGCTTAGTGGAGCCACTATCTTCTCAAAGGTAGATTTAAAAAGCGGCTATCACCAAGTCAGAATGCGCGAAGGGGACGAATGGAAAACCGCATTCAAAACGAAGCATGGGCTGTACGAGTGGTTAGTCATGCCCTTCGCTTAACCAACGCACCAAGTACATTCATGAGGCTCATGAATCATGTCCTACGAGCCTTCATTAGTAAATTCGTTGTGGTTTATTTCGATGATATTCTGATTTATAGCAAATGTCTTGTTGATCATGTGACACATCTTGAGCTAGTCATGGAGACTCTTCGAAGAAAGAAACTCTATGCTAATCTCAAGAAGTGCACATTCTGCACTAATGAGGTTGTCTTTTTAGGATTTGTTGTGAGTTCGCAGGGGTTAAGTGTGGATGAAGAAAAGATCAAAGCAATCCGAGATTGGCCAACCCCTACAACCGTCGGACATGTGCGGAGCTTCCATGGCTTGGCGAGCTTCTACCGTCGGTTTGTTCGTGACTTTAGCAGCCTTGCAGCCCCTCTTACGTCCATCATCAAGAAAGATAAGCCATTCGAGTGGGGAGAAGCACAAGAGAAGGCATTCAACACATTAAAGGAGCAACTCACGAGAGCACCCGTCTTAGTCCTTCCCGACTTTGACAAGGTATTTGAAATAGAATGTGATGCATCCGGTGTGGGTATTGGAGCTGTTTTGATGCAGGAGAAACGACCCGTGGCCTACTTTAGCGAAAAGCTAAATGGAGCAACACTCAACTATCCCACATATGACAAGGA
>NW_010969746.1:1938-3042 GCF_000463585.1 Tarenaya hassleriana | reverse complement strand
ACCAATTAAGGAAAGGAGAACACATCAGCAAGAGAAGGAGCCATTAGACACACTTAAGGCAACTTCTTGGACACATCATCACGCAAACTATGGCAAGTTCGGATTTGTGGGATTGATGACACATTTCTTGCCTTTCTTCTACTAGCCGTTGCTGCCAAATCACCAGGAGATCCCCTACCTTTCCTTATTATCATTTTCGCAATGCCTAGGTGGACTAGTTGCCACAATTGTTGCCTAGGTGTTAATTATCTTTCCTTTCTAGTATTTCAGCACTTTTCCTATTTAAAGCCTATGTAATTTCGTAATAAGGCACAACTTTTGATCAGAAATAATACTTGGTATTTTCTTTTAGTTTCTCTCTCGAATTCTCTTGTTCCATTAGCAAGAAATCGAGTTTCGATCGTGTTGTTGACTGAGAGCGATTCTCTTTCAATTTACCTAGCATTTGTGACGATATCAAAGAGTCCATCCATCCCTCTTTGTGGTGTCACCAATCCACCTTATTCATCTTTGTTTGAAGTATAATCGAGACGCATTTGGCCTAGTTTACTTCGTCATTTATCTTAAGGAGACCTCGGTGAGACGCTTTCGAGCCTACCGAACTTCATTCACGAACGACTATTATAGTCTTGGTCACGTGCTTGTATCACATGTTTAGAGTGCAAAGAAAGATGTTTAGAGTTCGTCGAAACACGTTTAGAGTGCGTCGAAACATACTTAAAGTGCATCCAAACATGTTTAGAGTGCGTCGAAATATACTTAGAGTGCATCCAAACATGTTTAGAGTGCGTCGAAATATACTTAGAGAGCATCGAAACACGTTTAGAGTGCGTCAAAACACGTTTAGAGTTCGTCGAAACATATTTAGAGTGCATCAAAACATACTTAGAGTGTATCCAAACATGTTTAGAGTGCGTGGAAATATACTTAGAGAGCATCGAAACACGTTTAGAGTGCATCCAAATACGTTTAGAGTGCATCCTAACATGTTTACAGTGTATCAAAACATGTTTAGAGTTCGAAACATGTTTAGAGTGCATAGAAACATGTTTAAAGTGCAACAAAAGATATTTAGAGTTCGTCGAAACATATTTAGAGTGCATC
>NW_010969746.1:0-1515 GCF_000463585.1 Tarenaya hassleriana | reverse complement strand
TGAGTGCGTCGAAATATACTTAAAGAGCATCGAAACACGTTTAGAGTGCGTCAAAACACGTTTAGAATTCGTCGAAACATATTTAGAGTGCATCAAAACATACTTAGAATACATCCAAACATGTTTAGAGTGCGTGGAAATATACTTAGAGAGCATCGAAACATGTTTAGAGTGCGTCCAAACACGTTTAGAGTGTGTCCAAACACTTTTGGAGTGCATCCAAACATGTTTTGAATGCATCGAAACATTTTTAGAGTGCGTCAAAACATGTTTAGAGTGCATCGAAACATACTTAGAGTGCATCCAAACATGTTTAGAGTGCATCCTAACATGTTTAGAGTGCGTCAAAACATGTTTAGAGTGCGTCGAAACATGTTTAGAGTGCAACAAAAGATGTTAGAGGTCGTCGAAACACGTTTAGAGTGCGTCGAAACATACTTAGAGTGCATCAAAACATATTTAGAGTGCATCCAAACATGTTTAGAGTGCGTCGAAATATACTTAGAGAGCATCGAAACACGTTTAGTATTCGTATAAACACGTTTAGAGTGTGTCCAAACACGTTTAGAATGCGTCCAAAACACGTTTAAAGTGTGTCCAAACACGTTTAGAGTGCATCCTAACATGTTTAGAGTGCATCGAAACATGTTTAGAGTGTGTCGAAACATTCTTAGAGTGCGTCGAAACATGTTTAGAGTGCAAAGAAAGATGTTTAGAGTTCGTCGAAACACGTTTAGAGTGCGTCGAAACATGTTTAGAGTTCGTCTAAACACGTTTAGAGTGCATCCTACATGTTTAGAGTGCGTCAAAACATGTATAGAGTGCGTCGAAACAAGTTTAGAGTGCAACAAAAGATGTTAGAGTTCGTCGAAACACGTTTAGAGTGCGTCGAAACATACTTAGAGTGCATCCAAACATGTTTAGAGTGCGTCGAAATATACTTAGAGAGCATCGAAACACGTTTAGTATTCGTATAAACACGTTTAGAGTGCGTCCAAACACGTTTAGAATGCGTCCAAAACATGTTTAAAGTGTCCAAACACGTTTAGAGTGCATCCTAACATGTTTAGAGTGCATCGAAACATGTTTAGAGTGTGTCGAAACATTCTTAGAGTGCGTCGAAACATGTTTTAGAGTGCAAAGAAAGATGTTTAGAGTTCCTCGAAACACATTTAGAGTGCGTCGAAACATACTTAGAGTGCATCCAAACATCTTTAGAGTGCGTCGAAATATATTTAGAGTGCATCCAAACACGTTTAGAGTGCGTCGAAACACGTTTAGAATTCGTCGAAACATATTTAGAGTGCATCAAAACATACTTAAAATGTATCCAAACATTTTTAGAGTGCGTGGAAATATACTTAGAGAGCATCGAAACACGTTTAGAGTGCGTCCAAACATGTTTAGAGTGTGTCCAAACACTTTTGGAGTGCATCCAAACATGTTTTGAATGCATCGAAACATTTTTAGAGTGCGTCAAAACATGTCTAGAGTGCGTCGAAACATGTTTAGAGT
>NW_010969745.1:578783-580298 GCF_000463585.1 Tarenaya hassleriana | reverse complement strand
GGGCCCAGCGATATCTCTCTTGTTAAGGAGGTGACAAGTCCCATATTGCATGTCTACTATCTCCATATGATTCGTGAACGTATCTGATCAACGCCGTTATAATCATCCGGTTAAAGACGACGTTTGACGCAGTCAAGACACGTCACTCCTCATATCAGATACTCTAGACATCTCAGGTATGAGGATCCATAAACGAACCGCTGTATGAGATTCAAGTCATGACTCTGTCCATGTGACAATCTCATGCGGGTCATCCAGTCACTCGTTCACAACGAGTATCCATGATTGTGATCTACATCCAACGCGTTGATCACACCTCATGCTAGTCTTCATTCAACATTGTTCCCACAATGATGACTGACTAGGGAGTTTAGAATCATTCTCTAATGATTCAAGGATGCCGAAATACAACAAACATGCTAGGATAAATAATGCATTCATAAATCAATGAATCAATACAAAGTCAAATGTCATATCATGGATCATCCTAGAGCATTACAACCAACAATGTCATCATCATCCACACCATCACCATCTTCGTACTTCTCCTTCTAATTATTATTATTACTATGATCACTTATTTGTATTTGACTTTAGGATTCTAATTTTAAAACATATTTTACAAAGTCAAAATATATATATAGATTTTTTTCTATGAAAAATATTTACTCGTTATATTTGTGACCTAGATTATTGTGTATTAATTAATTATAGGTGAGGAAAATCTCGAGGTTATTGAACCCGGGATCGAGGATTAGATCGAATCTTTCAGAGTTCATCGTTTAGACCAAGGTGAGGGAACTCGACAGAACTCCTCTTTCTTCTATTCGCTTAGACATGATGATAGAGAACATAGATATCATGCGGTTAGGACTTTAGGATAGACGCCTTAAATTCCTTGCGGATTCATGATGTATGTTGATTGATGATTGATGATTGATGAAGGATGATTAATGATTGAGAATCGATGATTGATGAATAATGCATGATGATTGATGATTGATAAATTTCCGTTGAGTGATTATAGTTTATGACGCACATGTTATGTGATGATTTTTTTTAATAGATTATTAGATCGTTAGACTGAGTTGAACTTTTGATATTAAATAAACTTTGGCATGATGTTTGGAAATATGAGAGAATTAAAGAATTGAGTTAGAGACTAGGATGTGACCTCAGACTGTGCTAAAAATATTTTAAAAGTGAGTTTTGAGACCCTGGTACGGCGGCGATCTGTATGTGATGGTATGATAACAACCCGGGCATGGCAGCGATCCATGTGGAGTGATAACCCCGACTACGGCGGCGATCCGTAGAGGGTTATTGCTATTGGTTGAGTTTTGAGGTCATGGTACGGCGGCGATCCGTATGTGATGACATAACGACCCGGGCATGGCAGTGATCCATGTGGAGTGGTAACCCCGCTACGGCGGCGATAGAGGGTTATTACTATTGGTCGTGTTTTGGTAACCCCGACTACGGCGGCGATCCGTAGAGGGTTATAACGATATTTTT
>NW_010969745.1:550437-578055 GCF_000463585.1 Tarenaya hassleriana | reverse complement strand
TTATAGTCTTGCAACTTCACTGAGCTATTCGCGTAGCTCACCCCTTCCTTTTTTCCCACAGGTGAAAGCTGAAACAGATTGTTTTGGTTGGACTCGATAGTTGCCAGAAACACGAAGAATTTGATTTTCTATTTTTACGAGTTTAGAATTTTAGACTTATGTTATTTTAGACTTCCGCTGTAGACATGTGATTTTGATGGTTGATTTTAGAGTAAATCGTATTTTTTTTATAACCCAAGTGACGATTCAATGATATCCGAAATACCGGATTTCGGGTCGTTACAGATGGTATCAGAGGCCCACTCTTTCTATCGGACTTTAAACAAAAATCTTCGTATTCTGTTAGAGACTCAGTTTATGGTAAAATAACCATTCTAATATTGGTTGCTATGATGTGAACGTAGGATGGCACCTGGTCGTGGACGAGGACGTCCAGTCCCAGAGGAGGGGAGATGTGGATATCCTCCCCAGCCTGATCATATGCAAGAAATGAGGAATTTACTGATGGAGCTCATCACTACTGTGAGACAACAAGGAGCAGCACCAGCTCCACAACCGGTCCTTGCACCACCACCGCCTTATGTACCACCACCTCCACCTCCCGTGCAACCGGCTGCAGCTCCTGCACCTGCACCACCTGTGATGAATGTGGAATTTTTCCAGTTCCTTGATCGAGTGGAGCGTCGTACAGCTCCAAGATTTGGTGGTACATCTGATCCAGCTGTGGCCGAGGATTGGTTGGACAGGATGACTCAGATATTTGATCTTATCCAGTGTCCTGATCTTTTTAGGGCACACATATCCATCTACCATCTGGATGGAGAGGCGAGACACTGGTGGAAAGGAGTTGCCCAACCATTTGGGGTAAACTATCAGTTCACTTGGGGACAGTTCGTCCATGCATTTCGAGAGAAATATTACTCACCTGGAGTACAAGAGGAGATGGCGATGAAGCTTATTAGCCTTCAACAAGGAAATCGTTCAGTGAAAGAATATGAGAGGGAATTCAATTCATTGGCTAGATATGGAGGTGAGATGCTGCAAACAGAGACCTTAAGGGTTAAGAAGTTCGTAAGAGGACTTCTTCCATCTCTCAAGGCAAAGGTAGGTTTCAAACAACCACATATATCTCATTGAGATAATGTTACCTTACTAATTTGAGATTGTTTATCCATAGGTGGAAATGTTGAAAATCAATTCGATGGCAGAAATAGTTGATATGGTGATCGAGCTGAGAGAACAGAACGTGAAATCGAAGCATCTACTAAGAGGTCGACTAACCCCAGTCATAGGCGCGTCTAGTCCAAGATGACAAGAGTAAGGGCAAAGCGGTTATGCAACCTTATACATCCGGTATCCCGATGTGCTCACAATGTGGGAGACGTCACTTTGGCGAGTGTAGATTGCTCCAGATCACTTGTTACCACTGTGGAAGGGCGGAACATTACAAGAGCGATTGCCCCGAGTTAAAAAGAGAAGCACCTAAGAGGATTGAACAAAGACCAGTTCATCAACAACCGGCTGCTAAGAGACCAGCGGTGAAACCTAGAGTCTATGCTCTAGGAACTGAAGAGCAAGAGGAAGAAGAAACGGCACCAATCATAGGTATGCCGATATTTCATTTAAATATGATAAGGAATCGTAACAAATATGGCTAGTTAAGACTAATTTTAAATGTAGGTGTTGTTAATTTGTTATGGGCGTAATTCATTGGACATATCATTTCTTCTCTTAGGTATGTTGAGTATTGGAGGTGAACAAGCTCATACCCTTTTTGATACAGGGGCGACACATAGTTTTGTTTCGCCCACACACGTAAATCGCATGAAGATTGCACCTGATATTAATAGTGGTAGAGTATTGGTCCATACACCTGGTGGAGAGGAAATGGAATCGAAAGAAATGATTCGTGATGTATCGGTTCTGATTGGTATACATGACTTACCTGTTCATCTGATAGTGGTACCAATCAAGGGATATGATGTGATTTTGTGTATGGATTGGTTATCAAGTCATCGAGCTCACCTGGATTGTAAGAGAGGTAGAGTTCGTTTTGAACAAGAGGGATCTTTAGTACTAGAGTTTGAGGGTGCAAGAAAGACTTTAAGTTTGCCTTTTATTTCAGCAGTGCGGGTAAACCGGCTAATTCAACAAGGGAGTGAGGCATATTTGGCGGTAATAGAATTAAACGGACCGGAAATATCAAGTAGACTAGAGGATATACCGGTTGTTAATGATTTTCCTGATGTCTTTCCGGAAGATCTACATGGAATACCTCCTCTAAGAGAGATATCTTTTCCTATTGAGCTGAAACAGGGAGTTGAACCTATCTCTAGAGTCCCTTATCGTATGGCTGCTTCAGAAATGGCTGAGTTAAAGAAGCAATTGGTGGAGTTGATTGGAAAAGGTTTTATAAGACCTAGTACTTCTCCTTGGGGTGCTCCTGTACTATTTGTTAAGAAGAAAGATGGGAGTTGAGATTATGCATCGATTATCGAGGATTGAATCAGGTAACAATAAAGAATAAATACCCACTTCCAAGAATTGATGAGCTATTGGACCAATTTCAAGGTGCTAGTTGGTTTTCGAAGATTGATTTACGATCAGGTTACCACCAGATACGTGTTCTAGATGATGATATAAAGAAAACTGCTTTCAGAACAAGGTATGGACACTTTGAATTTGTTATCATGCCGTTTGGACTTACTAATGCACCAGCAGTTTTTATGGAGTTGATGAACACAACATTCAGGGATTATTTGGACGAGTTTGTTATCATCTTCATTGATGACATCCTTGTGTATTCCAAATCTCGTGAGGATCATATGATACATTTAGAGAAGGTGTTGGAACGCTTAAGGAGAGAAAAGTTATATGCAAAGCTGAGTAAGTGTGACTTTTGGATGCAAGAGGTAGGATTTTTGGGGCATGTGGTATCTGCGGAAGGAGTGAAAGTAGATCCATCCAAAGTGTCGACTATAGTTGATTGGGTGAGACCGTCTAATGCTATAGAGATTCGAAGCTTCCTCGGATTGGCTGGGTATTACAGAAAGTTTGTAAAGGGTTTTGCCAACCTATCTAAGCCATTGACGAGATTGACGGGAAAGGGTGTGAGGTTTGAATGGGACGAAAAATGCGAGATAAGTTTTGAAGAGTTGAAGAAGCGATTGACATCAGCTCCTATTTTGGCATTACCAAAGCCCGGAAAACCGTTTGTGGTGTATAGTGATGCCTCTCACCAAGGGTTAGGATGCGTGTTGATGCAAGAAGACCGAGTTATTGCGTATGCATCACGCCAACTGCGAAAACATGAAGAAAACTACCCTACTCATGATTTAGAACTTGCAGCTGTGATTTTTGCACTGAAGATTTGGAGATCTTACTTGTACGGGGAAAAGATTCAAGTATACACTGACCATAAAAGTCTCAAGTATGTGTTCTCTCAAAAGGAACTAAATTTGAGACAACGCAGGTGGATGGAATTAGTGGCAGATTACGATGTGGATATTGCCTATCATCCCGGTAAACCTAATGTGGTTGCAGATGCCTTGAGTAGAAAGAAAGTTGAGTTATCTACCTTGAGATTGGCAAGTGATCTAACAACTCAATTGAGTTTAATGCAGATATCAGCTCAGAAAAATCGAGATGGGTTGGAAACTAGTGCTATAAAATGGGATAGTTGGCTGGAAAAGGTGAAGATGGCTCAAGAAACAGATGAAAAGGTGAAAGAATTGATGGAAAAGCCCGAGGATTTTACAAGGGCAGGATATTCCACTTCCAATGATGGGTTGATACTATTGAGAGGTCGTGCTTATGTGCCTAAAGATGAAGAATTGAGGAAAGAGTTATTGAAAGAGGTGCATAATACGCGATATTCTATACATCCGGGTACTACAAAGATGTATCGGAATTTGAAGCAGTACTTTCTTTGGCATGGCATGAAAAAGGATATTGCAAAGTTTGTTACTCATTGTCTAACGTGTCAGCTAGTTAAAGCCGAGCACCAGGTACCTGCAGGAAAACTACAGTCGCTATCGATACCTCAGTGGAAATGGGACTTGGTGACCATGGATTTTGTAGTTGGTTTGCCAAGGTCACCAAAGGAAAATGATGCGATATGGGTTATTGTGGACCGTTTAACTAAGTCTGCATATTTTATCGCAATTAAAAAGACATTCTCAATGCCTCGTTTAGCACAGGTCTACATAGAAGAGGTGGTAAGACTTCATGGAATCCCTATTAGTATCGTGTCGGACAGAGATCCACGATTTACTTCGAGATTTTGGAACAGTTTACAAGAGGCTATGGGCACTAAGGTACGATTGAGTACAACTTATCATCCCCAAACTGATGGACAATCAGAGAGAACGATACAAACGCTAGAGGATATGTTACGTGCGTGTGTATTGGATTGGGGAGGAGAATGGGATCGTCACTTACCACTTGTGGAATTCGCCTACAATAATAGTTTTCATTCAAGTATCGGGATGTCACCCTTTGAAGCGTTATATGGAAGACCTTGCAAGACACCTCTCTGTTGGATAGAAGTTGGAGAAAGACGATTGTTAGGTCCTGATATAGTGGATGAAACCACAGACAAGATTAAGATTATTCAGAAACAAATGAAAGCAGCACAGGATAGACAGAAAAGTTACGCGGATAAACATAGACGTGACAACTTTTCAAGAGAATGACGAAGTATTTCTCAAAGTACAAGCAACTAAAGGAAAAGCACGCTTCGGAATGACGGGAAAACTGAAACCCAGATTCATTGGACCTTTCAAGGTATTGAGTAAGATAGGAGCAGTGGCTTATAAGGTTGCCTTACCCACCGAGTTGGCACAAGTTCATGATGTGTTTCATGTGTCCATGCTTCGGAAGTACCATCCTGACCCTGATCACATTATTGATTATCAACCGCTTGAGTTAAAACCAGATGGGACTTATGAAGAAGAACCTATCGAAATTGTTGAACGAAAGGTTAAACAACTGCGGAGAAGAGAAATTCCTCTAGTAAAGGTCACGTGGACACATCATAAAGGAGGAGATGCGACTTGGGAGTTGGAGGACGACATGAAGGCTCGTTATCCCCACCTTTTTGGTAAGAGAAACCGTACAAACTATATTAAATTGTTCTAGAATTCGGGACGAATTCTTCTTTTAAGGGTAGTGGAATTATAACGATCGGGGTTTTTTTTAAAGTAAATTTAATTGGGGTTGATTAATAAAATTAAAAAAATTTAGAGAAAAATATTATTTTATAGGGATCTTTTAGTACCAAATAAAAGTTATGAAAAAATTTGAAAAGTTATAAAAAATAAAGAATTCAATTGTAAATTCTATTAGTTTTATTCTTTTATAACCCTAGTTCTTTACTTTTGCCGTCATTACTCTCCTCTCTCCCTTTCTCTCACTCCCTCATTCTCTC
Organism: Tarenaya hassleriana; assembly: GCF_000463585.1. Lineage (NCBI taxonomy): Eukaryota > Viridiplantae > Streptophyta > Magnoliopsida > Brassicales > Cleomaceae > Tarenaya > Tarenaya hassleriana. The sequence goes on along the minus strand of NW_010969745.1, from coordinate 572,627 downwards.
TCTAGTACGTAGGTACACATTCTCTCTCTCTCTTCTCTTTCTATCTCTCTCTTCTTTGTCTTTGTAATCTCCCTCACGCTCTCTCTCACAATCCCTCCTAGGTAAAGTACTTTTTCTCTCTCCGATCAACCATCTCTCAATCTCTAACTCTATATCTCTCTCATACACACTCATATTACTCTCTCATTCTCTCACTTCATCTTTTATTCCTCTTCATGTCTATATACATTTTTTTATTAATATAAAATATTAATGTCATCATCATCCACACCATCACCATCTTCGTACTTCTCCTTCTAATTATTATTATTATTATGATCACTTATTTGTATTTGACTTTAGGATTCTAATTTTAAAACATATTTTACAAAGTCAAAATATATATATAGATATTTTTCTATGAAAAATATTTACTCGTTATATTTGTGACCTAGATTATTGTGTATTAATTAATTATAGGTGAGGAAAATCTCGAGGTTATTGAACCCGGGATCGAGGATTAGAGCGAATCTTTCAGAGTTCATCGTTTAGACCAAGGTGAGGGAACTCGACAGAACTCCTCTTTCTTCTATTCGCTTAGACATGATGATAGAGAACATAGATATCATGCGGTTAGGACTTTAGGATAGACGCCTTAAATTCCTTGCGGATTCATGATGTATGTTGATTGATGATTGATGATTGATGAAGGATGATTAATGATTGAGAATCGATGATTGATGAATAATGCATGATGATTGATGATTGATAAATTTCCGTTGAGTGATTATAGTTTATGACGCACATGTTATGTGATGATTTTTTTTAATAGATTATTAGATCGTTAGACTGAGTTGAACTTTTGATATTAAATAAACTTTGGCATGATGTTTGGAAATATGAGAGAATTAAAGAATTGAGTTAGAGACTAGGATGTGACCTCAGACTGTGCTAAAAATATTTTAAAAGTAAGTTTTGAGACCATGGTACGACGGCGATCTGTATGTGATGGTATGATAACAACCGGGGCATGGCAGCGATCCATGTGGAGTGATAACCCCGACTACGACGGCGATCCGTAGAGGGTTATTGCTATTGGTTGAGTTTTGAGGTCATGGTATGGCGGCGATCCGTATGTGATGACATAACGACCCAGGCATAGCAGCGATCCATGTGGAGTGGTAACCCCGACTACGGCGGTGATCCGTAGAGAGTTATTACTATTGGTCGTGTTTGATTTTTTTTAATAGATTATTAGATCGTTAGACTGAGTTGAACTTTTGATATTAAATAAACTTTGGCATGATGTTTGGAAATATGAGAGAATTAAAGAATTGAGTTAGAGACTAGGATGTGACCTCAGACTGTGCTAAAAATATTTTAAAAGTAAGTTTTGAGACCATGGTACGACGGCGATCTGTATGTGATGGTATGATAACAACCCGGGCATGGCAGCGATCCATGTGGAGTGGTAACCCCGACTACGGCGGTGATCCGTAGAGAGTTATTACTATTGGTCGTGTTTTGGTAACCCCGACTACGGCGGCGATCCGTAGAGGGTTATTACTATTGGTCGTGTTTTGATAACCCAACTACGGCGACGATCCGTAGAGGGTTATAACGATATTTTTGGTTTTGTTTTATAAAAGAGTTTTGAGCTAAGTCTGAGGGGTACTGAATGGTCCTAGAGTCTGGACTCGTTTTAAAGAATCGAATAAAGAAAAGTCAGTAGAAGAACGTGAATTGATAGATTGAGTTTTGTTTGTGTTGAATGTTGATTGAATTTGTTTTCTATTTGATTGTCTATGTTGGGTACGGAGGTGGGGTTTATAGTCTTGCAACTTCACTGAGCTATTCGCGTAGCTCACCCCTTTCTTTTTCCCCACAGGTGAAAGGTGAAGCAGATCAAGTGGTAGGACTTAATAATTGCAAGAGACACGATGCTTTAGATTTTTATTTTTATGAGTTCAGTATTTTTAGACTTATGTTAGAATTTCATTATTGAGACTTCCGCTGCAGATTTTGAGATGATAGTATGGTATTAAGAATAAACCGAATCTTTCTTTTTTAAAACCTAAGTGACGATTCAACGGGTCTGAAATATCGGATTTTGGGTCGTTACAGTTATCAAGAGTTGATGGACATACGCCAAGGCTTTTCTCGACACCCTGATCATTATTACAAAAGATATGTAATGAATTATATCTGATCATTTTGATCATGCACAACATCCAAAGCCTGGAAGTGGTAAAAGTGATTGTGAGTTCAAGGTTGAGATTATCATTTGTGTTCACCAATCGTTGAAATAATAGAAAATAGAATTAGTTATTTTGTGTCCGTTATAAATTTTGTAGAATGAAACGGTATATGGATGGGCTAAACCTTTTGGATGGATTATTAAATGTTTTCATTTAGTGGTTCAACTTTTGTTTTACTCATGGTTTTCAATAGACCATAAATTTGACATTTAATTATGTTGTATTTAGTAAAAAAAATAATATAGAGTATTTCTTTGATAAAAACAAAGTATATTTTGTATTAATCTCTATTATAAAGTAAAATTATTTAAATATAAATTTGAAGTATTTAGAATTTATAAACATGATTTTCTAAAAACAATATCATTTTAATCACTATAATTAATATTTTAATTATTATAGATATCATCTAATTTTTTAAAATTTTATTTTTTTTATGTGTAAAAATTTGTGATAGTTAACGAATATTTTATATTAATTATCGATTTATAAATTTTTATATATATATATATATATATATATATATATATAATTTATTTGAAATTTCTATTTTTTATTCGAAAATTGATATATAGTATATATATGTATGTGTATACATATTTGTATGGATGTATGTGTATACATCTATGCATATATGTAAACGACGTTAATATTCTATACTATTCTTTAATTGATACTTCATATGGTCGATACATCATCATATATTTATCATATAAATTTGATACGTAAAAAACAAAATCAAAAATAATAAATTAAATATAATATATTAAATTAAATATAAAATATTAAATTAAATACATGCATACAAATGTATCCATATACAATTAAAATAATAAAACGTAAAAATAAAATAAATTAAAATACGTATACATATTTGCATACATATATACATACATCCATACAAATATGTATACATATACATACATACAAAAATACATATACATACATAAAATATATATATACACATATAAACATATACATATCCACAAATATACATGCATTTAACTTGATTGTTTTCTAATCTAATTTATCGACACATATAATAAAGAAAAATATGAATAACAAATACATTTTTCAGTAATAGCAACAAAATGTACTGAAAGAAGAAAATGCAAGCGTCTATGCACTCACTCACTGGATCATGCTCCTTTGCTCCTCAATGCTCGGGATGATGTAATTTCAGGCGTCTGATTAATAGGCAATAAAGCTGGAAATATGGCATTGCTATGTTGAGCATATTGACCAATCTTATACAGAAAATTAAGAAACAAATGACCGATTAACAATAAAAACATGACAAAAAAATTCGGAATACCGTTTTTCAAAGAATCACCAGAGTAAATCTATGAGTGAAAGATAAACGAAGGACAAGACAAAAGGTATTTAATAGTTGAGGAACTCACTCCATTAATAAGAATGGATACGCGGCGCCAAGGCCGACATCTTGTCCTACGGCGTAATCCTTTGCGTGTTCCTCGTCAGATTTCTCTCGTTTCAGAAGGAGAATTAATCTGATGATTAGGTACTGCAAAATCTTCAACTCTGAATTCGAATCCCCGATGTGGGATTATTCACGCGCGCGGAGATTAATCTCGAACCTTTTCATCGCCAATCCGGAGAAATGGATCTTGATTCAAGATGCGATCTCCATGTGATTCCCCAAGAACTTCACTCGCCTACTCGCTTTTAAAATCGACGAATCAACATCTTCATCGAGCAACAACAACGGAGAATAGTTACCAATGGGGGTCTGGAAAAATTCTTTTGGAAAGGTAATACAAAGCGCATTCATATAAAAAAAAACAACAACGGAGAAGGATATGAAACAGAGAAACCGATCTCGCCGAAATTGTTCACCACGTTCGAGTTTATATCATCGATATCGTTGGGTGCGGTCTGTTGAGAGCAAGAGGAAGCTGAGGCGTTGTTCAAGGAAGACTTGCATTTAATCTAATAATAATTAGGTTTAATGGGATGTGTTCCGTTTTTTCTTATTAGTGGGCCAATCAATGTTATTTTACCACTTTTTTTTTATATAATTTTATTTTATTATTTAATTATAATATGTTTATTTTAAAATGATAAATCAATCAAATTAAATAAAATACAGCACAAGATTGTCATTCATTATTTTATTATTTTTACATTCGAGCTTAATTTGCAAACTTACATAATTATAATATAATTTTTTAAATATTTTTTAAAAATATTATCATTTTAATATATAAAACTAACAAATTAGTGGTAATCTCTAATCAAATTATATATAACTGATAAATTTTATGAGTGTTTAATGAAATTTTAAAAAATAGTCAGTGATAAAGGTTATACGTAAACATCTTAATAAACCAATAAGAATTTAAAAAAATAGCCATGCAAACTATTTACGTATACCTTATAAAAAATAATCACTTAAATAATCATAACAAGATAGGCTTTGATATTTTGTAAACAATTAGATTAATTTTGTTTATTATCATGATAATACTACTTAATTAATAATAGCTTATAACTATTGATAACCATAAGAATTGTAAATAGCTAATAAATATTTTAATAAATCAATAAAAATTTAAAAAAATTGCCACCTAGATAATGAGTTGGAGGATGATGTGACTTCACCACAATCCTTTAAACACAATTATTAATATATATATAGATTTCACATATTTAATTTAACTACAATTGCATACAAACATATGTTTACTAAAATGTAGGGGTGAACGTTTCAATATTCAGTTCGGGTTCATGTTAGAAATGATTCATTCGATTCTTTCGGTTTTACAAAAATAGATACCAATTGGTTACTATATTATATTCGGTGCGGTTCGATTCCGATTCGGTTCGGTTTTAGTTTTTATTAAAAAAATTAGATTTTCTTAAAAAAAATCGGTTTTCCAGGATTTTTAAAATTTCGGTTTAGTTCGGTTCGATTCCGAAAAATTCGGTTTTTTTCTAAAATTAATACCATTCAAAAATTTTGGACGGTTCGATTCGGAAAAAATACCATATTTTCGGTTCGGTAAACCGATACGCCCACCTCTACTTAAAGAGATTTGTTTAGATCTATACATTGAATCCGTTAAGTAGAGACCTAACCATGACAAGTCATAGTCACAAATCAATTAATTATGAGACTCCAATCCCGCTCGCGATTCGCGTCGCATGGAAGAATGATTTTACCAAAACTTAATGCGGAAAATTTATAAAATTCACTCGGTTATAAAATTATAAGCAATAGAGAGTAAAAACATGCGATTGGTCGAAAGTAAAATGTGTCATCGACGTAACAATAGTTCAAATCCCAAAATACATAAAAGTCGGTCGCTAACTAAATATCAACATACGTCATGGCCGATGCACATTTCAAGACCCGGAAGAAACTGACACCGGAGTAAGCGCGGTGGTAGGAATTTTTGGTCGAACTCGATTTCGAATGGCAACGTCAGCCATGACGAGACAATGCTTTGGCTGACACATTGAGTCGGAAACAAGTGGGAGAGTATGCTGCTTCGATCGCTGACGTGGTCTTGAATTGTATATGGAGAAGATCCGGGGGAGGCCTCGAATAATCTTGAGTACATCAAACTTAAGGATCGAGTCGAGAATGGTACACTCAGACGTTATTAGATGGATGACGGCTTCCTCAGAGTCAAGGGCAATCACGTCTACGTCCTTAGACGTGCCGAATGTTGGAAACTTGAGACGGCTATTATGGATGATACACAATGTTATATTGTCCCACCATACATGGTACAATAAATTTTAATGTGATAAAATCAATAATTAAATAGTTGAAGGTTAAGAGTTAAAGGAACAAAATAATAATAATAATAATAATAATAATAATAATAATAATAATAATAATAATAATAATAATAATAATAATAATAATAATAATAATAATAATAATAATAATAATAATAATAATAATAATAATAATAATAAAGAATGAAATAAAATCGGCGATAAAATATATATTATTGAGTCACAAAACTCAATTTTCGTCAAATGCCAATTTTAGTACAAAGTTCAGAATCCATCCGAAAAATATTGGTCTCGAGTTTAAGTTTATAGATCCGAAAAATTGAAGTTTCGGGTCGGGTTTAAATTGGATTTTGGATCAACCCAAAAATCTGATTTAAATATTTTTAAAAAATAAATGCTAAAAAAATCTTGATGCATAAATCCAAGGTTTTAAATGGACCGAGTCGGCCCTATCTAAACCCGAATCTGAGTTTTATAAGACTTGGGTCGCGTCGACCCGTATGAGCCCAATAATTTTATTTTATTTTTTTAAAAGAAAAAAAACCAAGGAAAAATGAAAACAAAAATTCACTGGAACTGAATCCTGATTCTGTGAGCGTTTTGATGCGATAATGCATTGACACACATCCAGATTTCGAATTCGAAGACGAAGACGAAGGCGAAGGCGATTCTGTCTATTTGATGTCGATTGATGCTTGTTAGAGATTGAAAACTTGGAAATCTGGCTTCGGACTTTGTTGTTCTAATCTGAAGAGAGGAGATCAGGAAGCGGCCATGGATGACGGAGATGAGATGGATTCGCTGTTCGAGGGGATGGTTCTGTTCACGCCGTCTCAATTCTCCAATCTCAATGATAATACGGTGAAATCGCCTGAGATTTTTCTGCCGCGATCTGAAGTTAATGGAACTGCGACGGCGCCGGCGCCCCCGCAAGACGCGGCGTCATCACCGGAGATTGCAACGGAGGCGGTGGAGCCGCTTGATGAAAATATGTTCTCCGATCTAACGATCGTGAGTCCTGTTAAAAACCTAGCGGAATCGACCGATCCAGTTCCTCATCTGTCTTCGTCTTCTTCCTCTTCTCCGTATGTTAATACTGCAAGTCACGGCGCCACGGCCGAGACGGCTATGGCGAAGACGTCGAAAGTTACTAGTTTTGGGCGTCAGGTTTCGCGGAAGAAGAAGAGAGCTGCAGGGCTACGAATCGGATACGGCAGACACGAAAATAGCAATCTCGACGAAGAGGAAGATGATTCCGTCAGTCAATCATCGGATTCCATCAGTCAACCATTGGATTCCGTTAGTCAACCATTGGATTCCGTTAGTCAACCGCTTGATTCTGTCGACCAACATTCGGATTCTGCCGTTGGTATCTCGATGTTAGAATTGGTGAAGGCTCAGATCTCCGAGAAGCTTAGCCGTGCTCGTGAGTTGGCCGCTTCGGTGACTATTGCTCGTAAGGATGCAATCAGGAGGAGAAGACAAGCTTCTGAGGATCTGCGCTTGGCCTCGACGAAGCACGTTGAGCTAGAGAAGCAGCTTGAGGAAGCCATTGAAGCGGAGGATTTTGAATCGGCCGAGAGGATTAGCGAGAGTCTTGCCGCTGCGGACAGAGACAGGCAGAATCTGATGGTGTTGCTTCGTGAAGCGGAGTCTCGCTGTGACGCTCTAGATTCGAAGATGAAGGAGGTTCTTCTCTCCCAGATCACAGCTGAAGAAGAATCCGCCACTCTGCTTCGCGTGTTTTCTACGGTTGGTCTTGTCAATACATTGCCTATTTCCTTTTCATGTTTAATTGGTTGGTATTTCTTGATATTTAAGTAATGGATAGAGATTGCAAGAAACCCCAAGAATCTACTTTTGGGGCTGAATCAGAGTGGGATATGTTTCTGAGCGTAGTTGAATCGTTCTCTCTGTAGGATGCTGAAAAGGATGCGGATTCACTTCTGGAGAAGATTGAGGCATTCTCTTCAAAGGAAATGGAAAAATGGCATTCTTCCATTGAAGATGTGGAGGTCCGGAAGATCGAATTGGATATTGAATCTGTTATAGTGGATAATGTTCGCTTGTCTTTGAACGGTTCACTCGAGGAATCAGTTGAGCAAGAAATGAGGGAAAAGGATTCCCTATGCAAGAAGAAAGAAAAATTGGCTGATGAACTTCAGGAGCTACTTGCATTGGTGAGGGCAAAGGAGAAGGAGATTGAAGAGAATGATATCCAAATCAAGGAACTTGAAAAACGAATTGACAGTGTGGTCTCTGACTGCGGGGGATTGCAAACAAGCATCGCTGCGAAGTTTGAAGATTTGCAAGCTGGTCTTTCTCAAGTTGATAGGGAAAGCGAAGCTCTTTCTAGAAAGAAGAAAGACACTGACGAGTTCATAGCCTCGGAGAAGGAAAGAGGAGCTAAACTTCGAGATCTTTCCAGGGTTTCAGCAGATGAAGCAAATGAATTCGAAAAGGTTATTGAATTGCGGAAATCTCTAATATCATACGCTTCAAAGGCTAGAGAGGACAGAGCGAAATTGGTAAAGACAGAAGAAAAGCTCTGCGAGGAAGTGCAGATGCTGCAGAAGGAGGTCTCCAGTACTCGGGAGTTATTAAAGGTTTGCCTTTTTCTCCCTCTTCTTTTATCTCTGCTCTCTCATCATAAGATATTACAGTCTCGCTAGCTGTTGTCGGCTATCCTCTCATATGTTAGTTTGTTAGTTATTCCAAAACAATTTGGAATGCGCGTATGGCCTTGTAGCTCGCATGGGAAAATGCTCGTGAAAGGATTTTATCTCGACATGGTAACACCGAGAGTTGTTTGCCAAAGTCAAATTTTTTATGGCTATCTATTCACGTTGATTCTATCACCCCGGGGTTTCACTGTAACGTTTCGTGATTATGAACCAGCCAGAAACACCGTAAAATGCTCTCTGTTTATCTGCGGATCTAGTTTAGTTATAATCTCTCTATCGACAGATGTTTGAACAAGCCCATAATGAAACTACTTGACCCGTCTTTTCCGTCTAGCTCTAACCGATCCCGTGGCTGCTGTTTTCAGGAACTGTCTTCTAAAAAGTCGATCATCCAACAAAACATCGCATCGTTCAAGGAGAAGATGTTGTTCATAGAGAAAAGGATTCCAGAGCTCGAAGCCGAGAAGAAAGTTGCTGCTGCGGCGAGGAATTTCAAGGAGGCAGGTAGAATAGCGGCAGAGGCGAAGTCCTTGAGCTTAGAGAAGGAAAACATACAGACCGAAACTGGAAAATCCAACTCCGAACTCGAGAAATACGAGAACAAGATAGAAGAAACCATTGAAAGGTTAAAAGAGACGGAGAGGCTGATTTTATTGAAAGAGAAAGAAGTGGCTTTCACTAGGTTCCAGAGGTTACGGATAGATGCAGGCGCTGCTAAAGCCGAGAGATCAGCGGCTCTCGAGCTCGGAGACCCTGAAGAAGCTGACCTTTTACTCGGGGAAGCTCGGGAAGCAGAATCCGAGGCAGAGAAGCTTAAAAGGGCGTGTGATCTTAAAGCGGAAGAAGCGGAATTCGGACAAGAGTCGGAAAGTTTCATCTCGATGGAACTCATAGCCAGTCTTGGTCTGAAGCAGTTAGAAGAACTGGCGGCATCTGTTGTTGTTGGTGTTGATCTCCCTGTGTCCAAACCTTAAAAGACCATTGTATGTTTTTTCTCTTCTTCTACTTGTATTGCAATTATGTTGTATTTCTTTTTTTCAAAAATCAAGTTTCTTTTATTTATCTTCTGTTTCGTTTAAATCCCAATATGGTTATTTTAAACTGTTCTCTTCATCACAATCTTTTTTCCTTCGAAATTTTTACATTCAAATCCCAATATAATGCAATTAAATCAAATTGTAATCAGATTAAACTAATCGAAATAAATATAAAAAATATAAAAATCGAAAAAAATTTAAAATTTCTGAATATTGTTTTAATTACAATTAAGATAAATTTTCCAAATTAAAAAAAGGGAGATTCACATATTAAATATTGAACTTTAACCAAATTTCCAAATTAAATACTTAACTATCCCACTTCCAAATTAAATACTCAACTATATTGAAATTCACAAATAAAAACTAAACTTTTCAAATTTTAACATATACCTAAAGGATAATCCAAAACAAAACCCTTTACTTTTTTTTTTCATCACAATTTAAACCCTATACTTTTTTTTATCCAAAAAAACCCTATACTTTTCAAAATTTTAAAAATTATACACATTCATATACATATATTAATTATTATAAGCACAAAATCAATTACACATTTATTTTCCACAAAATTAATTGCACATTTATTTTATATAGTTATATGTATATATATGTTTTATATATATGCGTGATATATGTATTTTTTCCTAAAAAATTATTATATATATAAAAAACTATTTATTATTTGTATATTGTTTTATATATAAAAAACTATTTTCCAAAAACATATATATATATATATGTTTTATATATGTATGGTATATGTATTTTTTTCCTAAATTTTTTATATATATAAGAAATTATTTATTATTTTTATATGAGTTAAATTGTCCAAAAAAACATGTTCTTGAAAAATAGTTTCTTATATATAAAACAATATACGAATAATAAATAATTTCTTTTAGGAAAAAATACATATATCTTACATATATATAAAACATATATATACATATAAATATATAAAATAAATGTACAATTAATTTTGTGGAAAATAAATGTGTAATTGATTTTGTGCTTATAATAATTAATATATGTATATGAATGTGTATAATTTTTAAAATTTTGAAAAGTATAGGGGTTTTTTGGATAAAAAAAGTATAGGGTTTAAATTGTGATGAAAAAAAAGTAAAGGGTTTTGTTTTGGATTATCCTTTAGGTATATGTTAAAATTTGAAAAGTTTAGTTTTTATTTGTGAATTTCAATATAGTTGAGTATTTAATTTGGAAGTGGGATAGTTAAGTATTTAATTTGGAAATTTGGTTAAAATTCAATATTTAATATGTGAATCTCCCTTAAAAAAAAATGAATAGTAAATAACTAATCTGAAGATCAGATCGGAATAAGGAAAAAGAAAAAGAACATCGGTTGGACTATTTACAAGACGTGGGCTTCAAAATCGTTGGGCTTTTTCTAGAAAGCCCAAATGGAGTTGCTGATGGAATAGATGACACTTCTCCATCCGAATAAAGCCTCAAGAAATCGAAATATTGGCGTTTAAGATTTTTTTTTTCTCGCCTCCCGTCGTCTTCCCTGGTGTGTTCCGAGAGAAGATCGCTGACGCGAGAAGGAAAAAACCCAGAATTTCTGATCGTAATCTTGTACAAGGAATAATATATCATCAGGTTCAATAATGATTACTTTAATCGTCTTATTCTGCTTGATGTGATTGTTACTGTTTGTTTATCACCCAGCTCGAGTTCAGCTTCCATGAACCCTAATTCATCTTCGTTCTTCTTCATGTTCTTCTTCTCAGAGTTTTTTCTTCTAAGTTAGGGTTCCATTGCCTTGTTGCCTCTTGGTACGATGGATATCTTTTTCACTCTCCTTCGCATAGCAGGTTTTTATTTTTTTTATAAATAATTTGGTTGAAAAGGGAATGTGGGTGACATGCGATTTGATTTTTGGTTTCTGGGTTTTGGGGAAATTGAGTTTATGAGGTCAATTGTCGCTTGTATTGCCGATTGCATGCTTTTGATCACATTACCTTTCATCGATTATTGGCATCCAAGGGTCCTAAATATTACTGAGAATTCGCTTTTGCATTGTTTTAATCTTGGTATTATCTTCTCCGTCGTTGAACGTAGGTTTGCTAGCTTGCTTGTGTATTTTGTGGGCCTCACAGTTTGTTATTGAATCTTATTGAAACAAGTTTCGATTCTGTTGCGTATTTTATGTTCGATTTGTTGCATGTTTCCTGCAGAGAGGATACCGTGAGTTTTTCTTTCGGGCCCATGGTTTCTGCAATTTCTGATCTCTGTAGCTGCCGTAGATCTCCTCCCAGGAGGATGGCAAATGTTTCAGTTTTGGAAGGTAAAGGTCTTCGTTCAAGTACATGTATAGGAATCTATGATCATATCACTTCAATATCTATGCCCCGAGCAGGTACAGGATACTCATATGGCAGGTGGTGCTAGTAGTTCTGTCATTTTGCGTTAGCTTAATTTTTCTTTTAATGGATGGTCAATCACAAAGTCTTTAATCCTGCCTCACAGCTGTGCAGATTTGACTGCGCTTTCTTCCTCTTCCTCTAATTTTGATGAACGTTTGGGTCTGGATTACGCCATGGAGACGAGCTGTCCGTCCAATGGAGACTGTACTGAGGTTCAAGAGGCTTGTAGCGGTGGGTCAGTATCATATCAGGAAAAGGGTCACTCGGGATATGCCCCGTATGTGACTGGATGGACGTATGTCAATCAGCAAGGCCAAATGTGTGGCCCTTATATACAACAGCAGTTGTATGACGGACTATCAACTGGGTTTTTACCCGATGATCTTCCTGTATATCCAATTATCAGTGGTTATATGTCAAATCCTGTACCGTTAAAATTCTTCCGACAGTTTCCTGATCATATTATGACTGGTTTTACATATCTACAAGCTGGAATTCCCAGTGCAGTTCCTCCTCCGAACTCTCTTATTTCTTCCAGCGGTAATGCCATAGTCCCTAAACGTGAGGGTCAAACAGAGCATGCGACTTCTGCTACACATTTGAATTCGGACAAGGAACTTCCTCCTCAGGCCAATCATAATGGCCATATCTTGGATCAGTCAACCTTAAACCAGGAAGAAGTTGATCGTTTTACATCATCAATTACATCGGTATTTTCCCACTAGTGTGATTTTTTTTTCCTAGTCCATCAGAATTCTGTTTTCAATTCATACAAAAGCAGTTCTTCTAATTGTATTTTCTTGTCGGTGTATCTGGCAGGGGCATGAACATGCTTGTTGGTATATTGTGGACAATGAGGGTAAGGACCATGGTCCACATTCTCTATCAGAGCTTTATTCTTGGCGCCACTATGGGTATCTTCATGATTCAGTTATGGTGAGCCGCAAGTGTTTCATTGTGATAGAATCGTAGTTTTTGAACAAATTCTGAATGTTAATGTTGTTGAATATTTTTTCCTGATTGGTTATGAACAGTAATGTGAATGTCTGTTTAATAGCCTTTAGATTAGCTTTGTTATTTGAAGCACCTTCTTTTGAAGGGAAGAAGAGGCTCCTCAAGTGATTTAACTTCTTGTAGAGTGTTTCTTTCCTTTTTTCTTTCTTCCCTTCCGGCTTCTGGAATTCATAAACTCTGTGTGATCTGATTTTAGTTTGGCAACTAGATCTGTGCTTTTTATTTAATGAGTTTTTGAAAACACTCAACGGAGTAATATTTACTCTAGCTTGGGCTTTTACTAATATACAGTTTCTTTTTGCAGATACATCATGCTGAAAATAAGTGTAGACCCATCTCATTAGCATCCCTAATCGTGTCATGGAAAGCAAAATGTGGTGTCACAGATTCAGGGGTGGACTTCATATCTGAAATTTCTGAAGCAGTTTCTTCTCAGCTTCATAATGGTATAATGAAGACAGCCAGAAGAGTTCTACTGGATGAAATCATCAGCAGCGCCATTTCAGGCTTCGCTGATGCCAGGAAAAGTGATTCACATGTCGATTCTGGACCATTTACTTCTGCTGCCTGTGCTGCTGGAATCATCTCGGTAACTCTTCTTGTTCTTTCTCTAGACAACACATGTATGTTTTTATCATCACATTGAAGCTTATATCTGTGTAACTAATTTTTCTAAATGTTTTTGTCTGAGCAGTCTCAAGCTAGTAAAGAAAAGGAGAAGACTATCTTCACGACCGAAACAACAGTCTGTGGAAATGTATTGAATGAGTGTGAACATAAACCCATAGCTACTCACTTGCTGGAAGCTTCTAAATCTGTTGGAAGCATTGAGAATTTTCAGGCTTCTTGCTCAGCTGTTTGTAGAGTAATTTATATTCACTGCATGCAAGTCGCATGGAATGCTGTCTTTTATGACACTGTGGCAGATTATTCATCAGCTTGGAGAAAGGAAAAACTTTGGTTTTCTTCTCCTGAAATCTCAGCGCAAGCAAGAAACTACGGGGGTTCCCAGGGAAATGTTTCATTGAATCCTGATTCACAAGTGAGTGAGTATGAAAGCTTGTTGAAAATTTTCCATAACTTTAAAGTCTCTGTTTCTTTTTATTTGTCTTCATAAGTTAAACGAACTTCACTTTTAATGTTTCGCAGTTGACTTGTAGGGTGTCTTCCTCATCTTGCAATGTTGATTGCTCTGCTGAAGTTGAGATTGCTACCACGACAGCCAGCAATTGTACAGAGTCATCAAGACAAGGTGTCATTGGAACTATCTCGGAAGGTGTAGAAAACGAGCTCTTTTTCTCTCTTGAAACCTGCCTGACCGACTATATCAGTGTGCTTGTTGAGGATGAAGCGAAAAGAATGACACTTACTGTCCGAGACAAGTCAATTCAAAAGGTACGGGAAAAAATGTCTTTTTATATGGGCTCGTTTAGATATCTTTTTCCTATGAACCTGCGAATTATATTTTTTTCCTTGTCCCGTTTTCCCTCTATAAGCATGCACAGGTGCAGATACTGAATTCAAGATGTTGAAAATTTGAAATATTTTGTACTGCTGCAGGAAAACGTATCACCTAGCAACAATTCCCTTGGCAAGCAAGCTAGTCCTGAATTGTCTGGAGGAACAATGGGTAGTTTAACCGTATCTTCTGGATTTGTTGTGTGCAATGATTCCCAGAATCCGTTGCAAGAGGGTGACTCGTCTCAGAAGTTCACATGCGGGAATGCTATGGCTAGTATTTTTGGTATTGCAGTCAAGGAATCACATAAATCTGTTGTTGATGTGATCCATGAGCCAGATATTTATGGGTTACATCCTCCTGGATCTGAAAACAACATCGAAATGCCATCTCTACCCTGTAAATTCTGGCCTTTAAGGTCTAAAGAATGCAGTCCCAAGATAAAAGAATATGTTGCAATGGCTTTGTGCAGGCAGAAGCTACATGAGAATGTTTTGAGGGATTGGAAGTCATTGTTTGCAGAATGTTCTCTCCGACAGTTCCTTGCTTCATGGCATAGCATGCACTCTGGTTCTTACAAAACAGAGACACAGAAGGGGAGCCATGAACTTTCTCGCAAGAAAAAATTGGCCCGTGGGAAACTCGGGACATCTACTCGAAATGTGAAGTCCGTGAAGTCCTGTTTACAGAATCGCACTGCTGAGAAGCCAAGGAGACTCAAAAATTTTGGAGATGTATCAAATGGCAATGGAACAAGAAAAACTGCCAAGTCTTCTGAAAAGACTATGATAAAAAAGGGCTCTAAAAAATCATCTACAAGTTCTCAGCCCTGTAAAGAAAATGCTGAAGGTAATACATCCAATGAAGATCTCTTGGTTCGGAAGCAAAGTCAATGGAACATGTCAGAGGTTGACAGTCAAGTTCAAAGTACGTCGTCTTCATTGTCTTTTTTTCAATTCAGAGAAATTTGTTAATGTACCTTACCTCAATATTTTCTTGGCCGTGCAGATAAAATTAACATGAAGCGCTCCTCAAAATTTTGGAAAGAAAAGGTTCCCAATGGGGATCTTAATAAGGTGATCTCCAAGAAACGCCAAGATGTTGGGAGGGAGGAAGATTCTGATGATGATCTACCTATAGCAAGATTAAAGAGTAGGAGGTTCTCCTTTTTTTTTCTACTACAACGGTGATTCTAATCTGAAATAGTGTCTGACTCACTAATCTTATGTTTCTTGTTCATTTAAATGTATTTAACAGCGGCATCAAGGAATAAGGCCAGAGAATTTATCGGAGATACGAATGCTGCAAAATCCTGTGAGGTTGAAGCAAACTCCGCTGAGGATTCTGGGGAGGCATTTGATTGCAAAGGCTGTGAGACAAGGCTCGATGATTCCCGGAAGAAAGCACTAAAACGTGTGGAACCTTTCTTTATTGTTCTATCATTTTCTTCGCATCCTATTTCCCGTTATTTTGTTTATAGAGGCTCTGTAATGTCTACCTTATACAGTTGATGTTATTCTTTTTGCAGCAGCCAACGTGACTTCAAGGCTGAAGAGGAAACATATGTCAGTTATCGAAGTCAGAGACGTAGGCACAAAATCATCCAACAAAACTGTCGGAGGTTTAGCTGAGATTTCTGGACAGGAACTTGGCGGAGAAGACCTAGATGTTGGAATCAAGGAAAAGCTTGCATCTCAGTCACTCAGTAAGAGGCGAAAAAGTAATATATTTGTCACCCCTTATAATCTCTGAGGCTGTGTTGTGCTAGATTTTTATGTGTGAGATTTTCTAAAATCCTGTCTGCAGAAGATGCTGCAAATCCTTGTGGAGAGATGTCAACCTGTACTGGGAATTCTGAGAAAGTAGCTAAGAGGAAAAACAATGACGAAAAGCTTGCACATGGTGTATCTCAGAAGACACAAAACTGTACTTATCTAAATTTCCTGTTACTAATTAAAGAATGTTCAGACCATTTTTCAGTATCTGTTTTTTCAAGTTTTATGTCCCCTGATCTCTTCAACAACCCGCTCATCTCTTTAACAATCCGATACTTTCTTTCATGAAGTATCAAAGTCATCAAAGATGAAAAGGAAGCATTCACAGGGTGAAAAAGCTGCAGAAGTTTCAAAACCTTACTGTCAGAAGTTATCTGCCTCTTCAGAGGTTACAGAGAACACTACTGATAAGAAAGGCAGTGATGTTGGAAGTGAAGAAAAGCCTTCTCCCAATTCCTTCAATAAGACGCTGAAAGGCAATTATGTCCCTTCATTTGTTTTTATCCCTAAATTATGCAGTTCTGTCCTGTTCCTGTTTGCAAAGTTTTGGTCTGGGTGTTCTCTTTACATTTGTTCCATTTTGCAGCTAAAAAAAAATCAAAGCTTAAAGAAAAGCTATTTGCAGATCATATTAGGGAGGCTCCTCCCTTGACGGCTTTGAAAATGGATGATGACAGCAATAGACAGACTTCATTAAAACAAGTTGCAAAGCTGGGATCAAAGCTAAGCAAAAAAAGGAGGTTAACTTCATGGCCTAAGTCGGATGTATGTGCTCGCACATCTATTAATGGCTGGGAATGGCATGCGTGGTCATCAAAGGCTAGTCCTGCACAAAGAGCTCATGTTAGAGGAAGTTCATGTATCCACCTTCAACACTTAGGTTCTGAGAACAGTGTGACTCAGAAAGTTCTTTCTGCAAGAACTAATAGGGCCAAGATGCGTAATCTTCTTGCTGCTGCAGAGGGCGCTGACCTCTTGAAAATTTCGCAGTTGAAGGTACTTTAACAAAAAGACATTTCCTCTTTGAACACCTTAAATATTTATAGTGTTTATGTTGTCATTACATACCCGTCACAGGCTAGGAAAAAGCGCTTGCGGTTTCAGCGAAGTAATATTCATGACTGGGGACTTGTCGCATTAGAACCTATTGAAGCAGAGGACTTTGTGATCGAGTATATTGGGGAATTGATACGTCCATCGGTGAGTATGTCTTTTCTGATCATGTGCTCCTTGTACTTATTTTGTGGATGATTTTAGTATAGCATCTTGGCTGCTTTTCATGTCTCCTTTGCTCTTCTCTTTGTAATTGTGATTACTTGTTCGGTTTGTGAATTTTTGCAGGTATCTGATATACGTGAACAAAAATATGAAAAGATGGGAATTGGCAGCAGTTATCTCTTCAGGCTTGATGATGGCTATGTGGTTAGTCCACGAATCTAATGCTAGCGTGTCTAGTTTGTGTACCTTCCAGGTTCACTTTTAGTTGATCTGATATTTACGTGTCTAGGATGCTCTCTGTTCATTTTTTATGAATATGAAGACACTGAAACACTTTATGTCTGCTGTGAGTATTTAGGTTGACGCTACGAAGCGTGGTGGCATTGCTAGATTTATAAACCATTCTTGTGAGGTAGCTGTATATGTAATTTGTTTCATTTGCTTGTTAGTTGCTGCATCCTGGGTTCTAATGAGCAGATGCTCCTCTTTTGCTGCAGCCCAATTGTTACACCAAGATTATCAGCGTGGACGGTCAGAAAAGGATTTTCATTTATGCCAAACGGCACATAGATACTGGAGAAGAAATAACTTATAACTACAAATTCCCATTGGAGGAGAACAAAATACCCTGTTACTGTGGAGCACAGAAGTAAGATGCAATCTGTTTTGCCCATTGTTATTTGATGAGAATAATGATGTCTCTCTTTGAATTCATTATGGCGACTTTGAGAGACCGTGGATAACGTCAAATGTTTAATGTTCTTGTGTTATATCTATAGTTAACATTTTTTTGTTGCTTTCTTCTCATCAGGTGTCGTGGATCCCTGAATTAGGATCACCATGTTTGAATTGATTCAGGTGTGTGCTTTGTACTCATCTTCAGACATAGATTCCTTCAAATCTTCTGTGAGTTAGGAGCTGGTCTTATAGTTTGTTTGGTTTGTATGGCAGAGAACATGGACTTTTATGTTACTGTTCTGCGGGTGCTGTCATGGTATACTCTACTCCCCTAGTGTTGCTCCTTTTGTATCATTTGCCTGAAGCCTGCAATGGTGCCCGAGGTCTAGCTCCCAGGCTTGGAATCTAGTTTTGTGACTGAATTTTCTACTCACTTGTGATGATATGCGATTTTTTCGCCGGAGCTGGTTGGAAGATTCATTTATTTGACATGTCTGGTAATTGTTTTGCAACGTGTTGGACAAACTTTTCGATGGAATAAAATTACGGGCCCTTTTGTTAATACCGTATTTCCCAGTTTACATGTCGATCAAGTTTGCTCTTTGATGAAATTTTTTTCCCATCTTCTATTCAGGGAAAGAGGCAAAGTGTTGTTTGTGCCTCGAAACTTCAGCTTGGGCAGTGTTAACTCGGAGTTACGAGATGATCTCCTCTTCCAGAGATTTCGGTTTTAATTGTATGTTTCTAAATATCCCTCAAACAATCTTTTTGGCCAATCTATTTGCCATAGACGGTTTTCTTGAAACCAATATCTGGCATCAGCAGAGAGGCATTTTGCATGTCAATGAGCATTTCACTACTTGCCTTTAGTTACCTCATTCTTGCAACCCTCCCAAAGTGTCTGCATTGATACAATTGCCATTTTTTTCCTCATTTTTTAAAGAATTGTTTAGAATTTATGAGTGGAAACGAAGAATTCATGCGGCACCCCGAATAAACTTGGGATTAAGGCGATGTTGATGTTTAGAATTTATGATGTGTGTTTTTCTTATAATCTTAGGGGCTAAGTGGTTCACCAATGCTTCTGTTCTTGTTTTCAGGCCAATGATCGAATTCACTGTGGAAGTTTTACTTTTTCACACGGTTTAATTTACCCCAACAGACGGCACAGATGCTCTTGCAGGGATCTCCCCTCCCTCAGCAGATGAGTTTCTCCTCTTTCACACTGCAAATCTATCTTAATTTTTCTCTGTCGTAACAGACAGTTGGATACTTGAGATTTTTGTATAGACAACCTTTGTATTCTCAAAAAAACAAAATTTACAATAAAAAAAATACGTTACCAGTGAATTGAAATCGCAGGGCGATAGCAATCTTGATTGTTTGTTCATAATTAAACGGATGTAAATGTAATGCCGAAAATGTTTTTTTTTTCCTTTTCCTGAATCTTACAAACAAAGATATGGTTATGGCATGGTGCGAAGCACAATCGGAGACAAATCTTTGAAGTTAAAAAGTGGCTCTTAGTGTTGGTTTAGAGAGCTTGTTTGGTAATTTGGATAACCCTATTCATGCAGGGGTTTGCATGTTTCGTGTTTTGGGTTGCAGGAGTTGGGATGCTCTTGTGGTGCATGCTCTCTAGTCTCTATCATTCTCGTGGCTCAATCAACGAGAGGATTCACATCCCCTTTGGTACGTGTAAATCTCCCTTTGTTTTTATTTTTATATTTAAAATTAAATTTAATTTTAATTTTTGGTTATACACGAATTACAAGATTAGGAAAACAACGAATACCGACCATAGGTTATGTCATGCGGTTTTGAACCCATGAAAAATATGTAAACTTTAGAAAGCCGCAAGGATTTTACTAGTGTATAAATGGCATTACTTAATTTGCCCCAATCCTTATTTGTATAAATCCTTATTTAGTTTTACTATTAAAATAATGCCGTAACCTAGTTAACAAAAAAAAAAAAAATGCCGTAACCTTTCTTATGGCTAGATTTCATACCGTTATTACTTTATCAATGAATGGGTTTTTACTGAACAAATATTTTTTTTAAAGATTTTAACACACCATCGTTACTGAATTCAGGATTGTTGTTATCATCAATTCTAAGATATTTTATTTTGCTGTTTGCTTGATATTTTTTAACAAGTGTTTTCTATTCAACAAAGTTTCAGAAAAACATCATCTTTAGAATCTCTTACCTTTTTTTTTAAAAAAAAAGAATAATCATTAATTATGGGCAAGAGAATATTGAGCTTTTTTTTCCCTTTTATGACATAATTGTCTCATTTTCATTTTTATAATCCTGCAGACATTTTTTTTATACGAATGTGATGATTGTATTACTTCTCAAACCAAAAGATAGTTTTGTACAAGCAAAACAACTTTACAAAAACTTAAGGGATTCCTATGCGCAGGCAAAAGTGAAACAAAAAACCTAAATGAATCGGTACCAATGCTGAAGGAAACTGTTCATGCTTGTGTTCGTGGACTCTGGATAGAGTAGAGAATGGTTCTCATCGACCTGTCCATTTTACATTGAAAATAGTGAACAGAATCTTGCAGACATTCTTATGGGCAAGAAAGTATTGTTTCTATTATTGTGATTTTGACATTGCAATTTCTTCTCATGCCCCTTTTTTTCTTATGCCTCCATATGTTTGTGTTAATTTTAATTTCAACCCGAATAGGCCACTGAGAGATTTAATACTTCCAATCTTCACGTTCAATCTTCAATTCCAGTGAAAAGCTATTACAAAATCCTTCTTATGCACTAACGAACATAATAACATCCTCGTTGGGTCATGTCACGGACTTGGTATAAATATACACATTTAATTTTTAATATTTTACGTATATATATATTGCATGTATATTGTATATTTAGTTTTTATTTTATTTTTTTATTTTATTTTTTATTTTTTAATTTTTACTTTTTATTTTTTACTTTTTATTTTCTTTATTTTCTTTATTTTTATTTTTAATTATAATTATAATTATTTTAAATTTTTTAAATAAATTTTTATTTGATGTGATGGATCATTAGACGTTGAGTCATCCACCACGTCAGTCATCCACCACGTCAGATCGTTTGTTAACCGATTTAATGTCGTTTAATTTCGATAAGGTTTTTGTAAAAACAAAATCGACGAATTCATATTTAATTTAAAAGTTTGAAAATTTTGGTATTAATATGTCAGTAATTCTAAATTTAATAATTTTTTTAGGATTTTCTTTTTTTAGTGGAAGCATTTTCATATTGTACTAATTAAATTAATTATTATATGTATGGGTGTTTGGGTATTGGGTTGAGGTTCCATTGGGTTGAGGTTCGATTTGGTAATTCAAAACTATTAGTTATGAAATGCATTTCTTTGTGTTTCAAGATTTGTCAAGATTTGTCAAATGTGATCGATTTAGTCAGTTTCAATTAAGATTAAATATAAAATTAATTCTGATTAAATCTACTAAAGCGAATAAAAAATAATCATAGTTTTATTTATTTTGATATGGTTTAATAAAAGTATTTGCACGGTTCACGCCAATATTGGATAATTAAGACTTAGATTAAATGTCCATTCAATAACATGCAATTTTAAATATTGGAAATTTCGAATAAAAATAATATAAATAGTAATTCAAACACAAAACGAATTTCTTTATTTATCTAAAATAAACTTTTATATTGCATATGCTAAATAATTGTTTTTAAAATCCACTGATGCTTTATTTTATTTAATCACGTCACGACAGCTTTTTGGCCTCTAAAAAAACTTGCTTCTGTCTTTGCCTTGCAACAGCAAAATCTACATGGTGTCAGCTTCTGCTTCATTATGCAGCTGCTCCCTGAATCTACCAGGAAAAAAAAACCCCTAAATTTTCGGCTCACTCCCTTGATCATCGGTGTCCTCCCCAACGC
>NW_010969745.1:546100-550362 GCF_000463585.1 Tarenaya hassleriana | reverse complement strand
ACTGATACATAGTGATGTATGCGGACCAATGAGCTGTAAGAGTGTGATTGCTTCTGAAGAAGATGAACTGAGCAAATGGATTCGTGAGATTTGGTTCCAGATTCTGCGGCGTTGGATCCCGAAGCTAGTGACTCTTCCCACTTCGGGGCTTCGTTGGAAGAAGCATAAAGTGTTGGAAGAAGCTGAGATATTGAGGTGGACGATAATGGCGACCACTGAGCAGATCAGCCTTCTTCCTCTTCGGGAACGGGTTCGTTTGTGTCTCTCTTCTCTGTTCCTGATTTTTCGTCGTCCCCTTACCTTGAGTCTGTTGAATTTGCGTTAGTTTGAGTTGCTTCGTCTTAGATCCGAGGAATTTCGCTGTTCCCAGATCTCTGGAACTTCACTGTTGCTTCGATAACGTTATCTCCGGTGAACACCAGAGTTCAGTTGTCCGGAGATGAACGTCAGAGGGCAACGAAGTGAATCTTTTTGTTTTTCACTCGCTTAATCAAAGTGTGTAATTCACCGTTCGAAACTGTCAGAATTAGGGTTTCCCATCATCTGCTCTCGGGCTGAATTTTAGCCTTGATCTTGGCGTTGACTTGTTTCCACTAACATTGTCTCTCCTTTCCTGAGAAAAATCAAGCCATTGTTGGTGCTGGCCTTTTGCCTTTAAGATCGAACAAGACCGGTTTGGTGATTATGTGATACTGTCAACCTCTTTCTCTGATGCTGCTTGCTCATCTCTTCACAAGTAACCTTTGTGAATGATTTAGACCTCAATAGATTGTGATTGCATTGTTTGATTTGTCATTGTTCATATTTGGTAACATAAATGGCATGAAGCGGCAACTTGCTATTTACCATTTTTGTCGAATGCTCATTCTTTATGCTATGATCCTCCCGAATTTAACGTACTTAAGTTCTTGTTCTTGTCTGTGTAAATGTATATGAATTCAGTGTTTTCATGCCTTCTAACGATTTTCACTTCACTGGCAGAGGAAGAAGTGGGTCGGGTGCTTTAGAGCATTGTCTTGTTTCGGTGCGAGAAAAGGAGAGAGGCGTATTGTCCCGGCTGCCCGAATTCCTGATGGGAATTCTGCAACAACTCAATCAAATGGACCTCAGGCTTCTGGATTGAGCAATCAAGCTACATCTATTCTGGCTCCACCCTCTTCCCCTGCCTCTTTCTCACATTCTGCTGTCCCTTCAACGGTGCAATCACCGAATAACATGCTGTCTTTATCTGCTAACTCACTAGGTGGTCCGGTTTCCACAATGTTTGCAACCGGCCCATATGCCCATGAGAGCCAGTTGGTTTCACCTCCGGTTTTTTCAACTTTCACGACGGAGCCATCTACTGCCCCTTTGACTCCCCCTCCTGAATTAGCACACCTCACCACTCCCTCTTCTCCCGATGTACCTTACGCCCGGTTCTTGACCTCTGCTTCTGAGCTTAAAAATGCTGAGAAGACAAATTACGTTTCTGTGAATGACCTTCAGGCAACATACTCACTGTATCCTGGCTGTCCTGCAAGCAATCTTAGGTCCCCAATCTCGAAAACGGGCGGCTGTTTGTCCTCGTCCTTTCCTGACCGTGAGTTCCCGAGTCAATGGGATCCTTTGGCATCCCCACGGACTGGTAAATGCTCGAGGAGTGACTCTAGCAATGCACAAACACCTGACACAAGCGGTACTCCAAAGGCTTCCGAGGGTCCAAACTTCTTTTGTCCTGCTACATTTGCTAGATACTACCTTGATCACGATGACCTGTTTTCTCATACGGGCGGAAGACTTAGTGTTTCCAAAGATTCGGATGGAAACGAGCAGCAGCATAGGCTAGCAAGAAACTTTTCCAAGCAAGATATGGAAGAACTAGAAGCATACAGAGCTTCCTTTGGTTTCAGTGCAGATGAAATCATTACTAAAAGCCAATATGTGGAGATCACAGATGTGAATGATGATGACTCATTCACCATTAGACCGTTGACCTCGGAGGCACCTACAACACTCCGTGCCAGTGAGACTGCGTCACAATGCGAAGAGCCAAAATCATATGGACTGGAAACAACCTTGGCCCGGGGAGAAAGTGGTGGACCTGATCCGGAGGATATAAGTCATGACACACAAGAGCCTTTCGGCTCGTTCAAAGGTAATGTTTCCGTCATCTTGAAAATCGGAGATCTTACAACTTTAAAATTGAAGCCTTTCTCTGTTTCTGTATCTTGATGCTTGCTTGCTTGGGTTAAACGATGCAGCAGATCAGACGCCGTGGAGTGACCACGGATCAAGCACACCGGGAAACGAGAATGGTATATTCACAGAGTTAGGATCGTCAAGAAAAAGCCGAAAATACCGTGTGGGTGTTTGCAGTTCGGATGCAGAAATCGATTATAGAAGAGGTAGAAGGATGAGCTTAAGAGAAGGCAAAGGAGACTTTGCCTGGCACGACTGATTTAAAAACAAAACAAAAAAAACAAAACACTCAATATTGAATCTAAGACATAGGTTTCTCTTCTACTTCTACATTAGTGAAAGCTTTTTGTTACTCGGTGTTCAGGTGAATGTTATATGTTTTTATATATATATATTGTTGTGGATCAGCCCCGGTCGAGGTTCGCCTCGCCATTCTCTCCGATCACTCGTGTGTATAAACGGAAAAGAGAAGAGAGAACACAGTCGAGATACGAGTTCAGCTCCGAGCATAAAGCTCGGGCCTACGTCTCGGGAAGAGGAAGCCGCGTGTTTCTGCTAGGGTTACAACAAGGGAAAACCACCGGACACCGCCGGAACGGGCCGGAAAACCGCGAGCAAGGCTCGCCGGATGAGAGAGAACCTCTCAGCCGAAAACCATCCCGAAACCCTAAAGCGTTTGAATGACAAACACAAAATGAAACCTAGGATTTCATTAAACACACGGAAATGACGGAAACGCCCCTCCGTCCTTGTGAGATCCTCTGCTTCATCCAGAGTCTTTGAAAGTCTCTACACGACCCAGCGGATTTCGTCTGAAGACTCCACAAATCTCCACCTTCTTCAGAAAACCTGCAAAAGAAAAACACGAAGCAAAGCAAACACAATATATAACGCCAAACATGAACCCTAGCATGCTGTCGCTTCCCGTCTATTTCCATTTGTTAACTCTACCTCCCGACACATCCTAGGCGTATCAAACGTGCTTACCGAGCGTACCATAATTACGTCTCAGCGTGATAAACAAATAAACACGCAAACCTAGTCTACCCAAAACGAGTGTCCCCGACACCTTCCGTTTTCCGAAGACTAGCTAAGACCTCGACTAGTTATGACTCTCTAGACCGTCTACATAACTCTCTCCGATGAAGTCTAAAACTTCACCTATGCACCCTCGAGAGTTAACTCCGACATCTACCCGTCTCCCGAGTCTAACCCGACTACCCCGAGACTAACCTGAGCCATACTATCGAACCTGCTAGACAACCTAGCCCTGGATCCCCGTAGAGCCTACACCACCTATGAGTTAGTGACTTCTACCCACGGACCCTAACCTGCCAACTAAGATTGTCCCACGGTTTTATCCCGTGAAGACGTTCCTAGTCATCTACGAATGCTCCACCGAGAATGAGACACGTGAGTGCACGTGCTCCACCTCGAGAGGGAGTGTCCTAGCGCTCCAACCTAAGATTGTCCTACCCACGGACCCTAACCTGCCAACTAAGATTGTCCCACGGTTTTATCCCATGAAGATGTTCCTAGTCATCTACGAATGCTCCACCGAGAATGAGACACGTGAGTGCACGTGCTCCACCTCGAGAGGGAGTGTCCTAGTGCTCCAACCTACACCGACTCTACCCGGTGAAAAACCCGACACCTCCCTGCTCACACCATCTCCTGAGCATCCTACCCGAGGAAGCTCCACCTAAATGTGGAGACCTCACCTCCTGACCTACCACCGAGAATCGAAGCATCTTCGGTTACTCCTCCGAGGTCAACACGTCCTTCTACCTCGGACACTCCCTACCTCGTCATCCGGGATCTACAAATCCTCCATGTAGTATCCCTACCTACCCGCGGAACTACTCACTCCACCTGGTCCTTGGCCTACTCCTGCAACCCGATTTCTCGGGTTTTGCCCGAGACCCCTAGTCCTTCCACCATACCCCTTTCGGGGTATACCGAGCTAGACAATCTAACTCCATCATCCTAAGACGATATAACAAGAGTCTAAAACCGACCCTACCCGGAAGAGACTTAACCGACCCTAGGAGTGATGTAACATGACACGAGGGATGAGACCGAAC
>NW_010969745.1:521525-546090 GCF_000463585.1 Tarenaya hassleriana | reverse complement strand
AAGTGACTTACCCGACCCTAGAAGTGATGTAACATGACACGAGGGATGAGACCGAACCCTAGAGGACTTAACCCTAGGTATATTTCTACCTAGCCGTGCTTAAACACGCTCCAACCCTAGTCTATCGGTCCTAGACCTAGGTACGTCTCTACCTAATCAGACCTACAAGACCTAGAGAGCACGACCTAACTAGACTTAACCTAGACACTCAACCTAAACCCGATCTAACGGAGTTTAAACCAAGTCTAACCGAACATCTCCCTAGGTACATCTTACCTAAACGGATCTAACACACTCTAGACCAGACCTGATTGGACTTAACACAAGGTATATTTCTACCTAACCGACCTGCTAGACTCTCGCACAAACCTGATTGGACTTACCCTAGGCATAATTTTGCCTAACCGATCTATTAGACTCGAAACACAGCCTACCTTAAGACCTGATTACGTCTAACCAGACCTAACTTAAGGCTACACAAACCTGATTACGTCTAATCAGACCTACAACACCGAGTCTACATGGCCCCCAACAAAGTCCTAACCAGTCCTACGATCCCGAGTCTATCCGGCCCCTCACAAAGTCCTAATCAGACCTACCCAAGTGCTACCTAGACCCTAACAGCCCTAGTTAGACAACCAAAAGTCCCGACTAGACCACCACAACACCCTAATCAGACCTAAGCCAACCCTAATTGACAAGCCCCTGATTAGATGACCATAAGTCCTAGTTAGACACCTAAAAGTCCTAATCACCAAACCTAAGCCAACCCTAATGACTTACCAACCCCTGATTAGACTTTTAGCACCCTAATCAGACCTAAACTAAGCCTAATAAGACCTAATTTACTTCTGATCAGACCTTATAAACGCCTAAAACCAACCCTTATAGACCTGCCCTGATCTAAACCGACCCCTACAGACCTATACCTAGTGATTCTAGACTTAACCAACCCCTAAACCAACCTGTTTTAGTCAAATTCCAGCTAATCAGACCTAACCGGTCAATGTACCGGACTCTATGACTCAAACCTAATACTTAGGAGTTCTATCTAGTCCTAAACTAGATAATACCTAAATGTATAATCAGATTCTAATCTGATTAGACCTAGACAACGTCTCTATAGACATTTTAAACCTCTAATCAGACCTAACCAAGTCTATTTTGACCTAATTACCTACTGATCAGACCTAAACCATGTTAGACTAACCCAAATTTGGCTAAACCAGACCTAAACCAAGACCTAAAACAGCCCTTACAAATCTATACCGACCTAAACCAGTCAATTTCAGACCTATACCAGCCTATTCAAGTCTACCCAGACCTCTTACCCAGCTAAAGGTAGTCAAATCCAACATATTTAGACCTATACTGAACAGAGAACCGGAATCTATGACCCACATCAGCTAAACCGAGATCTAAACAGGTCTATCCCTAGTGAATTTTCACTAAACCAAGCCAAATTGAGTTCTAATCCAGCCTAACAGGGTAAACCGATCACTACAGACCCTAATCTACCCTAAACTAGTCCACTATGCCCTAAACCAGACACCATCAGACCTAATTTGAACTAACCTAACCCTAAACCAATTAGTTCTAGTCCTAATTGTACACTCCAAACCCTAAAACAGATCTAATCTAGTCCTAACCACGAATTCAGACCCTAACATGATCAATACCATTCCTATACCGATAAATCAGACCTAAATCAGACCTATTTCAGCCTATACCGAGTCTGATTTACCTAAACTGAACCCAATTAATCTAAACCCGAACGATTCTAGCCTTAACCGGACAAAACAGACCTACATCAGACCTATACCAAGTCTAAACCGGCCTAAATTGACCTCTACCCGACTTAACAGTCTGAATTAGACAGAACCGAACAAATCAGACCCTAAATTAGATCTAAACCAGCCTAAACTAGTCTGAATTGACCTAAACCGGACCTAGATTGACCTAAACCAGACTCAATTGACCTAAACCGGACTCAATTGGCCTAAACCGGACCTGGAATGACCTAAATCGGACTCAATCGACCTAAACCGGACCTGGAATGACCTAAACCAGACTCAATCGACCTAAACCGGACCTGGAATGACCTAAACTGGACTCAATCGACCTAAACCGGACCTGGAATGACCTAAACCGGACTCAATCGATCTAAACCATACCTGGATGACCCAAACCGGCCTGAACCGGTCCAATTGACCCCAAACCGGACCTGAACCGGTCCAATTGACCTGGACCAGTCCGGTTTGACCTAACCGGTCAACTGTTGACCAATTTTGGTCAACGGTTTGACCTGACCAACCTAAACCGGTTCGATTTTAAATCGGACCGGGTTTAATTACTCAATTCGATTTAAACCGGCTGGTCAAACCCAAAAACCCCTAATTTGGGTTGGGGGAGCCCGCCGAGTCACCCGAGTCAACCCGGTGGTTGACTCACCCCGATTCTCTGACTCAGCCGCGACTCGGCGAGTCACGGCCGAGTTTCGCCGGAAAATCCCGGTGTTGCACCGGTTTTCTCACCCGAACCCTAGATCTACACACGCACAATCAGAACTCACCTTCCTCGGGTTCTAACTCGGCCGATTTACTCAGTCCGAGTTAGATCCGAGAGTTACTTACCTCTTTCGCCGCCGATCTGAGCCTCTCCGCCGGTGCTGGCCGCCGATTTCCCACGATGTGGCCTCGGCTCCTTCGATTCTTCCATCTGAAACGACTCACGCGCCCAATTAGAAAGCTCAGACCCAAATCCGACGTACCTCGACTTACCTCGACCTCAGATCTGCCGATCCGCCGCTCGATTCCGCCGTCTCCTCCTCTGATCTGTCCATTTCTGGCCTCCTTTTCTTGTTTCTAACCCTGGACGAATCGAGACGCCGTTGAGCCACCGCTTGCCCCGAGACCAGGCTCTGATACCACTTGCTGTGGATTAGCCCCGGTCGAGGTTCGCCTCGCCATTCTCTCTGATCACTCGTGTGTATAAACGGCAAAGAAAACAGAGGACACAGTCGAGATACGAGTTCAGCTCCGAGCATAAAGCTCGGGCCTACGTCTCGGGAAGAGGAAGCCGCGTGTTTCTGCTAGGGTTATAACAAGGGAAAACCACCGGACACCGCCGGAACGGGCCGGAAAACTGCGAGCAAGGCTCGCCGGATGAGAGAGAACCTCTCAGCCGAAAACCATCCCGAAACCTGAAAGCGTTCGAATGACAAACACAAAATGAAACCTAGGGTTTCATTAAACACACGGAAATGACGGAAACGCCCCTCCGTCCTTGTAAGATCCTCTGCTTCATCCGGAGTCTTTGAAAGTCTCTACACGACCCAACGGGTTTCGCCTGAAGACTCCACATATATATATTATGTATTTATACATATAATATGTTTGTTGTTTTTGCTTGTGTATATGGATATTCCATGTGGTTTTCTTTATTTCACCGACTCTTCATTCAATTTTTGTATTAATCCAATCACTTTGGATCAATAAGATCAATTTGGTCGTTAGTCATATTTGAAGTTTTAAACCATAGAGAATGAGGTGCCATTATCCGACAAAGGAGTATAGAAATTATTTTTTGTTGCATATAACAAAGAAATGTCATAAGAAATTACTCATTTTCTTTTATTTAAGCTTCTATTATTTTTGCCATTTGTTCATACATATTATAAATTTTGTTATTTCTATTTGTCATGAGTGTTCATATATTTTCTATTTGGGAAATTTGAGCTTTCTGAAATTCGTTTTCTTCGTTTCTTCGATATTTAGTTTTGGTTAGAAATATGTTAAAAAAAATTTGGTAATAATTTCGAAGTGATAAACATATATATATTCGTCTCAACATTTTTCGCAACCGTGTATATTATACAAAATTATATTAATAAAAATTATAAATTTATATAATAAAAATTATTAATTATTTAATGATTTTAAAAATTATTAATTTTGATAATAAAAACTATTTAATTATAATCAATAAATTTTATAATATTTATATATTATTAATGATAAGAAGAATAATTTTTTGTAAAAAATCTATAAATTTAGGTTTTTATCATAAATATGATTCATTTTGATTTTTAAATAAATCTTTTAATTATTTTTGATATATTTTGTGAATTATTAAGTTAACTTAATATTAAATTTAAATCAATATAAATTTTATATCATAATTAATTTTTATAATATTATATTTATTTATTTGATAATATAACATATAATAATTATAACTAGAAAATTGATGAGGTTAATGATTTTTAAAATAAAGAAATGTTAAGTTGAAACGATACTGAGATAATACAAGAGATCAGTGAGGTGAGCGATGATTTCAGCCTTGGTCGGACTATCGGGCACCGAGAACTTTTTAAAGGTGTAATCCAATTCGTTCTCATTGTATGAGAACTTGGTCTGCAATGCTTGGACAAATTCTTTAAACTGTTCATCCGACATATTCGACTTCGGCACCAGCTTTTTAATGGCATCCATTGCTTCCTTCAGATCACCCACGGTGTGAAACAGCGTCATCTTCCCTTTCTCCAATAGATACCCCAACCTACTGTCCGATCCCGACGGAATTTGAACCTTCTTCAAGTATTCCCATGTCTCTTCATCTTTGTCACTGATATTTCTACGCTTTTGATGCACATTTTTCCCAGCTCGCTGCGAAGCTTCCCGCGAATGACATCAATATCTTAATGCATTCGTCGGGGAATCTGTTTTCCTTACAGTCACTGCGGACGATCTCTTCGTCGCTGACCGCCGTCAAGTCACGCAATGCGGCGGTAAGGTTCGGCCGGAGAATTACAGTGACCAATAACATGGCCATGGAGAGGGCATTCTGGAGATTCATGATCAACTTTTCTTGTTGTTTGCTGCTTTAGTTTGATTTGTGAGAGAAGGATGAAAAGAGTGCGATGGGTGAGACGAAAGGCTCTGCCTTTCTCGACTGCATATATAGGTTCACGAAAAAGGGTCGAGTTTACAATAATACCCCTGCTCTGTAATAGGAAG
This sequence comes from Tarenaya hassleriana, assembly GCF_000463585.1. NCBI lineage: Eukaryota > Viridiplantae > Streptophyta > Magnoliopsida > Brassicales > Cleomaceae > Tarenaya > Tarenaya hassleriana. The sequence continues at coordinate 541,072 of NW_010969745.1, read as the reverse complement.
TGAATCATTGGGATATCTAAATCATGAGAGATATTTGCTTATATGCACATATATCAAGGATGCTTTCACAATTGTTTGCGAAAGGGTTTCGCCAAGTTCATGGTATTGACTATGATGAGACCTTTTCACCAGTCGTGATGCTTAAATCCATCAGGATTCTGCTTGCCATAGCCGCATATCATGACTATGAGATATGACAAATGGACGTCAAGACCGCGTTCCTTAACGGGAACTTACTCGATGATGTGTACATAACACAACCCGAGGGTTTTGTAGATCTAAGGAATCCGAGGAAGGTGTACAAGCTTCATAGGTCCATTTATGGATTGAAGTAGGCTTCAAGGAGTTGAAACCTTTGGTTTGATGAGACGGTCAAACAGTTTGGCTTCTCACAAAACAAGGACGAACCATGTGTTTACAAGAAGACCAATGGGAGCAAGTTGTATTCTTAGTGCTGTACGTGGATGACATCTTACTCATAGAGAACGACGTTCCTACTTTGCAAGATGTCAAGTCTTGGTTAGGAACTCAGTTTTCTATGAAGGACTTAGGAGAAATGGCTTACATCTTAGGCATCAAGATCTATAGAGATAGATCTCGAAGGCTTCTCGGTTTGAGTCATAGTACATACATCGATAAGGTCTTGAATCGGTTCAAGATGCAATATTCCAAGAAAGGAACCTTAACGATGAGCAGTGATACAGTTCTTCGCAAGAGTCAGTCTCCAAAGACACCTGATGAGCAAGAACGCATGGATAGGATTCCATATGTTTCAACAAATGGATCCATCATGTACGCCATGCTGTGTACTCAACCCGATATCTCTTATACGTTGAGCATTACGAGTAGATACCAGTCGAATCCTGGAGAGTCACACTGGATTATTGATAACTCCTATTTTTCTCTATATTTTCAGGTCGTTTTTATAGGATTTATACGAAGATCACATGCATTTGTAGGCATTCTAGGCGTGTTAGGCCACGAAACTCGGTTTGGTTGTGTTTTTATAGGATTACAGGTATTGGAGGATATGTGGACCAAAACGGGAGCAATCTTGAGGTAAAAGGATGAAATGCATCAAGAACTTCACGTCTTGACTCGACTAGAGTCAACTATGGAAAGTGGGCCGAGTCAACATGCTACAGATGGACTAGTCCAAACCTGTTACGAAGACCCTGAGTCAACATGCCCGAGTCAACATGCTCGATTCAGATGGGTCGAGTCAGAAGATTGAGTTGGGCCGAAATTGTCTAAAGCTTTTCGATTTGACTCGGTCGAGTCAAAATCCAGAAAATCCTAAGATTCGAATTTTTGAGAGTTTGAACGGGAATAGGACTTCGGGAGCGCCGCCTAGGGTTTATTTAACAGACCTACAGACGTCCAAAGGGGACATTCAGGCTTTGGAGAGCTTTGGTGAGAGAAATAGGAGTTGATGGGATTTCGGAAAGAAGAAGGAGAGTTGGAACGTGAAGATTGATCACTTGCGTGACGAGTCTTAAATTTGTAACCCGAAACACAACTAATCCGCAAGTATACGAATGTCGTAGTATCAGGGTCGAACACAAGGACTTAAGCAGTTAAGCTAGGAATCGACTAAAACTAGGAAAATGGTAAAAATAAGGTTGGAGAATTGTTTTTGTTGGTTTTCTTGGGAATTGCAGAAAATTTAAAGAGAGAAACTAAAGTCAAAGACAATCACAATTCAAGAGGAGACAATCAAATGAGCAAAGGTTATGGGTTTCGGGGTTCACCAACATGCGAGATGTGCTAAATATTTAGAATCTATTTCATACTTCCTTTGAAATTGGGGATTCCAAGATAAAGATCGGGATTTGCTCTCCCGAGCTAAATACCCGCTATCCAAGAGGACATTCCATCTACTTTCGTAACTTGGAATGGAATCTTGAATGCATTGAACTCTCTTGTCAAAATCCTAGGTTCGAGTGTCTCGATTCGCCGTTGTTGTTCGAGATCACTCTGCATGCCGGGAGGAATTGTAGCACCGAAATCATCAAACAAATCTCTCTGCAATCCCCCCAATCCATAGATGCGGCCCTTTTTTGGAGATCGACTGAAAAATGTATAAAATATTTAAAATAAATTTAAAATACTAAAATTTAATATTTATAAAAAAATCATTAAATTTTTTACCTCCACATAACAACGATCTTGATCCGTCGCAGAGACACCAGATGAAGAACCCGCTGAGTCGCCAATATTTTGCGAGAGTTGGGTAAGTCTCTAAGTCACTGTGTTTATAACGCGTTCAGCACGGGGATCGACATATGATCCATCAGACTTTTTGTGTGTCCGAGCGACCAACTCTACGATTGACGGCGTTCTCCCCATTTCTTTCTCCTAATATATATATTTTTATAAAATTATTAACGCAATAAAAATTAAAATTAAAAAAATTACAAATTAAAATTTAAATGATACCATCTCTTTTTGTCGCTTCTTGAATGATTTAGCACTGGAGGTATGACGATGAGGACCATCACGCTTGATTTTTTGGACCAGACAATTTTGTTTCACCTTGGAATTCTTATTCTTGAAATGTTCCGAATTCCAATGCGAAACAAGCTATTGGTACATGTAATTTGTTGCCCAATCTGGTGCCAGTCCATGCAGCTGATGACGACGTTTGGCGTTGTTCATCATTTGTTTCAACCGCTGCATGCCGAACTGGTTGAACTCTTTGTAAACTTTATCGAAGTACTTTTTTTCCACCGAAAAGATTGCTTTATAAAAAAACTAGAGTTAGTAATAAATTTTTATATTTAATTAAATATTTAAAAAAACTTACGATGAACGAGTGCCACCAAGAACGTTTCAGATAGTCGGGTACCACCGTCCAACAGTAGTAGAGTTGAGGAAAATTAGACGTTATTATTGTCGTAAATTTTTTCTTCAACTCTTTATCGTTAACCCCAAACCTAATAATTACATTTTTTTTATTAATATTAGTTAATAATATAATTAAAATAATTATTTAAATAAATTAATTAAAAAATTACCATAATGCCCCGTCAAGTTCGGGATCAATCAGCAGGACCTCGCGAGTGTCGAAGGAATTTAAAATCTCCTCTACCTCCTCCAGAGTTATTTCAATCTCTGTGAATAGCGGCGGTACATCCGGCGGATCCGGAAGACGAAAAGGTGGTGGCAGCGTGGTGGAGGTGCTCCAGAAGAACCCGCCGTCAATCCACCGGAAAATTGATAACGCCTACAAAATTGAAGAAAAACAATAGTTAGTAATGTTTAAAAAATAAACAAATATTAATTTAAAACATAACCAGTATATTACCATCTTTTTGTGATTTTTTTTTTTTCTGATTTTTTCTGTTTTTGATTTTTTTTCTGTCTTTTTTTTCTCTGAATTTTTTTTCTACTCGTTGCTGAATGAGGAGGAAAAGTGGGGCGCTCAGTTTTTATATTCGAAAATTCCAACGGATTTCCAACGGACATCCGTTGGAATTCTGTGCACGCATTTAATTTCCTCTGACATTTTACAACGAATGTATGTTAGAATCTACTTTTTTAACGGGCATCCGTTGAAAAATACCTCGATTGTTTCGATAGACGCCAGGTGCATCGAACGGATTTAATGTTTCAGTAATTCCAACGGATGCCCGTTGGAAATCTAGATTCTAACGGGCATCCGTTGGAAAATGCCTGGATTGACGCCAGATGCATGGAACGGATTTAATGTTTCAGTCATTACAACGGGTGTCCGTTGTAATTTTCTAACGGGCATCCGTTGGAATACTGGCGACCATTCGATTTCCGCGGTTAAATTCCAACGGATGTCCGTTGGAATTTAACAATTTTTTTAAAAAAAAATATCTCAAAATACAAAGAAAATTCTTCAAAATACAAATAAATATGAAAACAATAAAAAGAAACAAGTCTACATAGAATCTTCATCACTTTCATCATCCGGAGTTGTATCATGATCTGAAACGAATTCATCGATATCGTCTTGTACGTTTGACGAATCATCAAGTAACTCGTCGTCTATGTCAGGAAGTGCAAGTGTATCGTCTAATCATCTAGTTGGATAGGAAGAATCGGATGTTCGAGTTGCTCTTACATTAGTTCATCGAGATCTTGTGTTGTTGACAAATCCACAATTAATCTTCGTGGGTTAATCTTCAAAACAGCCGACCATTGATCTTCCCGTCGTCATTTCACCGATGTCGCAGAATGTTTCGGACATGGAATGAAGCATACTTGGTCTGTCTGATCCGAAAGTATAAGGATCATACTTTGCATATGAACGTTTCGGATTTATGTCGACACCTTCCCATCGATTTTTTCGTGAGACGCGTCCCCCCATCGATTTTTCCGTGAGCCGCGTCCCGACGTTGTATCAAACCAATCACATCTGAATATGATTGTTTTCAACCCGACTAATCCTAGATACTGGAGTTGGAAAATCTGACGAAGAACTCCAAAGAAATCAGGATCTTCAGATGACCCGCGTTTTATACAAACTCCATAGTTGAACGTGGATTTATGTTTTCCATGATCGTAAATGTGAAACGTGTATCCTCGGGTGAACATTATCGGCTAGCAAATGACTTTTCTCCCTGGACCATGTGATAAATCTCTGACCCATGCCAGAATTCTATCACTGCATGACCGGATCTGCGCATAAAATCGATATGGATATATATTAAATTAATTATTTGCATATATATATATATATATTATATGATGAACAATAAAAACACACACATATATATAGTACTTACATAGTCTCGAAACCAAGATGCATAATGTTGTTCCTTCATTCCTTCAAGTTCCTCTCCACTTAGATTAGGATATGTTGCCAATACATTCTCGTCAAAAAGTCTTAAAAATATGTTATTAGTAAAAATATATATGTATAATTAATTCATTAATTAAGTCATTTGTATATAAATGTGTACCTTTCGTATGACTTAAGTTCTTCACAGTTCAACAATATATATGTGGCGATGTGATTGTACTCTTGTACATTTAACCAATATTTTTCAGACTTGCCGCCGAGTCATCCAGTAGGTTGAAAACTTTCGGGAATAAGTCCGAAACATGAATCATATTGGTAGAGATAACTTCTATCATCTTCATTGGTAGACCTCCTTTTTTTCGTCTGGATATGAGATTCAAAATAGAAAGAACTGAAGTAGGAGATCTCCTCTAACAAATATTGTTTGACAATATATCCTTCCACTGCTGCTTTGTTTTTTGTCTTCTTCTTCAGATGGAAAAAAATTGCTCAAATAGATACATCCATGTAAACTGTACTGGACCTCCGTATATCGCCTCATCTGGTAAATGAATAGGTAAATGTTCTATCACATCAAAAAATGAAGGTGGAAATACCTTTTCCAAGGCGCAAAGTATCTCAAAGATGTTGCCTTTCAAAACCTTTAGGTTACTTCTTCTCAAAGATCTTGCACAGCTATCTCGGAAGAATGTGCTGATACCGCATAACGCTCCGTGGACACTGGGTTTCAATAGCTCCGCAAATGCAATGGGAATGAGTCTTTGCATGAATACATGGCAATCATGACTCTTCATTCCCAAGTGTTAATGAATCAATATCAACGCATCGCGCCAATTTGGATGCATATCCATCAGGGAATTTAACCTCTTCTTTTAACCATTTAAACAAGACCGTTTTACCTGGTCTTGTGAGTCTGAATATCGGCACTGGTGCGTGACCATCACGTGTCAACTCCAACTCTTTTCTCTTGCATATATCTTTCAAGTCCTTCCTCGAGTTGATGTTGTCTTTACTTCTCCCTGGCACATTCAAAACGGTGTTGATGATGTTATCAAAAACGTTTTTCTCTATATGCATAACATCCAGATTGTGTCGAAGCGTTAGGAACTCCAGTAAGGTAAATCCCAAAAAATACTACGCTTATACCAGTTATATCAATCACCAAATCCTTTGCATTTCTTATGCCCAAAATTACCTCCACATTGCACAAAAGCTTGCAAATCATCCAAATATCCACTATTTATTCGCTCAGAATATATTTACTCTCCGGTTTGCATAACATGTCCTTCCTCTGTAACGATTTTACCTTTGCTAAAAGCGTACGATTTTGTCTGAATGGATGATGCCTTGGAAGAAATCTGCGATGACAGTCAAACCGGCACGACTTTCTCCCATGTCTCAACTGAAACGCTTCGGTTTCCTCCATGCAAAACGGACATGCAAGTCTTCCATGTGTGCTCCATCCCGATAACATTCCTACGCCGGAAATCAGAACTGTCGACAACCGCTCTAAGTGTAAAATTTTGTTTCACACTTACGTCGTAAGCAGGGACTCCAACGTCCCACAAATCCTTCAACTCCCTAATGAGCGGCTGTAAATACACATCAAAACTCTTCATCGGATGTTCTGGGCCAGGAATCAACAATGTCAAAAACATAAATTCTCTTTTCATGCACATCTCAGGTGGTAAGTTGTACGGAGAAAGTATAACGGGCCATAACGAATACTGCATGCCAGACTGTCCGTACGGACTAAAGCCATCAGTGCACAAACAAAGATACACATTCCTAGGCTCAGCAGCAAATTGAGAAAATACCATATTGAAGTTTTTCCACGCAAAAGCATCCGATGGATGTTGCATTTCTCCATTAACGGCAGAATCCTAGGCATGCCATCTCATATGCGAAACCGTTTGTTGTGATTCATACAAATGCTCTGCACGATATCGACATATAGAACATATTTTTATACGGAGTTTGTCTCCGTACATTCTTATTTGGACGGTACCTGTTTGCCCCACAAAATTTACACTTAACCAATTCTTTTTCTTCACCCCAGTAGAGCATGCAACCATTTTTTCAAACATCAATCTTTTCATAAGGCATTCCCAAATTCTTCAACGTAGCCTTCGTATCATAATACGATTCTGGAGCTTCCTTATTTTTAGGTAAATATTCACGCAATGTTTGACAAAATGAATCCATGCAACTTTCGTGACATTGTAATCCGTTTTTATACTCATCAATCTTGATGCGAGAGATAAACGAGACTGACCTTCTTTATATCCTTCATAGATAGGATGATTTGCCATATGCAACATGTCGAAAAACCGTTTTGTTTCGACGTTTGGCTCCTCCTCTTGTGATGAGTTTTGATCAACCAATGCCCCAGGAAAAGCATCTGTTACCATTTCAACATAAGGATTTCTTATAACTTCATCTACATCATACCTTTGATCGGTTGACACATGTTGTCCCGTTACTGTGATTGTCCGAACTTCTTCTCCATGAAATCGCCAAATGTAATAGTCTTCCACAAATCCCCTTCGAAATAGATGTTTACAAACATCTTCTTGACTGCGATATTTAAAATTGCGATAACTTGTACATGGGCATAGCATTTTTTCATGTTCTTGGCACAACGGCTGCATGGAAGCAAAATTCATAAATTGTTCCAAACCGATAATGAATTCTTGCGTTACCTCTTTTGTAATCGGATCAACTCTTTCATATATCCACTGTCGGAATGAACGAATATTTGGATTTGTTGAAAAGGCCATTTTTGGGAGAATTTTTGGTGTAAGAATAGTAGAAGAATGATTTAGAGTGGACCGTATTAACAATCGAAATATGGTCGAAAGAAAAAATCTCTATTTGACAGGGCTTCTTCCTATACCCATGAATTCCATTAGACCCAGAAATGATACATCGGAAGAATCTTATGAAACCTTGTGTTTGGGAGAAAAATGGCCAGATGATTAAATAGACGAAAATTCTAACGGACATCCGTTAGAAATCCGTTACATTTCATCGACCGTTAAATATTCCAACGGGATCCCGTTGGAATAATTCGAACGTTATAACGTTCGACTATTTCCAACGGATGTTCGTTGGAATCATTCCCCCGTTTGATAACGTTCGAATTATTCCAACGGAAGCCCGTTGGAAACAGTCGAACGTTATTTCCAATGGAGTGCCCGTCGGAATATGCGTGGGAAATGTCCAACGCTGTTATCCATTAATATACCGTTGGAAATTCCAACGGATTTCTAACGGAAACGTCCGTTACACATCCGTGGAAATTCCGTTAGAAATCCGTTGGAAAAATTCCAACGGATATATCCTTTGGAAAAATCCGTTGGAATTTGACATTTTTTTGTAGTGTTATTCACATAGAAATATGGTTTGATCGATCTAGGATTGATGGTAGGGATAACTTGGATCGGAAGATTGACGAGTTACTTTGTAGGTAGTGAGTTGGTAGACCGGAAGGTAAATTTTCTATTCTTGTTGCTTGATGATTCCCGAATAAAACTACGATATCGTGATTCTCGCATGCTTAGCATATACCCATACATGCGAATACGACCCTGACATCCATGGTTATCTTTGCAAGATAGTGACACGTTTTTTATTTGCTTTGCTATTTTACTTTCTTTTGAGTCCATACACTTCCATCATCACTACTTCCACTTGGTTGCTTTCAATTTACTTTCGATTATGATTTGGATTTAGCAACCGATCCTTGTTGGTTCACTACTAGAAAACACGGAAAAGGTGACGCAAAATTTGCGTCACTAAAATGGTGACGCAAAAGTGATACAAATAGTGACGCAATATTTTTGTCACTAACGCGTCACTAAATAGTGATATATACGAATATATATAATCATGTATTTATATATATGTATGTATTTATACATACAAACATATGTTATATATAAATATATATTTTATGTATGTGTATATACGTATAAACATTTACGTATATATATTTGTAAGTATAAATAATTGTATATGTATATGTATTAATGTTGTAATGTATCAGAAGTTTAACTTGGAACAGTTGGTTGTTTGTCAATTGGAACAGTTGAGCTGGAGTAGTAGAAGGATAGGTGACCTCTTGGGAAGTGGATTTCGGAGATTCAATTTTAGAATTTCCGATTCGCCCTAAGATCGCGGTTGGAGTTAGAGATCGGGATTAGGGTATAGGATTAGTTTCGGGATCAAAAACAAAATATTTTTGGATCCAAAATACGTTTTAATGACGCAATAGTTGTATCACCTTTTTGCGTCACTAAATAATGGCGCAATTACGTCACCTTTTAGCGTCACCAAAAGGTGACGCAATATAGTGACGCAAAAGTTGAGTCACTATTGTGTCACCCTTTGGTGACGATTGGTGACGAAATCTGAATTGGTGATGGTATGAATGGTGACGCTTTTAGATGCGTCACTATTGCGTCACCTTTTGAAAAGGGTGACGCAAAAATATAAAAGGGTGACGTAAAAGTTGCGTCACCCTTTTGCTGTTTTTTTGTAGTGGTTTAGGTTCTCTATATATTGCTTTACGATATGAGTACCGTGATATTTTGTATTGACAGATTCATGATTAGGTTAAATGAATGAATGTTTTCTTCTTTATTCGTTTTGCATATTTGATAAATAAAGAAATCTATGGTTCGTTATGAACGATCCTAAATTCCCTAGTCGTATATTATTGTGGGAATAATAATATAATAAGACTAACATGAGGTTTGATAGATGATCATAACGATGATAATATAGATAACAATCATGGGTACTGATTTGAAATGAAGTACTGGATGACCCGCATGAGATTGTCACATGGACATGAGTCATGACTTGAACTCATGTGATAGGTTTACGATTAGATCCTTTGACCTGAGATTGTCTACGGTATCCGACTTGAGGAGTGTGTACTTTGATTGCGTTAAACGTCTTGCGTAACAGGAAGATTATAACGGCGTCTTTTGGGTACGACATGAATCATGTTTCGGATAGTAGATAGTCAATATGGAATTTGTACCTCTCGTCCCGAGAGAAATATCGCTAGGGCCCCTCGAGTGAGTTGAGATTGAGATGCACGCAACTAGATGAAAAGTCATTTGATGTTTCGGTTAACTCAACGAACGAGAAAAGCAGACGAATTTGATAAGATGGCTAGCTTCGTATCTTATGTTCGACATATGATATCACATTAGAAAGGGATCATTGTATGGACTATTACTGGTTTTCATTAGATCACGAGACTAACTCTATTCGGATTAGTTAATCATATTGTCTTGCTAGAGACCGCCTATGACTTGTATCACCGGAATGGAGATTCCACATTTTACTGCTATTCCGGATGAGCCTACAGAGTCACACACAGGGAAGGACAAATGCGCGAGAAAGAGATGAAAATCCCTGAGCTAGAAAAGTCCAGACCGACCGGTCCACAGGTCTGGACCGACCGGTCTAGATGACCTAGACCGACCGATCCATAGCCTGGACCGATCAGTCCAGGCGTCAGGGGTCTTCTACACCTTCTCAAATTAGGATTTCTTGGAACCAAAATAAAAAAAGGGCACGACCCCTAGGGTTTTGACACGCCCCCTCAGAGTTTTAGAGAGTTCTAAGAGTCACGAAAACCCTCCTATTGATTCCCAAAAACCCTGCGCATTAGAGATCGAGATTTCTAGTCCTACCAAACGAGTTCCAAGCGTTGGAATCCTTCCTGACGTGTGGATACGTGTAGAGAGCTTGGTAAACTTCATGCCTTCTTGTAATCAATGATTCAGCTATGAGTACAAGCCTCAGATCGTTTGAGGTTAGTGTTTCCTTTATAGATCTACAATCATGCATGTTCAGTTTTAGGGTTTTGTTTAGAAAATTTTTGTTTTTCACCTTCCGCTGTATGAACCCTTGAACCGGATCTCTAGAAATATGAATTGCTAGCGAGATCCCAGGAATCCCAACAGTGGTATCAGAGCTTGGTTTCTTTGTTTGATTGTAGAACTCGATCACGCATATTTCAGGGTTTAAATCGTTAAATCCATGTTTGCTTTGATTTCTATGCATGATTGATGTTAAAATCTAGTGTAGATTGTTAGTTTCGTTTGTATATAGTGCAAGAGTTCGAATTTTGGATCAACGAGCGAATTCGGGGGTGTTTCGGATATGATATGAGCTCAAAAAGATGAAAAATGTGATCTGATCACGTAACCCTAGACCGATCGGTCTGGCCTCCAGACCGGTCGGTCTAGGGTGTCAGCGGAACTCGGATTAGGGTTTCGGACCGAAAAGGACTGAACCGACCGGTCCAGGACCTCGAGTCTGATTCGAACCAGATCTCGCGACAGTCTAGGACTGCAGGCTGGACCGACCGGTCTGAGTGTCAGACCGACTGGTCCAGGTCCAAGGCTAGACTGACCAGTCTACATGTAGACCGGCCGGTCCGAGATCCGGATTTCCCGAAAATCTTGGTTTTCTGATCCGATTATGCAGTTGTTGCTTAATCTGATTAACTATGACTCAAATAGGCATGATTCATTCATAAAGATTGTCTTTAATGAGTGAATGCATGTTACTTAATTAAGAAATTATAGATTTGCTTAATTGAGTGGGAGCTTCGAGATTGAGGTTACAAAACCGAATAGACTGTCTGTTCATGTTATGTAAAGGATCTGATCGAAGATAACTGTAGTCTTTGATTAATCAAGGCCAATAGCTCTTAGGAGTAAGGAGATGAGTATACATGTATACTAGATCGGTTAGGTTTGGAGCTATTCATTAGTAGAACACTTGTCAAGGCATCGATCGTACGTGTCATGGGTCATGCCAAAGTTGGGTGTGCCGTATTATCTTTGTGAGGCATGGTGGAAAAACAGTGCTTCCCACAGCTTGAACATGAATATGCTCGATCTAAATGCTATAAAAAAAAATCCCTCTATCATAATGCTAAACTAATACCGCGCGTAACGAAAGCACTTGTCAATGCATCGATTGTATGTGTCATGGGTCATGCCAAAGCTGGGTGTGCCGTATTATCATTGTGAGACAAGGTGATGAAATCGTGCTTCCCACGGCTTGACTATGGTCTAGTTTAGGTTAAGTTATCAAGTCGGACTTGGACTTAACGGTATAGATGGGATAAGAGATATGCAATGGTATGATGATACCATTCTCCCATAAAGGATCTAAGAGTTACATTGGATGTGATTGACATTAGATGTCTATCTAAATAGCATGAGTTTGATTCAAGTTTATGTGAAATATGGATCTTAGCCCACTTAGAAAATAGTTGTAGAGTTTTTTTCTCAGTGGGAGCTCACTCATATTACATCATGTTGTATGTGTTAGTAATGTACTAGGTTGTAGTAGTGTACTAAATGATATTGCATATTGTGTTGTTTGTTTTGTCTATGTCTATAGCGAATGGCGACAACTGGTAATGTACCAAGTTTGTCGATGCGATCTATCCTTGAGAATGATAAATTGATAGGGACAAACTTTTTAGACTTGTATCTGAGAATTGTTCTTAGATACGATAAGAAGATGTACGTCCTTGAAGGGGCTCTTCCACCAGAGTTAGCAGCCAATGCTGCCAGAGGCGTCTGCGACACCTGGACGAGGCATCAAAATGATGACCTCGATATTTCCTGCCTTATGCTAGGGAGCATGGCCCCTGATCTACAGAGACAGTTCGAGGGAAAACAAGCATGTCATGTTCTTAAGATGAGAGGTCATCTTGAAGAGTTGGAGCGGCTAGGTGTGGAACTGGATGGCGAGTTGGCTGTGGACCTGATTCTTATGTCATTATCCGAGGACTATAACCAGTGCACGGGATGACTAAGAGCTTGACCGAGCTGCATGGGATGCTCAAATTGGTCGAGCAGAACATCATGGTCCCAAAGAGTGTGCTTGTTGTTGAGAAAAGTTCTAACAAGAAACGACGCTCCAAGGGTAAGGGCAAAACGGCTAAGAAGGCAAAAGTCGCCAAAGAACCTAAATCCAAACCAGATAAGGGTGAATGCTATTACTGCAATGACAAAGGTCATTGCAAAAGGAATTGTGCACTTTACTTGGAGGATCTGAGAAAGAAGAAGCTTGTTGAAGCTTCATCTTCAGGTATTTATGTTATAGAAGCTAACATATGTACTTATTTATCCTGGATATTAGATATCGGGTGTGTCTCACACATTTGTGGAAATGTGTAGGGACTCAGAAGAAGTAGGATGCTAGCTCGAGGTGAGGCGAATCTGTACATCGGAAATGGAGCAAGAGTTGTTGCATTAGCTGTAGGCATGTATGATTTGGTTTTACCTTCAGGACTTGTTTTAGAGTTAAGTAATTGTTACTATGTGTCTGCGATAAGTAGAAACATTATTTCTATTTCTTATCTAGATTTGGATGGTTTTCGGTTTATTATTGAGAATGATAGCCTATCGATTTTTCGGGCCGACATTTATTATAGTAATGGTTATCTAATAAATGATTTATACGTTTTGAATGATCAATCTTCTAACTCCAGTTCTATCTACAACGTGAGTACGAAGAGGTTTAAGCCGAACAACTTAAACTCAACCTACCTTTGGCATTGTCATTTAGGTCATATAAACGAGAAGCGCATACAGAAGCTCCACAATGATGGACTTCTAGGCTCGTTTGATTTTGAATCAATTGAGTCGTGCGAATCTTGTTTAATGGGCAAAATGACAAAGGCTCATTTTACCGAAAAATGAGAACGGGCTACAGAGTTGATAAGTTTGATATATAGCGATGTATGCGGACCTATGAACTCACCCGCTAGAGGAGGCTACCTGTACTTTGTTACGTTTACTGATGACTTCAGTATATACGGTTATGTCATCTTATGAGACATAAGTCTGAAACGCTTGAAATGTTCAAGGCATTCAAGAACGAAGTATAGAACCAGCTTGGCAAGACTATCAAGAAACTTTGATCAGACCGTAGTGACGAGTATAAGAGTCAAGAGTTCACTGACTATCTAGTTGATTGTGGGATTGTATCACAATTAACCCCTCTTGGAACACCACAATGGAATGTCGTATCTGAACGGAGGAACCAAACATTATTAGATATGACCCGGCCTGTGATGAGTCAGACAGATCTTTCAAAATCCTTCTTGGGTTACGCTTTGGAATCAACGACTTATCTACTGAACATGACTCTAACGAAGTCGGCACAAAAGACGTCATATGAGATATGGACCGAAAAACGTCATACGCTGTCCTTTGTGAAGATTTAGGGTTACGACGGTTATGTAAAGTGTCTGATGGCTGACAAGCTATCCTCCAAATCCGACAAGTGTTTATTTGTGGGATATTCTAAGAAAACGAAAGGGTATTACTTCTACAACCCGACAGAAAATAAAGTATTCATTGCTAGAAGTGAGGCTTTCATGGAGAGAGAATTTATCGGATCTTGAAGATAAGTTTTGTACTCTATTAATTTCTCAGTCCCTCTAGTCCGAAGAAATTCGAGAACCACAGACAGATGCTGAACCCAGCGAACACGTTGAGACGATTCAACCTGTGTCGCAACCTGTTGAGATTCAGCCTGAGATTAGTGAACTTCGAAGATCAGGGAGAATTCGCCAAGAGCCTACGAGATATGGATTTCTCATGACTGGAATGAGGAACTCATTTTACTAGAACATGATGAACCATCCACATACCTAGAGGCAATGGCGAGTTCAGACTCCGAGAAATGGCACGAGGCTATGAAGTCCAAGATGCAATCCATGTTTGACAACCAAGTATGGACTTTGGTTGAACCATCCGAAGGAGTAAAGCCCATCGGATGCAAATGGGTTTTCAAAAAGAAAACTGACATAGATGACAACGTGCATACCTATAAGGCACGATTGGTTGCGAAAGGGTTTCGCCAAGTTCATGATATTGACTATGATGAGACTTTTTCGCCAGTCATGATGCTTAAATCCATAAGGATCCTACTTGCCATAGCCGCATATTATGACTATGAGATATGACAAATGGATGTTAAGACCGCATTTCTTAACGGGAACTTACTCGAGGATGTGTACATGACACAACCCGAGAGTTTTGTAGATCCAAGGAACCCGAGGAAAGTGTGCAAGCTTCAGATGTCCATTTATGGACTGAAGTAGGTTTCAAGGAGCTGGAACCTTCGGTTTGATGAGACGATAAAACAGTTTGGTTTCTCACAAAGCGAGGACGAGACATGTGTTTACAAGAAGGCCAATGGGAGCACAGTTGTATTCTTAGTGTTGTACGTGGATGACATCCTACTTATAGGAAATGATATTCCTACTTTGCAAGATGTCAAGTCTTGGCTAGGAACTCAGTTCTCTATGAAGGACCTAGGAAAAACTGCCTATATCTTAGGAATCAAGATCTATAGAGATAAGATCTTGAATCGGTTCAAGATGCAAGATTTCAAGAAAGGAACCTTACCGATGAGCAGTGGCACAGTTCTTCGCAAAATTCAGTGTCTAAAGACACCTGATGAGCAAGAACGCATGGATAGGATTCTCTATACTTCAGCAATCGAATCCATCATGTACGCCATGCTGTGTACTCGACCCGATGTCTCTTATGCATTGAGCATTAAGAGTAGATACCAGTCGAACCCAGGAGAGTCACACTCAATTACCGTCAAGAACATCCTCAAGTACCTGAGAAGGACTAAGAATTTATTCTTGGTGTATGATGGATTGGAAGACGAGCTCGCTATAAGCGGTTATACCGATGCTAGCTTCCAATCTGACCCAGATGACTGCAGATCGCAATCTGGCTATATTTTCTGCTTAAACGGGGGTGCGATTAGCTGGAAAAGTTCTAAATAAGCGACCGTTGCAGATTCTACATAAAAGCTGAGTATATAGCCGCATTGGACGCAACAAAAGAAGCTGTTTCACTACAAAAAAAACAGTCATATAGCTACGGAAAAATCCGTCGCAAATATAAAGGAAATCCGTCGCAATTAAGAATTTGCGACGGAATGCGACAGACTTATTTCCGTCGCTATAGCACTGTCGCAAACGTATAACTGTCGTTAATCTGTCGGAAATGAAAAAATTTGCGTTTTGCGACGGAAAGTGATGGAGAATTCCGTCGCAAATGTTTTAAATTGTACACATACATTCATACACATACATTCATACATATACATTACACACATATAAATATACATACACATATACATTTCACATACACATACACACATATATACACATATTTTCATATACACAAACACACACATACACATTCACACATATACACATATACACACATATATATACATACATAAATAATCATTCACATACACATACACATATACATTTCATAAACACATACATATACATACATAAATAATCATTCACATACACATACACATATACATTTCATAAACACATACATATACATATAAACACACATATACACATACAATCACATATACATACACATACATATTCACATTCACATACATATACACATACACATACACATACATAAACACACACATACACATTCACACATACATACACATTCACTTACACACATACATAAACCACACATACACATTCACACATATATATACACATTCACATACACACACATACACATACACACACATACATAAACACACACAAACACATCAAACACATATATATATACATAAATACATATATATTACCTTATGGGAGAAATTTGACGACCCTTGGAGAGATTTCGAAGAAATTTGGCGAATTTTATTTTTTTATCGACAATTTTTGAAGACTGATGAAGAAGACGACTCGTTGTTTTATATTGTGTTTTGCGACGGAAATTTCCGTCGCAATCCGTCACAAAATAAAATTAATTTACGCACCCAAAATTCAAAAAATTTCATCGGAAAACGAAATAAAATACATTGCGACGAAATTATCCGTCACAAACCGTAGCAAATTGCGACGGATTTTGCGACTGTTTGCAACAGATAATTTTTTTTTCACATTTTGTTACAAAATCGTCACATTCGGTTGCAATTTTCTATGCGACGAAAATTTCCGTCGCAAATTCCGTCGCTATATGCAGGTTTTTTTATAGTGTTTGGATAAGAAAATTCATTGGCAACCTAGATGTCATTCCTAGTGCTGAGAACCTTATTATGTTATACTGTGATAACAATGGGGCTATCGCTCAATCCAAGGAACCCAGGTCTCATCAACGATTCACACACATACTCAGACGATTTCACTTGATAAGAGAAATCATAGACAGAGGAGACGTCAACATATGCAGGGTATCGACAGACGACAACATTGTCGATCCTTTGACGAAACCACTTCCATCGTGAAAGCATGAGAGTCATGTGGGAGATATGGACATTAGATGGTTAGTAGAGCATAATTAGATCAAGTGGGAGATTGTTGGTTTAGGTGCTCTATATGTTGTTTTACGATATGAGTACCTTGACATTTTATATTGACAGATTCATGATTTGGTTAAATGAATGAATGTTTTCTTTTTTATTCGTTTTGCATATTTGATGAATAAGGAAATCCATGGTTCGTTATGAACGATCCTAAATTTCCTAGTCGTATATTATTGTGGGAATGATAAAATTGTTGGGTTTCTTAGGATCTCTATAGCGAATCTAATTTCTAAGAGATCGGTTCTTGGTTTTGCGCAGCGGACGTAAAACAAAAATTTTGATGAAACCCTAAAACCTAGCATGCATGATCTTGTAGAAACGTTAGAACGCGTACCTCAATCGATCTGGGGCCTATATCAACTGAAAAATTCGTCCGATCACTTAAGACAAAGAATACCTCACCCTCTACATGTATCCACACGACGGAAAGGACTCCAACGGTTGGAACTGGTCTACTAGGACTGAAGAACACGTTCTTCTTTGCGCAAGGGTTTCAGGGATTAATCTCTTAGGTTTTTCTCTCTCAAAACCTCTCAAAAGGGTATGAAAGTCGAGCTTCCCAAGTTCGGAGGCATGCCCTTGCGTTCATCCCACTTAAAACCCTAATTTGAGTCAATTAAGGAAATCCCGACGTCTGGACCGATCGGTCTGTAGCATTTTCCGCAACATTTGCGTTACCTCTGGACCGATCGGTCTAGGTCTGGACCAATCGTTCTAGGCTCCGCTCCACCGGAAAATCCTCGTATTTTCTCGCGCGTTTGTCCTTTCCTGTTTGTGACCCTGTAGACTCATTCGATATAGCAGTATAACCCGAAATCTCTATTTCGGTTACACAAGTCGTAGGCGGTCTCTAACAAGACACTATGACTACCTATCTCGAATAGAGTTTGTTCGTGATCATAGGAACGCCAGTGATGATTCCGGTTGATGATCCTTTTGTATCACGATATCATATGTCAAACATAAGGCATGGACAAGCCACCTTATCTGATTCTGATGGGTTTTCCTGGGATCTCATAAGCGAATCCTATTCCTAAGAGATCAGTTCTAGGGTTTGCGCAACGGATGTAAAACAAAAATTGTGATAAAACCCTAAAACCTATCATGCATGATCTTGTAGAAACGATAGAACGCTTACCTCAATCGATCCGAGGCCTGTATCAATTGATATGTTCGTCCGATCACTGTAGGCAGGAAGAATACCTTACCCTCTACACGTATCTACACCTCGGGATGGATTCCAACCTTTGGAACTTGTCTGCTAGGACTCGAATCTTCTATTCGATGATGTGCTTTGAGAAAAACGAGATTTAGATCACTTCTTCAACCCTCTAGACTCTCCAAAAGGGTTTGAAGAAGTTCTCTTTTTCGGCTCCTCAGTGTTAGGGTTATTAATCTCCTCTTATTTAAGTGATTAACCCTAATTCCGGATTTTAAAATTAAATCCGAAACCCAGACCGAACGGACTGCTTAGTAGTCCGTTCGGTCTGGACACTTGGTCCGTTCGAACCAGTCATATAACTAGGTCCGTTCGGTCCGACGGGTCAGTCCGTTCGGTCCAACACTTGGTCCGTTCGGACTGGACTCTCTAGTCCGTTCGGTCCAACAATTTGGTCCGTTCGGACTAGATGCTCCGGTCCGTTCGGTCCACTCCTAGACCGAACAGTCCGGACCTCTTGTCCAGATTTCTCGACGTTTTCTCGTACATTTGTCCTTCCCTGCGTGTGTGACCCTGTAGGCTTATTCGATATAGCAGTATAATCTAAAATCTCTATTCCGGATATACAATTCATAGGCGGTCTCTAGCAAGACATATGACTATCTATCTCGAATAGAGTTTGTTCGTGATCTTACGAAAGCCAGTGATGATTCCGGTTGATGATCCTTTTGTATCACGATATCATATGTCGAATATAAGGCATGGACAAGCCACCTTATCTGATTCGACTGCTTTCTCGTTCTCTGAGTTTGACTGTCTGAAATAGACGACGTTCGTCTATAGTGCGGCCACACATTTCTACAGTCTCGCTCACACGAGGGGCCCAGCGATATCTCTCTCTTTTACGAGAGGTACAAATCCCATATTGACTATCTACAATCCAGCACATGATTCGTTTCGTACCTGATACACGCCTTGATAGTCCTCCTGTTACGCAGGACGTTTGACATAATCAAAGCACGCAACTCCTCATGTTGGATTCCGTAGATACCTCAGGTCTTAGGATCCAATCATGGAACCACCATATGAGATTCCAGTCATGACGCTAGTCCATGTGACAATCTCATGCGGGTCATTCCAGTATTCCGTTCTCCAACGAATACCTATGATTGTGATCGTATCCAATAC
>NW_010969745.1:519317-520509 GCF_000463585.1 Tarenaya hassleriana | reverse complement strand
CGTATACCAAGAATACATCTTTAGTCCTTCTCAAGTACTTTCGGATGTTCTTGACGGCGATCCAGTGCGACTCACCTGGATCTGACTGGTATCTACTCGTAATGCTCAACGCGTAGGATACATCTGGTCGAGTACAAAGCATGGCATACATGATGGATCCAATTGCCGAAGCATATGGAATCCTATCCATGCGTTCTCGCTCATCAAGTGTCGTAGGACACTGACTCTTGCAGAGAACTGTGCCACTGCTCATCAGTAAGGTTCCTTTCTTGGAATCTTGCATCTGGAACCGTTTCAAGATCTTATCGATGTAAGTACTCTGACACAATCCTAGAAGACGCTTCGATCTATCTCTATAGATCTTGATGCCTAAAATATAGGCCGCTTCTCCTAGGTCCTTCATAGAAAACTGCGTTCCTAGCCAAGACTTAATGTCTTGCAAGGTAGGAACATCATTCCCTATAAGGAGAATGTCATCCACGTACAGCACTAGAAATACAACTGTGCTCCCACTGACCTTCTTGTAAACACATGGCTCGTCTTCGTTCTGTGAGAAACCAAACTTTTTGATTGTCTCATCAAATCGAAGGTTCCAGCTCCTCGAAGCCTGCTTCAGTCCATAAATGGACATCTGAAGCTTGCACACCATCCTCGGGTTCCTTGGATCGACAAAACCTTCGGGTTGTGTCATGTACACATCCTCGGTCAAGTTCCCGTTAAGGAACGCGGTCTTGACATCCATTTGTCATATCTCATAGTCGTAATATGCGGTTATGGCAAGTAGGATCCTGATGGACTTCAGCATAACTACGGGCGAAAACGTCTCATCATAGTCTATACCATGAATTTGACGGAATCCTTTTGCCACAAGTCGTGCCTTATACGTGTGCACGTTGCCATCCATGTTAGTCTTCTTCTTGAAGATCCACTTGCATCCGATGGGTTTTATCCCTTCAGATGCATAAACCAGAGTCCATACTTGGTTATCTGACATGGATTACATCTCGAACTTCATAGCCTCGCGCCATTTCTCGGAATCCGGACTTGCCATAGCCTCTGGGTATGTGGTAGGCTCGTCATGTTCTAATAACATGAGTTCCTCATTCCCAGGCACGAGAAATCCATATCTCGTTGGCTCTTAGTGAATCCTGCCTGATCTCCGAGGTTCACTCGTCAAAGGATGAGTCACAAC
>NW_010969745.1:518582-519076 GCF_000463585.1 Tarenaya hassleriana | reverse complement strand
CAACCCCACATTCTGACAAACGATAACGCGGGACGCTTCCCTGTCCATATCTCATATGGTGTTGTTTCAGCCGACTTCGTTGGACTCCTGCCCAGCAGGTATGCAGCGGTCTCTAAAGCATAGCCCCAGAAGGACTTCGGAAGATCTGTCTGACTCATCATTAACCGAACCATGTCTAACAGTGTTCGGTTCCTCCGTTCAGACACGCCATTCAACTGCGACGTTCCAGGAGGAGTTAATTGTGATACAATACCACAATCAACCAGATAGTCAGTGAACTCTTGGCTCATATACTCGCCACCACGATCAGATCGAAGTGTCTTGATCGTCTTGCCAAGCTGGTTCTGTACTTCGTTTCTGAAAGCCTTGAACATTTCAAGTGTTTCAGACTTATGTCTCATCAAATAGACATAACCGTATCGACTGAAATCATCAGTGAACGTAACGAAATACAGATAACCTCCTCTAGCTGGACAGCTCATTGGTCCGCATAC
>NW_010969745.1:517676-518402 GCF_000463585.1 Tarenaya hassleriana | reverse complement strand
AAACAAGACTCGCAAGATTCAAGAGACTCAAAGTCAAATGAATCCAGAAGTCCTTCAGAATGAAGCTTCTGAATGCGTTTCTCGTTTATATGGCCTAGACGACAATGCCAGAAGAAGGTCGGGTTTAAGTCGTTCGACTTAAACCGTTTAGTACTCACGCTATAGATGGACGATGTTGAGTTCGAAGGCTGATCATTCAAGACGTATAAACCATTAACTAGATAACCATTACCATAGTAAATACTGTCTCGATAAATAATCAAACTCGAGTTCTCAATCACAAATCGAAAACCATCCAAATCCATACGTGAAATAGAAATAATGTTTCTGCTAATCGCAGGAACATAGTAACAATTACTAAGCTCTAAAACAAGTCCAAAAGGAAGTTGCAAATCGTAAACGCCATCACACAATGCAGCAACTCTTGCTCCATTTCCGACGCGCAGATCCGCTTCTCCCTTAGCCAACATCCTACTTCTTCTTAGTCCCTGCACATTTCCACAAATGTGTGAGGTACTTCCGGTATCCAATACCCACGAAGATGTAGTACAAATGTTAGCTTCTATAACATGAATACCTGAGGCAGAAGCTTCACCAAGCTTCTTATCCTTTAGATCCTCCAAGTAAAGGTGACAATTACGCTTCCAGTATCCAGACACTTCACAGTAATGACAGTCACCCTTATCGGGCTTAGGCTTGGGCGTAGAGGCAACTTTTGCCTTTTTC
>NW_010969745.1:507454-517632 GCF_000463585.1 Tarenaya hassleriana | reverse complement strand
CCAAAAGGACTTTGGAAGATCTGTCTGACTCATCATAGACCGAACCATGTCTAACAGTGTTCGGTTCCTCCGTTCTGACACGCCGTTCCATTGTGGCGTTCCAGGAGGAGTTAATTGTGATACAATACCACAATCAATCAGATAGTCAGTGAACTCTTGGCTCATATACTCGCCACCATGATCGGATCGAAGTGTCTTGATCGTCTTGCCAAGTTGGTTCTGTACTTCGTTTCTGAAAGCCTTGAACATTTCAAGTGTTTCAGACTTATGTCTCATTAAATAGACATAACCGTATCGACTGAAATCATCAGTGAACGTAACGAAATACAGATAACCTCCTCTAGCTGGACAGCTCATTGGTCCGCATACATCACTATGTATCAGATCCAATAACTCTGTCGCTCTCTGTCCTTTCCCCTTGAAAGGATGCTTTGTCATCTTGCCCATTAAACAAGACTCGCAAGATTCAAGAGACTCAAAGTCAAATGAATCCAGAAGACCTTCAGAATGAAGCTTCTGTATGCGTTTCTCGTTTATATGGCCTAGACGACAATGCCAGAGGAAGGTCGGGTTTAAGTCGTTCGGCTTAAACCGTTTAGTACTCACGCTATAGATGGATGATGTTGAGTTCGAAGGCTGATCATTCAAGACGTATAAACCATTAACTAGATAACCATTACCATAGTAAATATCGTCTCGATAAATCATCAAACTCGAGTTCTCAATCACAAATCGAAAACCATCCAGATCCAGACAAGAAATAGAAATAATGTTTCTGCTAATCGCAGGAACATAGTAACAATTACTAAGCTCTAAAACAAGTCCAGAAGGAAGATGCAAATCATAAACGCCAACACAGAATGGAGCAACTCTTGCTCCATTTCCGACGCGTAGATCCGCTTCTCCCTTAGCTAGCATCCTACTTCTTCTTAGTCCCTGCACATTTCCACAAATGTGTGAGGCACTTCCGGTATCTAATACCTATGAAGATATAGTACAGATGTTAGCCTCTATAACGTGGATACCTGAGGCAGAAGCTTCGCCAAGCTTCTTGTCCTTCAGATCCTCCAAGTAAAGGTGACAATTACGCTTCCAGTGTCCAGACACTCCGCAGTAATGACATTCACCCTTATCGGGCTTAGGCTTGGGCGTAGAGGCAACTTTTGCCTTTTTCGCCATCTTCTTTTTGGCTTTACCCCCCCGCTTCTTGCTGGAGCTTTTCTCAACAGCAAGCACAGTCTTGGGCACCACGATATCCTGCTCAGCCGATTTCAGCATCCCATGCAATTCGGCTAAGCTCTTAGTCATCCCGTGCATATGGTACTGCATCACGAACTGGTTATAGTCCTCGGGTAATGACATCAGGATCAAGTCAGCAACCAAGTCACCATCGAAGTTCACTCCCATACGCTCAAGTTCCTCAACATGAGCTCACATGTTGAGGACGTGGGTGTTGACAGAGCTCCGTTCGGTCTACACACCTTAGTCCGTTCGGTCCAACATCTTGGTCCGAACGGACTGGATCGCCTAGTCCAGAGAAACGACGAACCCTAGACCGTCCGGTCCAGAGGACCAGACCATTCGGTCTAGGCGGAAAAACGTGATCAGATCACGTTCTTCGTCGTTTCGGTCCCGATTCAGATCCGATTTCCTCCCGGTTTTCGCCTGTGAACTCAGAACAAAAGCTTCTTACACACTATGCAACAATGAACAGAAAATCTACTCTAGATCCACAATCAAATCATGCATAGCATCAAAGCAAACACGGATTCAAACAATTCAAATCCTATAACGTGCGTGATCGGGTTCTAACAAAATCATGCAGAGTAACCAGGCTCTGATACCACTGATGGGTTTTCCTAGGATCTCATAAGCGAATCCTATTCCTAAGAGATCAGTTCTATGGTTTGCGCAGCGGATGTAAAACAAAAATTTTGATAAAACCCTAAAACCTATCATGCATGATCTTGTAGAAACGATAGAACGCTTATCTCAATCGATCCGGAGTCTGTATCAATTGATATGTTCGTCCGATCAATGTAGGCAGGAAGAACTTGTCTGTTAGGACTCGAATCTTCTATTCGATGATGTGCTTTGAGAAAAACGAGATTTAGATAACTTCTTCAACCCCCTAGACTCTCCAAAAGGGTCTGAAGAAGTTCTCTTTTTCGGCTCCATAGTGTTAGGGTTATTAATCTCCTCTTATTCAAAGTGATTAACCCTAATTCCGGATTTTAAAATTAAATCCGAAACCCAGACCGAACGGACTGCTTAGTAGTCCGTTCGGTCTGGACACTTAGTCCGTTCGAACCAGTCATATAACTAGGTCTGTTCGGTCCGACGGGTCAGTCCGTTCGGTCCAACACTTGGTCCGTTCGGACTGGACTCTCTAGTCCGTTCGGTCCAACAATTTGGTCCGTTCGGACTATATGCTCTGGTCCGTTCGGTCCACTCCTAGACCGAACGGTCCGGACCTCTTGTCCAGATTTCTCGACGTTTTCTCGTGCATTTGTCCTTCCCTGCGTGTGTGACTCTGTAAGCTCATTCGATATAGCAGTATAACCCGAAATCTCTATTCCGGATATACAAGTCATAGGCGGTCTCTAACAAGACACTATGACTACCTATCTCGAATAGAGTTTGTTCGTGATCTTACGAACGCCAATGATGATTCCGGTTGATGATCCTTTTGTATCACGATATTATATGTCGAACATAAGGCATGGATAAGCCACCTTATCTGATTCGACTGCTTTCTCGTTCACTGAGTTCGAATGTCTGAAATAGACGACTTCGTCTATAGTGTAGCCACACATTTCTATAGTCTCGCTCACATGAGGGGCCCAGCGATATCTCTCTCTTTTACGAGAGGTACAAATCCCGTCTTGACTATCTACAATCCAGCACATGATT
Source organism: Tarenaya hassleriana (assembly GCF_000463585.1). Lineage (NCBI taxonomy): Eukaryota > Viridiplantae > Streptophyta > Magnoliopsida > Brassicales > Cleomaceae > Tarenaya > Tarenaya hassleriana. The sequence continues at coordinate 514,719 of NW_010969745.1, read as the reverse complement.
CGTTTCGTACCTGATACACGCCTTTATAGTCCTCCTGTTACGCAGGACGTTTGACGTAATCAAAGCACGCAACTTCTCATGCTGGATTCCGTAGATATCTCAGGTCTTAGGATCCAATCATGGAACCGCCATATGAGATTCCAGTCATGACGCTAGTCCATGTGACAATCTCATGCGGGTCAATCCAGTATTCCGTTCTCCAACGAATACCTATGACTGTGATCGTATCCAATACCTATGATCATCTATATGATCATCAATCACACATCATACTAGTCTTATTATGTCATCATTCCCATAATGACACAAGACTAGGGAGTTTAGTATCATTCATAATGATACATGGATTTCATAACACATCTAGTATACAAGAACATGGAATGAATCAAATACTCTCATAAAACCTGTGGAAAGTATCAATACATCAAATGTTTCTGAATAAAGCTCATAAAACAGTACATCATAGAGCACTAAACCAACATATTTGACTTTTTTATCGTTCAATGAGTTCGACTGTGTGAAATAGACGACGTTCGTCTATAGTGCGACCACACATTTCTATAGTCTTGCTCACACGAGGGGCCCAGCGATACCTCTCTCTTTCACGAGAGGTACAAATCTCATCTTGACTATCTACAATCCAGCACATGATTCGTTTCATACCTGATACACGCCTTTCCTCCTGTTACGCAGGACGTTTGACGTATTCAAAGTACGCAACTCCTCATGTTGGATTCCGTAAATATCTTAGGTCTTAGGATCCAATCATGAAACCATCATATGAGATTCAAGTCATGACGCTAGTCCATGTGACAATCTCATGCGGGTCAATCCAGTATTCCGTTCTACAACGAATACCTATGATTGTGATTGTATCCAATATCTATGATCATCTCTATGATCATCGATCACACATCATACTAGTCTAAGTATATCATTATTCCCATAATGACATATGACTAGGGAGTCTAGTATTGTTTATAACAATATATGGATTTCATAACATATTTAAGTATGCAAAACATGTAATGAATAAAACACTCATCCATAAAACATAGAAAGTGTCAATACATCAAATGTATCTAAATAAAGCTCGCATAACAGTACATCATAGAGCACTAAACCAACAAATATAATAAGACTAGCATGAGTGTGATAAATGATCATAAGGATGATCATGGATCACAGTCATGGGTGCTGATTTGGAATGAACACTACAAAAAACACTCACTTTTTCGACGGAATAATCCGTCGCACTAAAGAGGAATTTCCGTACGTATACCTGGTTTGCGACGGACATCGATGGAAAAAGTTCCGTCCGTTAATGGTTGTCGCAAACATATCCCGATCGTGCATCCGTCGCATAATTGCGACGGAAAAAACCCGTCGTAAGTCAGTCGTTTTTAGCGACGGAATATTCCGCCGGTAAAAGCGACGGCCTAACCGTCGCAATGTAGTCGATATGATCGAAGAAAACTCTGTCGTTTTTCCATGGCAAACGCGACGGAAATTCCGTCGATCAGTTGTCGCTTTTACCGATGGAATATCCGTCGTAATTCCGTCGTATGTTGCGACGGATCTTCCATCGCACACTAGTCGCAAAGAGGGACGGGAGGATTGGTCGGATATTAGTCGCAAATTAGCGACGGCCGTTAACGACGGATTTATCCGTCGGTATATCATGGTGACGGGTTTTTCGTCGCTACGTAGCTACGGAAAGCGACGGAAGATTTCCGTAGGATTATTCCTTATGCGACGGATTATTCCCTCGCATAAGGAATTTTATTCGAAAAAAAATAAAAATTTCATTTAAAAAAAATAATTATACAATAATATTATAAAAAAACCGAAATTGTTTTATATATCACAAAATTGAAATCTAACGAAATAATTTGTCTAGAAAATTGTCCGGAAATCATCGAGATTTTGGGGATCGAGATTTTGCGGATGTTGGTCGTCTTGATGAACCGATGGACAGGGATTGACGGCGGGACTCGGAGCAGACGAACCGGCGGAATCGGTCGGAGGCATAAAACGTTGCATCATCTCCTCTAACCGAGCGATCTTTGCCTGAGCTGCATCAAACTGAGCAATCTTCTCCTGAGCAGCTACAAGTTCCGTAGAAGTCTCCTCGTATTTTCTCTTCAGCTCCTCGACTTCACGCGTCAGAGATACATGACGTACCACGGACGACGAAGATACGTCACCACCCCCGAGCTGACTCGCCAACGCACCAATCCCATAAATTTGACCTTTCGCATCGGGAGGAACGACCTTTAAAACAATATGTAAATAATATTTAAACTCTAACATATTATATTATTTTAAATACAAAAATTACCTCGAGATACAAGCTGTTGATTTCCTGCGGAGTCAATTGCGTTGAACCTCTACTCTCGTCCATCGTTATTCGATCGGTAATCTTCGATTGAATGGCCTCTTCAATTTCTTGGGCACGATGATCTACGTACATCCCATCCGATCGACGATGCGTGTCTTGTAAGACACGCAGAGTAGACGGTTGAACGCCTTCTTTCTCGGCCTAAAAAAATTATACAAAAATATTAATAAAATTAAAAAACAAATAAATCAATTCTCACAAAATACTTACAATATTGAGAGCAACTTTAGCAAACGATATTCTCCCCGCAGTGTGAGTTCCTGGGGCACGGTCGGAAGCAGACTTCGCCTTTTCTTTAGCAAACGATCTTCTCCCCGCAGTGTGAGTTCCTGGGGCTCGGTCGGAAGCAGACTTTGCCTTTCGATTCGTCGACGCGATCCAACTCTTCTCTTGAGATTCTTCTGAATCCCATATTACCTCCAGCTGCGCCCAGACGTCTAAACTAATCCAGTCCGGCTTCTTTCACAAGAATTTCAACCTATAAAGGTTATCTCGCAATCTTGCACCGAGACAATCCTTCCACGCACGATGGACGACATCATGCACAAAAGGATCCCAGTAATAAGATTGCTTTAAACAAAATGTGTTAGTTATTTAATACTAAAAAAGATATATTAAACAAAAAACTAACAAATTAAGACAATACCGCAAAAACAGCAAACCATAGTGCCAAGACATCTTGCGGGACCCGAGAGATGCCACGCCACGGGCCATGATAATCAGAACGGTAGATCGTTTTAATACTCTCAACCAACTGATCATTCCGATCAAATCTATGATATTCAAAAACATTAATTAAGTTGAACGACGGTTGATTTTAATCGTAAACGAAAGTGGTGTTAGAATATACTTACCACAACGCTCCATCAACTGAATCAGGATTGATACAAGGTTGTTTCGTCGACTCTCTGATGCCAAGATCTCTCTAAGAGATATCCCAGCATAAACAGAGCGATGGCCGGAACCGCCGGCCTCAAATGAAGCCTGGGGAGTACTCTAGCCAGTGAAACGTTGATCAACCTGCAGTGGATCAGGGGTTTGTTGACTTTGGATCGCTGGTGATCCAACACCACGACCCCGGGATCGAGTGTTGTTCCCGCTATGACTACCAGAACGAGAACCCGAACCACGTCTTTCATGATTCATCTACAAAGTTGGTTAGAATATCGTATCAAATAGGTAATAAAACTCTAAACCCCAAACCAAACCCCAAACGAAACCCCAAACCCTAACCCTAACCCTAACCCTAACCATAACCCTAACCCTAACCCTAACCCTAACCCTAACCCTAACCCTAACAGACCCGAAAACCTAACCCTAACAGATCCGAAACCCTAATTCGTACAGAACAACAAACCCTAGCCGAAACCCTAAACATGGCAGAATCATAAACCCTTCGAAACCCTAACCGAAACCCTACGAAACCCTAAACATAGCAGAATCATAAACCCTACGAAACCCTGACCGAAACCCTACGAAACCCTAAACATAGCAGAATCATAAACCCTACGAAACACATACGAAACGAAACACGTACAGAACGAAACACATACGAAACGAAACAAACCGAACAGATCGAAACACAAACCGAACAGATCGAAACACATAGGAGAATCCGAAATCTAAAAAACTTACGCCGGACAATTCCGTTTGGGAGAGGCGCACAGATGACGGGAACGACGACGAACACGGCGGTGAGAGCGGCGATGAACACGGCGGTGAGAGCGGCGATGAACACGACGGTGAGAGCGGCGACGAACACGGCGATGAGAGCGGCGAGAGAGATTGGCCGGAGCGGATACTCAAAACTTCGCGATTCTGAGGAAAAGTTTGAGTTCTGCCTGTTTATTTAATTATGCGATGGAAATATCCGTCGAAAATGGGTCGGAATCATTAAACACATCGATGCCACGTCATCAGTCGCGACGGAATTTTCGTCGTAGCATAAAGCAAACTAACTCAGCGACGGATACTCCCGTCGCTTTGAGTCGGAATCCTTAAACGCGTCGGTAACACGTCAGTTTTAGCGAAGGACATTCCATCGTTATTGTGCGTTTCCCGAAAAACTCTGCATGATCTAACGTTTCTGCAACTTGCGACGGACAATTCCGTCGGAAATGGGTCGGAATCATTAAACATGTCGATGCCACGTCACCAGTCGCAATGGAATTTCCGTCGTAGCATAAAGCAAATTAACTCAGCGACGGATACTCCCGTCGCTTTGATTCGGAATCCTTAAACGCATCGGTGACACGTCAGTTTTAACGACGGACATTCCGTCGTAATTGTCCGTTTCCCGAAAAACTTTGCATGATTTGACGTTTCTGCAACTTGCGACGGACAATTCCGTCGGTATTTGTCGGAATCTCAGACCAATAGCGACGGACATTCCGTCGTAATTGTGCGTTTCCCGAAACACTGCATAATGCGACGGAAATTTCCGTCATATTTCGTCGGTATTTTGTTATTATTAAAAAAAATAAAAAATGTAAAATACAAATATTATTCAAACGATCCATGTTCTGAAGTGCCGGTCGTTTCTTCATTCGAATCTTCGGTGTTGTCGCCATTATCATCGATTCCAACCTCTAACTCCTCAAATTCTGCACTCAATAATGTTATAGTTGAGGGTTGAACGATGTTCTTCGTGTTCATATGTATGAAAAACATAACCCCTGGTAAAGAAAATCGGCCAACATTTGAGTCGACGAAGTGGACCTTGCACTAATTCGTATAACCATAATGGATGATCTTCGGATGACGACTCGATCTGCCAAAAAAAAAAATTTATTAGTTAATGATACGTACACATATATTATGAAATATAGATGTCGTCCATGTTGCAAATCCATTCTCTTTAATCCTGCTCAGTTCTTCATCAGATATTTGATGACCATAAGTATTATATACTTCATCATCATAAACCCTGACACATACAGTAAAAATATTATTTTTTACGTAGGAGAGTATATTCTCACAGTAATTTGTGTAATGTACTAACCTCTCAAACGGTAGAATATGTTCACAATGCAACAATACGTAGGTATGAATGACATGGTAATCTCTGTCAGATAGATATGAATCAGTCGATTTACCACCACATCGCCTTTTTTTGTAGAAAATCTGAGGTATGTCTACATGCATCGAATAAGAGGGTCCATCATCGCACTGGAATGACCGATTCTGACTTCTGTTCTTTGTCAAAACATGATCTTCAAAGTAGTATGATGTGAAGAATGATATCTCCTCATTTATATATTGTTCAGCGATTGATCCTTCTACAAAAGCTTTTTGTTTCGCCTTTTTCTTCAAATGGTACATGAACCGTTCGAACGGATACATCCATCTAAATATACAGAAAAATAATCATTTCAAATACAAATATGAATTATTAATTTATTCATGTATATTAAAAAATTAAACAAAAATATATACCTGAATTGAACTGGTCCCCCTAGTTCAGCTTCTCGTGGTAGGTGGATCGGTAAATGTTCCATGACATCGAAAAAGGATGGTGGAAATATCTTCTCTAGATTGCACAAGACTAAACTGATATTTTGCTTCAAGATCTCGACATCTTCAACTCGTAACGTCCGACTACATAACTCATGGAAGAATATGCCGATTCCTAAAAGATAAATCAAAATAAAAAAAATTATGTGGAAGTATAACCGTAATATAAAAAATAATATATAGATATATCTATAAAAAATGCTTTAGTAATTAATTAATTCAAACCTGATAAAGCTTCGTGTACATTCTGTGGAAGTATATCGGCAAAGGCAATAGGAAGTAAGCGCTGCATGAAGTTGTGGCAATCATGACTTTTCATACCTATCAATTTATTTCCTTCAATATCAACACATCGAGAGATGTTTGAAGAATATCCATCTGGAAATTTCACATCTTCTTTCAACCATTTGAAAAAGTTTTTCTGAGCTTCTCCAGAAACCCTGATGCACGCTTCGATCCAAGGGTTGATACACTCGGGATGGAAGGTTGATCCGAAGCCAATCACCGGCCTTGAAGGCGCTCGAACTCAGCTTACGGGTGAAAAGGATGGGTGGATCGGTGACACCAAAAGAGGGGATGGAGAGTCCTCCTGATATCATCACAATAGATCCTCATAAGAAGGCGACACACGCACAACTTAGGAGGACTGAGACTTGGACACACCGAGAAGATAAAGAATCGGACATACCGAATTCTAAAGAAACTCAATTGTCTTTTATTCCATTTCTAAAGTCTGCTTAAACAGTCTACAAAGATCTCCTTATATAGGATTACAAATGTCAACAAGATAAGGTAAAAAGATCAAATCTAAATCAAATCAGATCGTATCAAAATAAAATCAAATCAGATCATATCTAAATCTGATTATATCTAAATTAAATCTAATTCAAATCAGATTTAAATCCTTCCTAATCTTGAGTTGAGTCCAAATAAGGAAGCTTTGAGATTTCTTCGTTTCTTCTTCTTCAAGCAATGTCATGTCCGCATCATTCTCTCTCTCTTGAAAAAGGTTTTGTCCTCAAAACCAAATCTCATTGTAGACTTTGTTTTTTTTTTGTTGAAAAAAAAAGAAAAAGAAAAACAACAAGAATAGGTAGAAGAAACATTTAGATATGATAAACCGCGTGTAGTGGTCCTTGAACCAAGCTGTGATACCAAATGATGCACGCTTCAATCCAAGGGTTGATACACTCGGGATGGAAGGTTGATCCGAAGCCAATCACCGGCCTTGAAGGCGCTCGAACTCAGCTTACGGGTGAAAAGGATGGGTGGATCGGTGACACCACAAGAGGGGATGGAGAGTACTCCTGATATCGTCACAATAGATCCTCAAAAGAAGGCGACACACGCA
>NW_010969745.1:504991-507351 GCF_000463585.1 Tarenaya hassleriana | reverse complement strand
TTTTATTCCATTTCCAAAGTCTGCTTAAACAGTCTACAAAGATCTCCTTATATAGGATTACAAATGTCAACAAGATAGGGTAAAAAGATCAAATCTAAATCAAATCAGATCGTATCAAAATAAAATAAAATCAGATCATATCTAAATCTGATTATATCTAAATTAAATCTAATTGAAATCAGATTTAAATCCTTCCTATTCTTGAGTTGAGTCCAAATAAGGAAGCTTTGAGATTTCTTCGTTTCTTCTTCTTCAAGCAATGTCATGTCCGCATCATTCTCTCTCTCTTGAAAAAGGTTTTGTCCTCAAAACCAAATCTCATTGTAGACTTTGTTTTTTTTTGTTGAAAAAAAAGAAAAAGAAAAACAACAAGAATAGGTAGAAGAAACATTTAGATAGGATAAACCGCGTGTAGTGGTCATTGAACCAGGCTCTGATACCAAATGATGCACACTTTAATCCAATGGTTGATACACTCGGGTTGGAAGGTTGATCCGAAGTCAATCACCGGCCTTGAAGGCACTCGAACTCAGCTTACGGGTGAAAAGGATGGGTGGATCGGTGACACCAAAAGAGGGGATGGAGAGTCCTCCTGATATCATCACAATAGATCCTCATAAGAAGGCGACACACGCACAACTTAGGAGGACTAAGACTCGGACACACCGAGAAGATAAAGAATCGGACATACCGAATTCTAAAGAAACTCAATTGTCTTTTATTCCATTTCCAAAGTCTGCTTAAACAGTCTACAAAGATCTCCTTATATAGGATTACAAATGTCAACAAGATAAGGTAAAAAGATCAAATCTAAATCAAATCAGATCGTATCAAAATAAAATCAAATCAGATCATATCTAAATCTGATTATATATAAATTAAATCTAATTGAAATCAGATTTAAATCCTTCCTAATCTTGAGTTGAGTCCAAATAAGGAAGCTTTGAGATTTCTTCGTTTCTTCTTCTTCAAGTAATGTCATGTCCGCATCAAACCCGAAATATCGGGACGAGTGCCTTTCCATCCGATGTCAACTCTAGTTCTTTCCGCGAGCAAATTAATTACAGATCCTTTCTTGAATTGACATTGTCCTTTGATCTTCCGGAAACATTAAGTACCGTATTAATGATGTTATCGAAAAAATTCTTTTCGATATGCATAACATCAAGATTGTGTCGTAACTTATGATGTCTCCAGTAAGGCAATTCCCAAAATATACTTTTTTTTGTGCCAGTTGTGAAAATTACCATACCCTTCTATCTGCAAATGGTCATTCCCGCCAACGTCTGCTGTTTTTGCTAATCCATATGAACTCACGCAATCTTCAAGTCTTTCAAATAGTATTTCATCACCTGTAAGCTTAAGCGGAGCAGTGTCATTTACGACCCTATTCTTACAAAAATTCTTCTTGTTACGCCGTAACACATGATTGCTCGGGAGAAAACGACGATGACAATCAAACCAGCACATCTTTCTCCCGTTCTGCAACCAAAACGAATCAGTCTCATCCATGCAATAAGGACAAGCTAGCTGCCCATGTGTTGTCCAGCCAGACAACATTGAATACGCTGGAAAATCACTGATGGTCCACATCAATACGACACGAAGTAAGAAATTTTGCATAATCGACACATCATATGCCTCGACACCAATGAACCACAAATTGGTCAACTCTTCAATAAACGGTTGAAGAAACACATCTAGACTTTTTCTAGGATGTTTAGGCCCCGACATTAATATCGACAGGAACAAAAACTCTCTATTCATGCACATGTCCGGAGGCAAATTGTACGGTGTCAGAATCACCGGCCACAGAGAGTAATTCGGACCAAACATTCCAAATGGATTAAACCCATCCATACATAATGCTAAATATATATTTCTAGACTCGCTTGCGAAATCAGGAAATACCTGTTGAAAATGTTTCCAAGCCAATCCATTAGATGGATGATGCATTTCTCCTTCTGGAGTACAATGTTCCGCGTACCAGCGCATATGTGATCACTACTAGAAAACACGGAAAAGGTGACGCAAAAGGTGACGCAAAATTTGCGTCACTAAAATGGTGACGCAAATAGTGACGCAATATTTTCGTCACTAAAGCGTCACTAAATAGTGACGCAATAGTGACGCAAATAGTTGCGTCACTAAACGGTGACGCAAAAAATAACGCAAAATTTGCGTCACGAAAAAAGGTGACGCAAGAGTGACGCAAATAGTTGCGTCACCCTTTGGTGACGCAATTTAGTCACCTTTTAGTGACGCAATTGCGTCACTATATCTGTATTTTATTATTTATACGTATAAACACATACAAATATTTATATATAAGTATATATTTTATATATACGTATATATAT
>NW_010969745.1:494909-504843 GCF_000463585.1 Tarenaya hassleriana | reverse complement strand
TTATGTATATAAATATATATTTTATATATACGTATATATATATGTATGTATTTGTACGTATAAATATACGAGTATTTCCATATAAATATAAATTTTATATATACGTATATTATATATATATATGTATTTGTATGTATAAATATACGAATATATATAAAACATAAATTTTATATATACGTATATATTATATATATGTGTATTTGTATATACAAATATACGAGTATTTTATATATAAATGTGTATTTTACATATATTTATACATACAAACATATGTTATGTATATAAATATATATTTTATGTATATATATATACGTATAAATATATACGTATATATATATATATATATTTGTAAGTATAAATATTTGTATATGTATATGTATTAATGTAGTAATATATCAGAAGTTTAACTTGGATCAGTTGGTTGGTTGTCAATTGGAACTCTAAAGTTAAGCGTGTTTGAGCTGGAGCAGTGGAAGGATGGGTGACCAACTGGGAAGTGGATTTCGAGGATTCAATCTCAGAGTTTTCGATTCGGCTTAAGATCACGGTTGGAGGTTAGAGGTCGGGAATAGGGTATAGGATTAGATTCGGGATTAAAAAAAATTATTTTTGGATCCAAAATACGTTTTAGTGACGCAATAATTGCGTCACCTTTTTGAGTCACTAAATAGTGATGCAATTGTGTCACCAAAAGGTGACGCTAAAAGGTGACGCAATTGCGTCACTATTTAGTGACGCAAAAATTGAGTCACTATTGCATCACCCTTTGGTGATGCTTGGTGATGAAATCTGAATTGATGACGGTATGAATGGTGACGCTTTTGGTTGCGTCACTATTGCGTCACCTTTTGAAAAGGGTGACGCAAAAATATAAAAGGGTGACGCAAAAGTTGCGTCACCCTTTTGCTGTTTTCTAGTAGTGGATGCAGTCTTCTCGGATTGATATAACCGCTTTAATCAATCTGTTAATGGCATATAAAACATTCTTTTAAAAGGAATTAACTTGCCTTTTCTTGATGATTTCCGTCGTGGTCGGTATCTGTCTTTGTCGCAGAACCGACATTGCATCAGATCTTAATCGTCTTTCCAGAAAATCATACAGTTGTTCCCGCAGACATCAATCTTCTGATACGGTAAACCCACCGTCCGCATTAAACTCTTAGTTTCATAATAAGATTTAGGTGTAGTGTTACCTTAATAAGATTCAGGTGCAGTGTTACCTTCTGGGAGATAATGTTTAAACATCTGGGTGAAACCGTCCATACACCTTTCTGGAAGATTATAATTTGTCTTCATATTCATCAACTGTGAAGATAATGATAACCTTGAAAGACCTTGGACACATCCATCGTATATCGCCGTATTCGCCGTATGAAGCATGCCATAAAACCTTTTTGCTTCTACGTTGGGTTCCTCCTCCATGTGGGGCGATAGAACGATGTTGGAAAATGCATCACTCACCATTTCCGTGTATGGATTCCTTATTTCTTCTCCAAATGTCATCTCCGACGTCATATTATTGATTTCTTCATATCCAACCATATGTACATCTTGTGATGATGATGCATCATAGGTTTCTCCATGTGTAAGCCAAACAAAATAATTCGATATGAAACCTTTACGATATAAGTGATTCCACACTTCATTCAAACTCCTCCATTTTGTATTCTGGCACTTTACACACGGACAAGGCAACTTTTCGCTCTCCAAATATGACTGAATTGACGTGGCAAACGACATAAAATTTTGCAACCCTTCTTCATATTGTTTTGAGATTTGATTCGTAATAGAATCAATTCTTTCATACATCCATTGTCGAGAATAAAACGACATTTTTTTAAAAACTTTCTATTTTTTTTCTCTTTGCCACGGAGAATATATGCCGCGGTTGTTAAATAGAGTTGGAACGTGCGACGGAAAATCGACGGAAAGCGACGGAATGCACATATAGCGACGGACTAACAACAGAATGCGACGGAATTAGGTCAAAACAAATAACACGTGTTTAACTACCTGCGACGCACCGAATCCGTCGCATTACCGACGGAAATGGCCGTCACCATCCGTCGCTAATTTTTTGCGACGCAATATATCCATCCCAATCCGTCGCAAACTTTTCCGACGAAAGTTCGATCGCAAATATCAGTCGCAGTCCGTCGCAATCCGTCTGACAAAATTACCGACGGAAAGTTCTGTCGGTCGTTGTCGAAATTGTCGACGGATTGCGCGACGGGTTACGACTGATGCAAATCCGTCCCAAATCCGTCGTTGTCCGTCGCATATATTTACAGCGACGAAAATTCCGTCGCAACTTCCGTCGGTAAATACAGTTTTTCTTGTAGTGGAAGTATTGGATGACCCGCATGAGATTGTCAGATAGACATGAGTTATGACTTGAATCTCATATGATAGGTTTACGATTAGTTCCTTGGACCTGATGTCTACGGTATCCGACTTGAGGATTGTCGTACTTTGATTGCGTCAAATGTCTTGCGTAGCAGGAAGATTATAACGGCGTCTCTTGGGTACGACATAGATCATGTTTCGGATAGTAGATAGTCAATATGGAATTTTTACCTCTGGTCCCGAGAGAGATATCATTAGGACCCCTCGAGTGAGTTGAGATTGAGATGCGCGCAACCAAATGAAAAGTCATCTATGTTTCAATTAAGTCAACGAACGAGAAAAGCAGTCGAATCTGATAAGATGGCTAACTCCATGTCTTATGTTCGATATATGATATCACATTACAAAGGGATCATTGTATGGACTATTACTGGTTTTCGTTAGATCACGAGACCAACTCTATTCGGATTAGGTAGTCATAGTGTCTTGCTAGAGACCGCCAATGACTTGTATCGCCGGAATGAAGATTCTGCGTTTTATTGCTATACCGGATGAGCCTACAGGGTCATACACAAAGGGAAGGACAAATGCACGAGAAAGAGACAAAAATCCCCGAGCTGGAAAAGTCTAGACCGATCAGTCCACAGGTCTGGACCGACCGGTCCACAGCCTGGACAGATCGGTCTAGGCGTCGGGGGTCTTCTACTCCTTCTCAAATTAGGGTTTCTTGGAACCAAAATAAAAAAAAAGGCACGATCCCTAGGGTTTTGACACGCCTCCTCAGACTTTTAAAGAGTTCTAAGAGTCTCCAAAACCCTCTTGTTGATTCCCAAAAACCCTGCACATTAGAGATGAGATTTCTAGTCCTAGCATACGAGTTCCAAGCGTTGAAATCCTTCCCGACTTGTGGATACGTGTAGAGGGCTTAGTAAACTTTCTCCCTTCTTGTGACCAACGATTAAGCTGTGAGTATAGGCCCCCGATCGTTTGAGGTTAGTGTTTCTTTTATAGATCTACAATCATGCATGTTCGGTTTTAGGGTTTTGTTTAGAAATTTTTGTTTTTCACCTTCAGCTGCATGAACCCTAGAACCGGATCTCTAGGATTATGAATTGCTAGCGAGATCCCAGGAATCCCAACAGTCCTTGCGTTCGACCCCGTGTTACGACGATCCGTATCCTTGCGGTGAGTTGTGAATCGGGTTATAAATTCTAGACTCGGTACGCACGTATCAAGTTTTTGGCACCGTTGTCGGGGACTGATTAGCCTATTTCTAGATCTTTATTGATTTCTAGATCTTTGCTTGTGTTTAGATAGAGTCGAGTTTTTAGAGTCTTTTAGGTTTTTAAGTTTTCTCAGTTTTTTGCTTCGGTTTTTGTTTTCTTTCTCTTTTTGGTTTTCTTTGGTTTTTGTGGATTCATTTGGTCTCGAGTTCTTCTTTCTCTTTGCCGTTAGCAGGGTTCTAGTGCATGACAGGAGCTCTACTCGGAGAGAAGACCTAGTCTACGATCCAGAGATTGAGCGGACTTTGAGGGATATCGGATTGCAGCAGAGAGGAGAGGCTATGTCGAGGTCAAGCAGTGTTGGTTTAGTGCTCTATGATGTACTGCTATATGAGCTTTATTTAAGATACATTTGATGTATTGACACTTACTATGGTTATATGAATGAGTATTTGATTCATTACGTATTGTGCATACTTTAATATATTATGAAATCCATGTATTGTTATGAACAATACTAAACTCCCTAGTCATATGTCATTGTGGGAACAATGATGTACTAAGACTAGTATGATGTGATAGATGATCATAAAGATGATCATGGGTATTGGATACGATCACAATAATAGGTATTCGTTGGAGAACGGAATACTGGAAGGACCCGCATGAGATTGTCACATGGACAAGCGTCATGATTTGAATCTCATGTGACGGTTCCATGATTGGATCCTATGACCTGAGATGTCTACGGAATCCAACAAGAGAAGTTGCGTACTTTGAATACGTCAAACGTCATGCGTAACAGGAGGACTATAAAGGCGTGTATCAAGTACGACATGAATCATGTGCTGGATTGCAGATAGTCAAGATGGGATTTGTATCTTTCGTAAAAGAGAGAGATATCGCTGGACCCCTAGTGTGAGCGAGACTGTAGAAATGTGTGGCCACACTATAGACGAACATCGTCTATTTCGTACAGTCGAACTTTGCAAACGAGAAAGCAGTCGAATCAGATAAGGTGGCTTTTCCATGCCTTATGTTCGAATATGATATCGTGATACAAAAGGATCATCAACCGGAATCATCACTGACGTTCGTAAGATCACAAACAAACTCTATTCGAGATAGGTAGTCATAGTGTCTTCCTAGAGACCGCCTATGACTTGTATACCCGAAATGGAGATTTCGTATATACTGTTATATCGGATGAGCCTACAGGCACTACCAAAAAAAACCTCCAATTCCAACCGGCGAATCCGTTGGAAAAGGCCAAAAATCTGTTGGATATCGACATTTCCAACGGATTTTTCTGTTGGAAAAACGTCGTTGGAAAATCGATTCTCCGTGGCATTTTCCAAACGGAATTCCAACGCAATCATCCGTTGAAAATTTTCAACGGGTTTCCAACGAATAATTCCGTGGTATATTTCCAACGGAATTCCAATGGATAATCCGTGGCCAATTTTTCCACGGATATACGTTAGAATATTCGTTAGAAACTTTGTAACGAATTTCCAACGGTGTTTGCCACGGATATCCGTTGGAAATACCGTTGGAATCATCGTCGAAATGTTACAACGGTATTTACAACGACTATCCGCTGGAAAAATATAACGGATATCCGTTGGAAAAGTGCGTTGGACATTTGCAACGCTGGTTGTGATGGACATCCATTGGAATTTATATGTGGTTCCAACAGATATCCGTTGGAATGCCCGTTGGAAATGAAAAAAATTAATAAAAAAAATAAAAAAATATTTAAAAATAAAATAATAATTTTTTTTTATTTTTTTTATTAATATTATATATATTTATATATATTATAATCTTTTTGCATGTCGGGAGGAATTGCAGCACTGAAATCATCAAATAAATCTCGCTGTAATCCTCCCAATCCATAGATGCGGCCCTTATTTGGAGAGACTGTCTGAAAAATGTATAAAATATTTAAAATAAATTTAAATTACTAAAATTTAATATTTATAAAAAAATATTAAAATTTTTATCTCCACATAGCAACGATCTTGATCTGATGCGGAGAGGTCGGATGAAGAACCTGTTGAGTCGCCAACTTTTGTGAGAGTTGGGTAAGTCTCTGAGTCACCGTGCCTACAACGCATTCAACACGGGGATCGACATATGATGGCGTTCTTCAACTCTACTACTGTTGTGTGTCCGAGCGACCAACTCTACAATTGATGGCGTTCTTTCCATTTCTTTCTCCTAATATATATATATATATATATATTATAATAAAATTATTAACGCAATAAAAATTCTTCAATTAAAAATACCATATATTATAATACCATCTCTTTTTGCCGCTTCTTGAATGATTTAGCACCGGAGGTATGATGATGAGGACCATCACCCTCGATTTTTTGGGCCAGACGACTTTGTTTCGCCTTGGAACTCTTATTCTTGAAATGGTCCGAATTCCAATGCGTAACAAGTTGTTGGTACAAGTCATTTGTTGCCCACTCCGGTGGCAATCCATGCAGCTGATGACGGTGTTTGGCATTGTTCATCATTTGTTTCAACCGCTGCATGCCAAGCTGGTTGAACTCTTTGTAAACATTATCGTTGTACTTTTTTTCCCACCGAAAAGATTGATTTATAAAAGATAATTAGAGTTAGTGATAAATTTTTCTATTTAAATGAATTTAAAAAAATAACTTACGATGAACGAGTGCCACCAAGAACGTTTCAGATTGTCCGGTACCACCGTCAACAGTAGTAGAGTTGAGGAAAATTAGACGTTATTATTGCCGTAAATTTTTTCCTCAACTCTTTATCGTTAACCTCAAACCTAATAATAACATTTTATTATTAATATTAGTTAATAATATAATTAAAATAATTATTTAAATCAATTAATTTAAAAAATTACCATAACGCCCTATCAAGTTCGGGATCAATCAGCGGGATCTCGCGAGTATCGAAGGAGTTTAAAATCTCCTCTACCTCCTCCAGAGTTATGTCAATCTCTGGGAATAGCGACGGTGCGTCTGGCGGATCCGGAAGACGAGAAGGTGGTGGTGGCGGCGGTGGCGGTGCTCCAGAAGAACCCGCCAACAATCCACCGGATCTGGAAAATCGTCAACGAAACTGAAAAAAACAATAGTTAGTATTATTTAAAATAAAACATAAATAAATATTAAATTTAAAAAATAAAAACTATATTACCATTTTGTGTTTTTTTTTTTGGCTGATTTTTTTTGTAGATATTTTTTTTGGCGAGTTTGAGTGAGGAGGTAGAATGGGACCACTCGGTTTATATAATAAAAAATTCTAACGGATTTCCAACGGATGTTCCTTAGAAATCTGTGCGTGCATTTAATGTCCTCTGACATTTTCCAACGGATGCCTGTTAGAATATTGACTTCCAATGGGCATCCGTTGGAAAATGTCTGGATAGTCGCGATAGACGCCAGGTGCGTCGAACGGATTTAATGTTTCAGTTTTTCCAAAGGATGCCCGTTGGAAATCAATATTCTAACGGCATCCGTTGGAATATTCGAACGGATTTAATGTTTCACCAATTACAACGGGTGTCCGTTGGAAATGTCCATTGTAATACTGGTGACCATTCGAATTCTGCGATTGAATTCCAACGGGCATCCGTTGGAATACTGGTGACCATTCGATTTCTGCGATTCAATTCCAACAGATGCTCGTTGGAATTTAACATTTTAAAAAAAAAACCTCAGAATACAAATAAATATGAAAATATTCTTCAAAATACAAATAAATATGAAAACAATAAAAAGAAACGAATTCGTCAATATCGTCTTGTACGTTTGACGAATCATCAAGTAACTCGTCGTCTATGTCAGGAAGTGCAAGTGTATCGTCGTAATCATCTAGTTGGATAGGAAGAACCGGATCTTCGAGTTGCTCTTGCATTGGCTCATCGAGATCTTGTATTGTCAACGAATCCACAATTAATCTTCGTGGGTTAATCTTCAAAACAGCCGACCATTGATCTTCCCATCGTCGTTTCACCGATGTCGCAGAATGTTTCGGATATGGAATGAAGCATACTTGGTCTGCCTGATCTGAAAGTATAAAATGATCGTACTTTGCATATGAACGTTTCGGATTTATGTCAACACCTCCCCATCGATTTTTCTGTGATCGCGTCCCGACGTTGTATCAAACCAATCACATCTGAATATGATTGTTTTCAATCCGACTAATCCTGGATACTGGAGTTGGAAAATCTGCCGAAGAACTCCAAAGAAATCAGGTTCTTCAGATGACCCGCTTTTTATACAAACTCCGTAATTGAACGTGGATTTATGTTTTCCATGATCGTAAGTGTGAAACGTGTATCCTCGGGTGAACATTATCGGCCAGCAAATGACTTTTCTCCCAGGTCCATGTGATATATCTCTGATCCATGCCGGAATTCTATCACTGCGTGACCGAATCCGCGCATAAAATCGATATGATATATTAAATTAATTACTTGGATATGACTAATAAAAACACATACATGCATATATATAGTACTTACATAGTCTCAAAGACAAGATGCATAATGTTGTTCCTTCATTCCTTCAAGTTCCTCTCCACTTAGATTAGGATATGTTGCCAAGACATCCTTGTCAAAAAGTCTTAAAAACATGTTATTAGAAAAATATACATGTATAATTAATTCATTAATGAAGTCATTTGAGATTCAAAATGTGTACATTTCGTATGGCTTTAGTTCTTCACAGTTCAACAATATATATGTGGCGATGTAATTGTAAAATTATCTCATCATTGCACAGTTATGCCAATCACCAAATCCTTTGCACTTCTTATGCCCAAAATTACCTCCACATTGCACAAAAGCTTGCAAATCATCTAAATATCCACTATTTATTCGCTCAGAATAAATTTGCTATCCGGTTTGCATAACAGGACCTTCCTCAGTAACGATTTTACCTTTAGTAAAAAGCGTACGATTTTGTCTCAATGGATGATTCCTTGGAAGAAATCTGCGATGACAATCAAACCAGCACGACTTTCTCCCATGTCTCAACTGAAACGCTTCGGTTTCCTCCTTGCAAAACAGACATTCAAGTCTTCCATGTGTGCTCCATCCCGATAGCATGCCATACGCCGAAAAATCACTGATCGTCCAAAGAAGAACCGCTTTAAGTGTAAAATTTTGTTTCACACTTACGTCGTAAGCAGGGACTCCAATGTCCCACAAATCCTTCAACTCCTTAATGAGCAGCTGTAAATACACATCAAAACTCTTCTTCGGATGTTCTGGGCCAGGAATCAACAATGTCAAAAACATAAATTCTCTTTTCATGCACATCTCAGGAATCAACAATGTCCTAACAAAGCTTCGTAGTGTTCCAGCGACTTGACTCGGTCCGAGTCAAGCTTTGACTCGGTCGAGTCAGAATATAGAAGCTCGAATTTCTCCTCGGTTTCGTCGTCTAACGCCTTTGTGAGCTCCCGAATATCCTCCCAATTGCTGTATATACTCGCATCTGATGCCAGGAGGGATATTTCAAGTGGATCAATGTCTCGGAACTGATCGAAGACCTCCTGCGTCAAGGTCTCGTGTACATCAACATAACATGCTGAATCGGTAGTGGATGGCTGCTTCATATTGTGATCTAAGGTGAACTCAACAGTCTCGTCACCTATCTTCATGGTAAGATGACCAGCTCGGACGTGTACAACCGCATCAGCCATGTTCAGAAACGGTCTGCCCAGAATAATCGGTATCTTCGAGTCTTCATCCATGTCTAAGACAACAAAATCGACGGGGACATAATAATCTCCGACTTTCAAAGGAACGTCCTCGAGAATACCTGCGGGATATTTAACAGATCGATCCGCTAGCTGTAGCGCCATCCGTGTCGGCTTAAGCTTACCAATATTAAGCTTCTTGTAAATGGAAAACGGTAGTAAACTGACGCTAGCACCAAGGTCGCACAATGCACGGTCTATCGCAATGTTTCCGATTTTGCAGGGAATCGAAAAACTACCAGGATCTGATCTCTTCCGTGGCAACTCATGCTGTAGAATCGCAGCGCTCACCTCTGTGCTCAAGGATACTGTCTCCTTCCCAATCACCCTCTTCTTAGTCAAAATATCTCTCAAAAATTTCGCATATGAAGGGATCTGGAGTATAGTCTCATAGAAAGGCATTTTAACCTCTAACTTCCGAAGCATATCAACAAATCTAGACAACTGTGTATCCTCAGTATGCTTCTTCAATCGCGAAGGGAATGGGACGGGTGGTACATAAGGTGGAGGAGCTACATATGGCTGTTCGACTTCCTCTACATACACCTTAGGTGTCTCGTGAGCTATGGTATTCCCTTTCTCTTCAGCAGTGTATCTGGACGTCA
>NW_010969745.1:492767-493742 GCF_000463585.1 Tarenaya hassleriana | reverse complement strand
CTCGCCTGACTGAACATCGTGATGCACTGTGGCGGTAGCTCGAAACTGTCAATGGGCGGACGGTTGATGCATGATAGGAGTTGGGTGTGCTTCGGTGCAATGTACGAACCCAAAGTCTCCTCTGCAACGTAAGTAGCTTCGCCCTCGGTTTGCTGATCGTAGAGCGGATTCATGTGCTCTTGATTCTCTTGATGCTCCTCATCATGAACCGCATGGTCGTGCGAATTGCTTGACCTCGACATAGCTTCTCTTCTCTGCTGATTTCGGATGTCTCTCAAGGTGTGCTCAATCTCTGGATCGTAGACTAGGTCTTCTCTCCGAGTAGAGCTCCGTGTCATGCACTAGAATCCTGCAAATCGCAAGGAAAAAGAAGAACTCGAAACCAAGTGAAGCCGCAAAAACCAAAGAGACAAAAAGAAAAAGAAAAAGAAAACAAGCTAAGATCTAGAATCAATAAAGATCTAGAAATAGGCTAACCAGTCCCCGGCAATAGCGCCAAAAACTTGATACGTGTGTATTGAGTCTAAAATCTATAACCCGATTCACAACTCACCGCAAGGATACGGATCGTCGTAACACGGGGTCGAACACAAGGACCGATTGCTAAATCTAAATCCTAAACGAAACTAAATCAAAGCGAGCGAGTAGAAGTGATGGTAGAAGTATATGGAAAGAATAGAAAATAAAGAAATAAAGCAATAAAGACGAGTAGGCTGGCAATCTAAGATGACCGTGGGTGTCGGGACCGTATTCGCGTGTATGGGTATATGCTAAGCATGCGAGAATCACGATATTGAATCTGTATTCGGGAATCGTCAAGCAACAAAAATAGAGAAATCACCTCCCGACATATAACTCACTATCTAAAGTTCTCTAAATCCATATCCCTATGTGATTTATCAAACTAGATGCATGAAGAACACTATCATCAACCCTAGATCGATCAAACCATATTCCTATGTGAATAATACGATC
>NW_010969745.1:488627-492512 GCF_000463585.1 Tarenaya hassleriana | reverse complement strand
AGCAAGCGATCTTCACGTTCCAACTCTCCTTCTTCTTCCCGAAATCCCGTAAAACTCCTATTTCTCTCACCAAAGCTCTCCAAAGTCTATATAAAGTCTGTCCCCCTCTCTAGGACGTCTGTAGAGTCTTTTTATAAACCCTAGGCGGCGTTCCCGAAGTCCTACTCTCGTTCCAACTCTGAAAATACGAATCTGGGCTTTTTCTGGGTTTTGACTCGGACCGAGTCAGTACTCTGACTCGACCGAGTCAAAACGGGACTCTTAAGAATTCGGCCCAGCCCATTCTTCTGACTCGGGCCTTCTGACTCGGGGTGTCTGACTCGGCGTGTCTGACTCGGGCCGAGTCAAGGCGGGAAATTCTTGACTCTTTCATCCTTTTAGCTCCAGATTGCTCCCGTCTTGCTCCAAATCGCATCCGAGACCTGTAATCATATGAAAACACAACCAAACCGAGTTTCGTGGCCTAACACGCCTATAATGCCTACAAATGAACATGATCCTCATATAAATCCTATGAAAACGTCCAGGAAATATAGAGATAATTAGGAGTTATCAGTAAGTTGTACGGAGAAAGTATAACGAGCCATAATGAATACTGCATGCCAGACTGTCCGTATGGACTAAATCCATCAGTGCACAAACAAAGATACACATTCCTAGGCTCAGCGTTGAAGTTTTTCCACACCAAAGCATCCGATGGATGTTGCATTTCTCCATCAACGGCAGAATGCGAGGCATGCCATCTCATATGCGAAGCCGTTTGTTATGATTCATACAAACGCTTCAATCTATACGATACCGACATATAGAACATCTTTTTATATGGAGTTTGTCTCCGTACATTCTTATTCGGACGGTATCTGTTAGTCCCACAGAATTTACACTTAACCAATTCTTTTTCTTCACCCCAGTAGAGCATGCAACCATTTTTGCAAACATCAATCCTTCCATAAGGCATTCCCAAATTCTTCAACATAGCCTTTGTATCATAATACGATTCTGGAGCTTCGTTATTTTCAGGTAAATATTCAAGCAACGTTTGACAAAATGAATCCATGCAACTTTCGGTGACATTGTAATCCGTTTTCATACTCATCAATCTTGATGCGAGAGATAAACGAGACTGAACTTCTTTACATCCTTCATAGATAGGATGATTTGCCATATCCAACATGTCGAAAAACCGTTTTGTTTCGACGTTTGGCTCCTCCTGATCTTGTGATGAGTTTTGATCAACCAATGCCCCAGGAAAAGCATCTGTCACCATTTCAACATAAGGATTTCTTATAACATCTTCATCTACATCATACCTCTGCTCGGCCGACACATGTTATCCCGTTATTGTAATTGTCCGAACTTCTTCTCCATGAAATCGCCAAATGTAATAGTCTTCCACAAATCTCCTTCGAAATAGATGTTTACAAATATCTTCTTGACTGCGATATTTAAAATTGCGACAATTTGTACATGGACATAGCATTTTTCCACGTTCTTAGCACAATGGCTGCATGGAAGCAAAATTCATAAATTGTTCCAAACCGGTAATGAATTCTTGTGTTACCTCTTTTGTAATCGGATCAACTCTTTCATATATCTACTGCCGGGATGAACGAATATTCGGATTTGTTGAAGAAGCCATTTTTGGGAGAATTTTTGGTGTAAGGATAGTAGAAGAATGATTTAGAGAGTGATTTGGGAGAAAAATGGTCGAATGGTTTAAATAGACAAACATTTCAATGGATGTCCATTAGAAACCCGTTGAATTTTTGACCGTTAAAAATTTCAACGGGCTAACGTTCGACTTTCCAACGGATATCCGTTGGAATATTTGCCACGTTTGATAACGTTGGGATTATTCCGACGGCTGCCCATTGGAAATTGTCGAACGTTATTTCCAACAGAATACCCGTCAGAATTTGCGTGGGAAATGTCCAATGCTGATATCAGTTGATTTGCCGTTGGAAATTTTCAACGGATTCCTAACGGACATATCCGTTACACATCCGTGGGAATTCCGTTAGAAATCAATATTCCAACGGATCCGTCCGTTGGAAAAATTAGTTAGAATTTAGCCTTTTTTTTGTAGTGAAGGTCACACACTAAGGGAAGGACAAATGCACGAGAAAACGACAAAAACAAATGCAGATTCAATTAATGACCACCTACCAGCTAGCCCAGCCCCGACGGTCCAGAGAGTGGGTGTCCCGAGTGTCTGGAACGAATGGTCCACGTAACCCACACCGTCCGTTTCGAAATATCTGGAACGGACAATCCACGTTCAAATCTGGACCGTCCATTTCGGCTTTCGGGTTTTTTGAAATTAAACCGAAATTAGGGTTAATTACTTTATGAGAAGAAGATTAAGAACCCTAATAGGTAATGACGAAAAAGAGAACTTCTACAGACCTTTTGGTGAGCTTTGAAGATCTAAGAAATGATCTAAATCCAGTTTTCTCATAGCACATTACCGAATAGTAGATTCGGGTCCTAGCAGACAAGTTCCAATCGTTGGAATCCATCCCGAGGTGTGGATACGTGTAGAGGACGAGGTAATCTTCCTCCCTTTTGCGATCGGACGAACACATCAATTGATACAGGCCCCAGATCGATTGAGATGAGCATTCTAACGTTTCTACGAAATCATGCATGCTTGGTGTTAGGGTTTTTATAGAAAATTTTTGTTTTACATCCGTTGCGCAAACCCTAGAATCGATCTCTTAGGAATTAGATTTGCTGTAGAGATTCCAGGAATTCCTGATAACTCCTATTTTTCTCTATATTTTGATAAGAGTTTGTCTAGGTTTTAAGGGATAATCACATGCATTCATAGATATTCTAGACGTGTTAGGACACAAAACCCGGTTGTACTTTAGTTTTGTAGAGTTACAGGTTTCGAAGATGAAAGGACTCGAAAAGGAGCTATTTGGAGCGTTAAAGGAGAAGTCTGGATGAGGTACTAAAAAGAGAGAGATATCGCTGGGCCCTCATGTGAGCAAGACTGTAGAAATGTGTGGCCGCACTATAGACGAACGTCGTCTATTTCAGACAGTCGAACTCAGTGAACGAGAAAGCAGTCGAATCAGATAAGGTGGCTTGTCCATGCCTTATATTCGACATATGATATCGTGATACAAAAGGATCATCAAACGGAATCATCGCTGGCGTTCATAGGATCACGAACAAACTCTATTCGAGATATATAGTCATAATGTCTTGCTAGAGACCGCCTATGACTTGTGTAACCGAAATAAGAGATTTCGTGTTATACTGCTATATCGGATGAGCCTACAGGGTCACACACAGGAAAGGACGAATGCGCGAAAAGAGACGAGAAATTCCCGGTGGAGCGGAGGCCAGACCGACCGGTCCAGAAGGTCTGGACCGATCGGTCCAGCTAACCCAGACCGATCGGTCTAGACGTAGACCGGTCGGTCCAGAGGTAACGTGTGAGGTCCGAAAATTATTCCAGACCGATCGGTCCAGACGTTAAAAAGCTCCAGACTGATCGGTCCAGACGCCGGGAATTATTAAACTCCCTCTAATTAGGGTTTTAATGGTGGGAAACTTAGGAAAACGCCACCCAACTCTTTTAGCACGAAATTTAGACCCTAGGGAGAGGTTTGGAGAGTGAGAAAGCTAAAAGAAAGATCCCTGAAATCCTTGCGTAAAGAAGAAACTGTTCTTCAGTCCTAGCAGACAAGTTCCAACCGTTGGAATCCTTTCCGCCGTGTGGATACGTGTAGAGGGCAAAGTATTCTTGCTGCCTACAGTGATCAGACGCGTTCTTCGATTGATACAAGCCTCAGATCGATTGAGGTAAGCGTTCTAACGTTTCTACAAGATCATGCATGATAGGTTTTAGGGTTTCATCAAAATTTTTGTTTT
>NW_010969745.1:485395-488302 GCF_000463585.1 Tarenaya hassleriana | reverse complement strand
ATAAGAATGAATCATGTCTATTTGAGTTACAGTTGATCAGAATAAGCAACGATTGCGTAATCGGACTGAAAACGAAAAATTTCGGAATCTGGACCTTGGACCGTCCGTTTTGGAATGGAGGACCATCCTGTGAGAACTGCTGGAACGGATGGTCCATAAGGTGAGAACGGACGGTCCACAAAACATCACGGAACGGACGTTCCATGATGCTGGAACGGACGGTCTGACACTCAGACTGTCCGGTCCAGGTTTGCAGTCCGAGTTCTCCCGTTCGACCCAAGGATTGTCCGTTACCCTTGGACCGTCCGTTCTGGAAACCCAGAACAGACGGTCTAGGGTTAGGTCACGTGATCAGATCACATTTTCCCGCGGTTTCGGCCCTGATCAGACCCGAAACTGATCCGAATTCTTCTGTACACCCAAAATTCGAACTCCTGCACTCTATGCAACATGAAACATGCAATCTACACTAGATTCAATCATCAAACATGCATCGAAATCAAAGCAAACATGGATTCAAATTATTCAAATCCTAAAACGTGTGTGATCGGGTTCTACGAAATCATAACAGAGGAACCAGGCCGTCTGGTGTAGAATCACCAAGAGCCTGGTTCCTCTGTTATGATTTCGTAGAGGAACAAGTCCTGCCTTATATGTGTGCACGTTGCCATCCATGTCTGTCTTCTTCTTGGATCGAAATCAAAGCAAACATGGATTCAAATTATTCAAATCCTAAAACGTGTGTGATCGGGTTCTACGAAATCATAACAGAGGAACCAGGCCGTCTGGTGTAGAATCACCAAGAGCCTGGTTCCTCTGTTATGATTTCGTAGAGGAACAAGTCCTGCCTTATATGTGTGCACGTTGCCATCCATGTCTGTCTTCTTCTTGGAGATCCATTTGCATCCGATGGGTTTTATCCCTTCAGATGCATCAACCAGAGTCCATACTTGGTTGTCTGACATGGATTGCATCTCGGACTTCATAGCCTCACGCCATTTCTCGGAATCCAGACTCGCCATAGCCTCTGGGTATGTGGTAGGCTCGTCATGTTCTAATAACATGAGTTCCTCATTCCCAGTCACGAGAAATCCATATCTCACAGGCTCTTGGCGAATTCTGCCTGATCTCCGAGGTTCACTCGTCGAAGGTTGAGTCACAACGGGCAGTGAAACAGGTTGAACTTCTTCGACTTGTTCACTCGGCTCAGCATCTACTTTCTGCTCTCGAACTTCCTCAAGTTCGATCCTACTCCCACTGACTTTTTTGGAGACGAACTCTCGCTCCATAAAAGTCGCATTCCTGGCAATGAACACTTTGTTCTCTGCCGGAATGTAGAAGTAGTAACCCTTAGTTTCCTTAGGGTAGCCTACAAATAAACACTTATCAGATTTGGAGGATAACTTATCAGTCATCTGACGCTTCACATAAGCGTCGCAACCCCAAATTCTGACAAACGACAACGCGAGACGCTTCCCCATCCATATCTCATATGGCGTCGTTTCAGCCGACTTCGTTGGACTTCAGAAGATCTGTCTGACTCATCATTGACCGAACCATGTCTAACAGTGTTAGGTTCCTCCGTTCAGATACGCCATTCCACTGCGGCGTTCTAGGAGGAGTTAATTGTGATACAATACCACAATCAACCAGATAGTCAGTGAACTCTTGGCTCATATACTCGCCACCACGATCGGATCGAAGTGTCTTGATCGTCTTACCAAGCTGGTTTTGTACTTCGTTTCTGAAAGCCTTGAACATTTCAAGTGTTTCAGACTTATGTCTCATCAAATAGACATAACCGTATCGACTGAAATCATCAGTGAACTAACGAAATACAGATAACCTCCTCTAGCTGGACAACTCATTGGCCCGCATACATCACTATGTATCAAATCCAATAACTCTGTCGCTCTCTGTCCTTTCCCCTTGAAAGGATGCTTCGTCATCTTGCCCATCAAACAAGACTCGCAAGATTCAAGAGACTCAAAGTCAAAAGAATCCAGAAGACCTTCAGAATGAACGTTTTGTATGCGCTTCTCGTTTATATGGCCTAGACGACAATGCCAGAGGAAGGTCGGGTTTAAGTCGTTCGGCTTAAACCGTTTAGTACTCACGCTATAGATGGATGATGTCGAGTTCGAAGGCTGATCATTCAAGACATATAAACCATTAACTAGATAACCATTACCATAGTAAATATCATCTCGATAAATCATCAAACTCGAGTTCTCAATCACAAATCGAAAACCATCCAAATCAGGACATGAAATAGAAATAATGTTTCTACTAATCGCAGGAACATAGTAACAATTACTAAGTTCTAAAACAAGTCCAGAAGGAAGATGCAAATCATAAACGCCAACACACAATGCAGCAACTCTTGCTCCATTTCCGACGCGTAGATCCGCTTCTCCCTTAGCTAGCATCCTACTTCTTCTTAGTCCCTGCACATTTCCACAAATGTGTGAGGCACTTCCGGTATCCAATACCCACGAAGATATAGTACAGATGTTAGCTTCTATAACATGAATACCTGAGGCAGAAGCTTCACCAAGCTTCTTATCCTTCAGATCCTCCAAGTAAAGGTGACAATTACGCTTCCAGTGTCCAGACACTCCGCAGTAATGACAGTCACCCTTATCGGGCTTAGGCTTAGGCGTAGAGGCAACTTTTGCCTTTTTCACCATCCTTCTTTTTGGCTTTGCCCCGCCGCTTCTTGCTGGAGTTGTTCTCAACAGCAAGCACAGTCTTGGGCACCACAATATCCTGCTCGGCCGATTTCAGCATCCCATGCAATTCGGCTAAGCTCTTAGTCATCCCGTGCATATGGTACTGCATAACGAACTGGTTATAGTCCTCGGGTAATGACATCAGGATCAAGTCTACAACCAAGTCACCATCGAG
>NW_010969745.1:483340-484819 GCF_000463585.1 Tarenaya hassleriana | reverse complement strand
TGTCTACATATCTATGATCTACTACCAGCTAGTCCATCATCAAACAATGACAACATAGATGCAAAAACGAGCTATATTCCCATACAGAAAAATAACCCTATCATAATTTTCTATATGGGACTAAGATCCATATTTCGCATAAGAATGGATTGTTACACCCATCTTTATGCTATTTAGGTAGACATCTAATGTCAATCACATCCAATGTGACTCTCAGATCCTTTCATGAGACTATGATATCAAATATCATTGCATACTCGTATCATCTGTACGTTAAGTCTCAAGTAAAAACTTGATAACTTAACCTAAGGTAAACCATATTCAAGCTGTGGGAACCACGATTTCCCACCCTGCCTCACAAAGATAATCCGGCATATTCAGCTTTGGCATGACCCATGTTACGGACGATCGATGCCTTGACAGGCGCTCTAGTAATGGGAGGTACACACTTAGCATTACATAAATAAGGGATTTTCGAAACCACACTTAAATCAAGCTGTTGGTTTAGTGCTCTATGATGTACTGCTTATGAGCTTTCTTTAGATACATTCGATGTATTGATACTTTCTATGGTTTTATGAGAGTATTTGATTCATTACATGTTCTTGCATACTAGATCTGTTATGAAATCCATGTATCATTATGAATGATACTAAACTCCCTAGTCTTGTGTCGTTATGGGAATAACGACATAATAAGACTAGTATGATGTGTGATTGATGATCATAGAGATGATCATAGGTATTGGATACGATCACAGTCATAGGTATTCGTTGGAGAACGGAATACGGGATTGACCCGCATGAGATTGTCACATGGACTACCGTCATGACTTGAATCTCATATGGCGATTCCATGATTAGATCCTAAGACCTGAGATATCTACGGAATCCAACATGAGGAGTTGCGTGTTTTGAATACGTCAAACGTTCTGCGTAACAGGAGAACTATAAAGGCGTGTATCAGGTACGAAACGAATCATGTACTGGATTGTAGATAGTCAAGACGGGATTTATACCTCTCGTAAAAGAGAGAGATATCGCTGGGCCCCTCGTGTGAGCGAGACTATAGAAATGTGTGGCCGCACTATAGACGAACGTCGTCTATTTCAGACAGTCGAACTCAGTGAACGAGAAAGCAGTCGAATTAGATAAGGTGGCTTGTCCATGCCTTATGTTCGACATATGATATCACGATACAAAAGGATCATCAACCGGAACCATCACTGACGTTCGTAAGATCACGAACAAACTCTATTCGAGATAGGTAGTCATAGTGTCTTGCTAGAGACCGCCTATGACTTGTATATCCGGAATAGAGATTTCGGACTATACTGCTATATCGAATGAGCCTACAGGGTCACACACGCAGGGAAGGACAAATGCACGAGAAAACGTCGAGGAATTTGGACAAGAGGTCCGGACCGTTCGGTCTAGGAGTGGACCGAACGGACCGGAGCATCTAGTCCGAACGGACCAA
>NW_010969745.1:481044-481766 GCF_000463585.1 Tarenaya hassleriana | reverse complement strand
CGTTTTCGTCGTTTCTGCCCCGTTTCAGACCCGAATTCGACCCCGTTTTCGCATGCGAACTCAGAATTCGAAGCTATTGCATACTATGCAAACAGAAAATCTACTCTAGATCCATAATCAAATCATGCATAGCATCAAAGCAAACACGGATTCAAACAATTCAAATCCTATAACGTGCGTGATCGGGTTCTAACAAGATCATGCAGAGCAACCAGGCTCTGATACCACTGTTGAGTTTTCCTGGGATCTCAAGAGCGAATCTAATTCCTAAGAGATCAGTTCTAGGGTTTGCGCAGCGGATGAAAAACAAAAATTTTCATGAAACCCTAAAACCTATCATGCATGATCTTGTAGAAACGTTAGAACGCTTACCTCAATCGATCCGGGGCCTGTATCAATCGAAGAATGCGTCTGATCACTGTAGGCAGGAAGAATACCTTGCCCTCTACACGTATCCACACGGCGGAAAGGATTCCAACGGTTGGAACTTGTCTGCTAGGACTGAAGAACGCTTTCTTCTTTACGCAAGGGTTTCAGAGATCTTTCTTTTAGCTTTCTCACTCTCCAAACCTCTCTCTAGGGTCTAAATTTCGTGCCAAAAGAGTTGGGTGGCGTTTTCCTAAGTTTCCCACCATTAAAACCCTAATTAGAGCGAGTTTAGTAATTCCCAACGTCTGGACCGAACGGTCCAGACCTGGACCGATCGGTCTGGAGCTTTTTAA
>NW_010969745.1:479016-480951 GCF_000463585.1 Tarenaya hassleriana | reverse complement strand
GGTCTGGGTTAGCTGGACCGATCGGTCCAGACCTTCTGGACCGGTCGGTCTGGCCTCCGCTCCACCGGAAATTTCTCGTCTCTTTTCGCGCATTCGTCCTTTCCTGTGTGTGTGATCCTGTAGGCTCATCCGATATAGCAGTATAACACGAAATCTCTTATTTCGGTTACACAAGTCATAGGCGGTCTCTAGCAAGACACTATGACTACCTATCTCGAATAGAGTTTATTCGTGATCCTACGAACGCCAGCGATGATTCTGTTTGATGATCCTTTTGTATCATGATATCATTTGTCGGATATAAGGCATGGACAAGCCACCTTATCTGATTCGACTGCTTTCTCGTTCACTGAGTTCGACTGTCTGAAATAGATGACGTTCATCTATAGTGCGGCCATACATTTCTACAGACTCGCTCACACGAGGGGCCCATCGATATCTCTCTCTTTTACGAGAGGTACAAATCCCGTCTTGACTATCTACAATTCAGCACATGATTCGTTTCGTACCTGATACACGCCTTTATAGTCCTCCTGTTATGCAGGACGTTTGACGTATTCAAGGCACGCAATTCCTCATGTTGGATTCCGTAGATATCTCAGGTCTTAGGATCCAATCATGGAACCGTCATAGGAGATTCAAGTCATGACGCTAGTCCATGTGACAATCTCATGCGGGTCAATCCAGTATTCTGTTCTCCAACGAATACCTATGATTGTGATCGTATCCAATACCTATGATCATCTATGTAATCATCAATCACACATCATACTAGTCTTATTATGTCGTTATTCCCATAACGACACAAGACTAGGGAGTTTAGTACCATTCATAATGATACATGGATTTCATAACACATCTAGTATGTAAGAACATGTAAAGAATCAAATACTCTCATAAACCATAGAAAGTATCAATACATCAAATGTATCTAAATAAAGCTCATAAACAGTACATCATAGAGCACTAAACCAACACGTGTCATGGGCCATGCCAAAGTTGGGAGTGCCGTATTATCTTGGTGAGGCAAGATGGAGAAATGGTGGTTCTCATAGCTTGAAAGTAGATGCTTGATCTAAGTATGGTTTCGAAAATCACTTATTTATGTAATGCTAAGCGTGTACCTTCCATTACTAGAGCACCTGTCAAGACATCGATCGTCCGTAACGCGGGTCATGCCAAAGCTGAGCGTGCTGGATTATCTTTGTGAGGCACGGTGGGAAATCGTGGTTCCCACAGCTTGAATATGGTTAATCTTAGGTTAAGTTGTCGAGTTTGACTCGAGACTTAATGGTACGGATGAGACAAGTATGCAATGATATTTGATATCATAGTCTCATAAAAGACCTAAGAATCACATTGGATGTGATTGACATTAGATGTCTACCTAAATAGTATAAGACTGAGTGTAAAAACTTGTTCTTATGTGAAATATGGATCTTAGTCCCATATAGAAAATTATTATAGGGTTAGTTTTCTTTATGGGAATATAGCTTGTGTTTGCATCCATGTTGTCATTGATTGATGATGGACTAGCTGGTAGTAGATCATTGATAGAATCTGCAATTTTGTTTTGTTCGTTCTGTTTTATCTCTTTTGTAGGACATGGCGTCAACCGGTAGCGTACCGAGTTTGACGATGCGAACTATCCTTGAGAAAGATAAGCTTACCGGGATGAACTTCTTGGACTGGTATCGTAACTTGAGAATAGTTCTCAAGCACGATAAGAAGTCATACGTCCTGGAAGGGGCTCTACCACCAGAGCCTGCGACCAATGCCACGAGAGCCGTCAGAGATGCTTGGTTGAAGCATCAGACTAATGACAATGAGATCTCCTGTCTCATGTTGGGAAGCATGGCCCCGAATCTGCAGAGGCAGTTTGAGGGAAAGAGCATGTTTGATATGATCAATCAGCTCAAGACCATGTTTGAGGAG
>NW_010969745.1:478555-478762 GCF_000463585.1 Tarenaya hassleriana | reverse complement strand
GAAATCGGCCGAGCAAGATATCGTGGTGCCCAAGACTGTGCTTGCTGTTGAGAACAACTCCGGCAAGAAGCGGCGAGGCAAAGCCAAAAAGAAAGCGGCGAAAAAGGCAAAAGTTGCCTCTATGCCTAAGCCTAAGCCCAATAAGGGTGACTGTCATTACTGCGGAGTGTCTGGACACTGGAAGCGTAATTGTCACCTTTACTTGGA
>NW_010969745.1:477892-478366 GCF_000463585.1 Tarenaya hassleriana | reverse complement strand
TGCTGGCTAAGGGAGAAGCGGATCTACGCGTCGGAAATGGAACAAGAGTTGCTGCATTGTGTGTTGGCGTTTATGATTTGCATCTTCCTTCTGGACTTGTTTTAGAGCTTAGTAATTGTTACTATGTTCCTGTGATTAGTAGAAACATTATTTCTATTTCTTGTCTGGATTTGGATGGTTTTCGATTTGTGATTGAGAACTCGAGTTTGATGATTTATCGAGACAGTATTTACTATGGTAATGGTTATCTAGTTAATGGTTTATACGTCTTGAATGATCAGCCTTCGAACTCAACTTCATCCATCTATAACGTGAGTACTAACCGAATGACTTAAACCCAACCTTCCTCTGGCATTGTCGTTTAGGCCATATAAACGAGAAACGCATTCAGAAGCTTCATTCTGAAGGTCTTCTGGATTCATTTGACTTTGAGTCTCTTGAATCATGCGAGTCTTGTTTAATGGGCAAGATGAC
>NW_010969745.1:476965-477532 GCF_000463585.1 Tarenaya hassleriana | reverse complement strand
CGCTGCTTACCTGTTGAACAGGAGTCCAACGAAGTCGGCTGAAACGACACCATATGAGATATGGACGGGGAAGCGTCCCGCGTTATCGTTTGTCAGAATTTGGGGTTGCGACGCTTACGTGAAGCGTCAGATGGCTGATAAGTTATCCTCCAAATCTGATAAGTGTTTATTTGTGGGCTACTCTAAGGAAACTAAGGGTTACTACTTCTACATTCCGGTAGAGAACAAGGTGTTCAGTGCTAGGAATGCGACTTTTATGGAGCGAAAGTTCGTCTCCAAAAGAGTCAGTGGGAGTAGGATCGAACTTGAGGAAGTTCGAGAGCAGCAAATAGACGCTGAGCCGAGTGAACAAGTTGAAGAAGTTCAACCTGTTTCACTGCCGGTTGTGACTCAACCTTCGACGAGTGAACCTCGGAGATCAGCCAGGATTCGCCAAGGGCCTGTGAGATATGGATTTCTCGTGACTGGGAATGAGAAACTCATGTTATTGGAACATGATGAGCCTACCACATACCCAGAGGCTATGGCGAGTCCGGATTCCGAGAAATGTCCCGAGGCTATGAAGTC
>NW_010969745.1:476307-476511 GCF_000463585.1 Tarenaya hassleriana | reverse complement strand
CAGAACAAAGACGAGCCATGTGTTTACAAGAAGGTCAGTGGGAGCACAGTTGTATTTCTAGTGCTGTACGTGGATGACATTCTCCTTATAGGGAATGACGTTCCTACCTTGCAAGACGTTAAGTCTTGGCTAGGAACGCAGTTTTCTATGAAGGACCTAGGAGAAACGGCCTATATTTTAGGCATCAAGATCTATAGAGATAGA
>NW_010969745.1:475595-475843 GCF_000463585.1 Tarenaya hassleriana | reverse complement strand
CGAACGACTTAAACCCAACCTTCCTCTGGCATTGTCGTTTAGGCCATATAAATGAGAAATGCATTCAGAAGCTTCATTCTGAAGGTCTTCTGGATTCATTTGACTTTGAGTCTCTTGAATCTTGCGAGTCTTGTTTGATGGGCAAGATGACAAAGCATCCTTTCAAGGGGAAAGGACAGAGAGTGACGGAGTTATTGGCTCTCATACATAGTGATGTATGCGGACCAATGAGCTGTCCAGCTAGAGGA
>NW_010969745.1:475221-475524 GCF_000463585.1 Tarenaya hassleriana | reverse complement strand
ATAAGTCTGAAACACTTGAAATGTTCAAGGCTTTCAGAAACGAAGTACAGAACCAGTTTGGCAAGACGATCAAGACACTTCGATCCGATCGTGGTGGCGAGTATATGAGCCAAGAGTTCACTGACTATCTGGTTGATTGTGGTATTGTATCACAATTAACTCCTCCTGGAACGCCACAATGGAATGGCGTGTCTGGACGGAGGAACCGAACACTGTTAGACATGGTTCGGTCTATGATGAGTCAGACAGATCTTCCGAAGTCCTTTTGGGGCTATGCTTTAGAGACCGCTGCATACCTGCTGA
>NW_010969745.1:472648-474985 GCF_000463585.1 Tarenaya hassleriana | reverse complement strand
AATGCGATTTTTATGGAGCGAGAGTTCGTCTCCAAAAGAGTCAGTGGGAGTAGGGTCGAACTTGAGGAAGTTCGAGAGCAACAAGTAGATGCTGAGCCGAGTGAACAAGTTGAAGAAGTTCAACCTGTTTCACTGCCCGCTGTGACTCAACCTTTGACGAGTGAACCTCGGAGATCAGGCAGGATTCGCCAAGAGCCAGCGAGATATGGATTTCTCGTGACTGGGAATGAGAAACTCATGTTATTGGAACATGATGAGCCTACCACATACCCAGAGGCTATGGCGAGTCCGGATTCCGAGAAATGTCCCGAGGCTATGAATTCTGAGATGCAATCCATGTCAGACAACCAAGTATGGACTTTGGTTGATGCATATGAAGGGATAAAACCCATCGGATGCAAGTGGATCTTCAAGAAGAAGACCGACATGGATGGCAATGTGCACACATATAAGGCACGACTTATGGCGAAAGGATTCCGACAAATTCATGGTATTGACTATGATGAGACCTTTTCGCCTGTAGTTATGCTGAAGTCCATCAGGATCCTACTTGCCATAGCCGCATATTACGACTATGAGATATGGCAAATGGATGTCATGACCGCGTTCCTTAACGGGAACTTGACCGAGGATGTGTACATGACACAACCCGAAGGTTTTGTCGATCCAAGGAACCCGAGGATGGTGTGCAAGCTTCAGAGATCCATTTATGGACTGAAGCAGGCTTCGAGGAGCTGGAACCTTCGTTTTGATGAGACAATCAAAAGGTTTGGTTTCTCACAGAACAAAGACGAGCCATGTGTTTACAAGAAGGTCAGTGGGAGCACAGTTGTATTTCTAGTGCTGTACGTGGATGACATTCTCCTTATAGGGAATGACGTTCCTACCTTGCAAGACGTTAAGTCTTGGCTAGGAACGCAGTTTTCTATGAAGGACCTAGGAGAAACGGCCTATATTTTAGGCATCAAGATCTATAGAGATAGATCGAGGCGTCTTCTAGGATTGTGTCAGAGTACTTATATCGATAAGGTCTTGAAACGGTTCAAGATGCAAGATTCCAAGAAACCAACCTTACCGATGAGCAGTGGCACAGTTCTCTGCAAGAGTCAGTGTCTTACGACACATGATGAAAGTGGCACAGTTCTCTGCAAGAGTCAGTGTCCTACGACACCTGATGAGCGAGAACGCATGGATCGGATTCCATATGCTTCGGCAATTGGATCCATCATGTATGCCATGCTTTGTACTCGACCGGATGTATCCTACGCGTTGAGCATTACGAGTAGATACCAGTCAGATCCAGGTGAGTCGCACTGGATCGCCGTCAAGAACATCCTGAAGTACTTGAGAAGGACTAAGGATGTGTTCTTGGTATACGGTGGGTCGGAAGACGAGCTCGCTGTAAAGGGTTACACCGATGCTAGTTTCCAGTCAGACCCAGATCACTACAGATCGCAGTCTGGCTATATCTTCTGCTTGAACAGAGGCGCTGTTAACTGGAAGAGTTCCAAGCAGGCGACCGTTGCAGATTCTACTACAGAAGCTGAGTATATTGCAGCGTCGGACGCAGCAAAGGAAGCTGTTTGGATTAGGAAGTTTGTTGGCGACTTGGGTGTCATTCCTAGTGCTGACATCCCCATTGCTCTGCATTGTGACAACAATGGAACGATCGCACAAGCAAAAGAACCCAGATCCCATCAACGATCCAAACACATACTCAGACGATTTCACCTCATCAGGGAGATCATAGACAGAGGAGACGTACACATTTGCAGAGTGTCGACAGATGACAACATTGCCGATCCGTTGACGAAGCCTCTCCCTTTAGGGATATGGGCATTAGATGTTTAGCAGTTCATGATTAGAGCAAGTGGGAGACTGTTGGTTTAGTGCTCTATGATGTACTGTTTATGAGCTTTGTTCAGATACATTTGATGTATTGATACTTTCTATGGTTTTATTAGAGTATTTGATTCATTACATGTTCTTGCATACTAGATCTGTTATGAAATCCATGTATCATTATGAATGATACTAAACTCCCTAGTCTTGTGTCGTTATGGGAATAACGACATAATAAGACTAGTATGATGTGTGATTGATGATCATAGAGTTGGTCATAGGTATTGGATACGATCACAGTCATAGGTATTCGTTGGAGAACGGAATACTGGAATGACCCGCATGAGATTGTCACATGGACTAGCGTCATGAATTGAATCTCATATGGCGGTTCCATGGTTGGATCCTAAGACCTGAGATATCAACAGAATCCAACATGAGGAGTTGCGTGCTTTGAATACGTCAAACGTCCTGCGTAACAAGAGGACTATAAAG
>NW_010969745.1:469369-472456 GCF_000463585.1 Tarenaya hassleriana | reverse complement strand
CTTGTCCATGCCTTATGTTCGACATATGATATCGTGATACAAAAGGATCATCAACCGGAATCATCACTGGCGTTCGTATGAACATTAACAAACTCTATTCGAGATAGATAGTCATAGTGTCTTGCTAGAGACCGCCTATGACTTGTATATTCGGAATAGAGATTTCTGGTTATACTGCTATATCGAATGAGCCTACAGGGTCACACACGCAGGGAAGGACGAAACACATGAGAAAACGACCGAAAAATCAAGACGGAAGGGTCTGGAACGGACGGACCAGAAGTCCAGAACGGACGGTCCGCCAGGTCCAGACCCGACGGTCCGCGAATAGTCGCAGACTGTCCGTTCTATGTGTTGGAACGGACGGTCCGCGTTGATAACATACCGTCCGTTCTGGCTTGCCTGGAACGGACGGTCCACGTGTATTTTTGGACCGTTCGTTCCGGGTTTCGGGTTTTTAGGAAATTAGACCGAATTAGGGTTAAATCACCTTATAAGAAGGAGATTAAAACCCTAATCGTTCCGGAGACTTTAAGAGCCGTCTAGTGCAGACTTTTGACAGCTTTTGGTGAGATCCAAAAAGATCCAAGAGCTTGAGAGTGTGATCGAAGTCCGTTTTCTCGAAGCACAAAACCGAATAGCAGATTCGGGTCCTAGCAGACAAGTTCCAACCGTTGGAATCCATCCCGAGGTATGGATACGTGTAGAGGGCGAGGTATTCTTCCTCCCTTTCGTGATCAGACGAATTCTTCAATTGATATAGGCCCCGGATCGATTGAGATAAGCGTTCTAACGTTTTTATGATTCAATAACAGCATGGTACTAGGGTTCTATAAAATTTTTGTTTTACTTCCGCTGCGCAAACCCTAGAATCGATCTCTTAGGAATAGGGATCCGTCCTAGGGTTATAAAAAAGCCCTAGCCATGTCCTAGTACAGGGAGAACCTTAGAGAACACTTAGATACACACTTTCGGAGAGCTTTTGGTGAGAGAAGAATAGAAGTTCACGGGATTTCGAGAAGAAGAAGGAAGATTCGATCGTGGAGACTACACATCTGCATGAGCCTTTCTTTCCTCTCTTCTATCTCTTTTCTTATGAGCTTTTTGTTGTTTTCTATGAACTGTGAGTAGATCCACGGCTATGGGTTAGGGATTCGTTTGTGTTTTGGGTATGTTTGAACCCTAACTTGGATTTCGACGTTATGCTTGTTTTAGTTTATCGATCTATGTTTTCTTTTCTATTGGTGTTTTCTAATCACTTGGCCAATATTCTTAGATTCTGAATCATATAGAGATATGGGTTTAGTTTCGGATCGAGATCGATGAATGAATCGTATTATTCACATAGAGATATGGTTTAATCGATTTAGTATTGATGATAGCGTTCTTCATGCACCTAGGGTTAACTTGAATAGATCGAGAGATTGACGAGTTATTCTAGGAAGTGAGTTAGTAGACCGAGAGGTGAATTCTCTATTTTCGGTGCGTGATGATTCCCGCATACAAGTAGATGTCGTTATTCTCGCATGCTTAGTAAATACCCATACACGCGAATACGATCCCGACACCCGTAGTCATCCTTGCTTGATAGGTCACTCGTTTTCATTGCTTTCTTATTTCGTTTTCCATTGATTCCACATTTCCACCATCATTTGCTTGTTTTCTTTGGCTTAGTTTCGATTAGGGTTTACATTTAGCTACCGGTCCTTGTGTTCGACCCCGTGTTACGACGATCCGTATCCTTGCGGTGAGTTGTGAATCGGGTTATAAATTCTAGACTCGGTACACACGTATCAAGTTTTTGGCGCTGTTGCCGGGGACTGGTTAGCCTATTTCTAAGTCTTTATTGATTCTAGATCTTTGCTTGTTTTTTTTTCTTTTTGTTTTTTTTGGTGGATTCACTTGGTCTCGAGTTCTTCTTTTTCTTTGCGGTTTGCAAGGTTCTAGTACTTTGAGAGACATCCGAAATCAGCAGAGAAGAGAAGCTATGTCGACGTCAAGTAGTTCGCACGACCGTCAACAAGAGCGTGCGGTTCATGATGAGGAGCATCACGAGAATCAGAACCACATGAACCAAGAGCACATGAAACCGCTCTACGATCAGCAGACCGAGGGCGAAGCTACTTACGTTGCAGAGGAGACATTGGGTTCTTACATTGCACCGAAGCACACCCAACTCCTATCATGCATCAACAGACCACCCATAGACAGTTTCGAGCTACCGCCACAGTGCATCACGATGTTCAGTCAGACGAGTTTCAGAGGGCGGCCCACAAAAGATCCCATTGCTCACTTGACTCAGTTCAAGATGTTGTGCAGATCAGTTAGGAATATCAGAGGGATGACCATCGAGGATGTATACTTGGAGACCTTTCCTTTTTCACTGATGGACCGGGCAAGAGATTGGCTCTACACCCTTGAGCCAAACTCGATTACGACATGGGAGGAGCTAGAGGAGCAATTCATGGCGAAATACTACTCTCTAGAGAAGACCCGAGCTGCACAGCGTGATGGGATTCCTGGGATCTCTAGAGCGAATCCTATTCCTAAGAGATCGATTCTAGGGTTTGCGCAGCGGATATAAAACAAAAATTTGAATGAAACCCTAGAACCATGCTTCTATGAATCGTAGAAACGTTAGAACGCTTACCTCAATCGATCCGGGACCTGTATCAATTGAAGAACTCGTCTGATCACGAAAGGGAGGAAGAATACCTCGCCCTCTACATGTATCTACACCTCGGGATGGATTCCAACGATTGGAACTTGTCTGCTATGACCCGAATCTGCTTTTCGATTTTGTGCTTCGAGAAAACAAGACTTAGAACTCCTTGAACTCTCTGGATCTCACCAAAAGCTCTTAGAATTCTGCCAAAGATGGCTCAAAAAGTCTCTTTTTTTAATTAGGGTTTTAATCTCCTTCTTATAAGGTAATTTAACCCTAATTCGGTCTAATTTTCAAAAATCCGAAAGCCGGAACGGACGGTCCAGGATACACGTGGACCGTCCGTTCCAGCAAGCCAGAGCGAACGGTCTGCATACGTGGACCGTCCGTTCCAGACAAGCCAGAACGGACGGTCCGCCGTC
>NW_010969745.1:468181-468455 GCF_000463585.1 Tarenaya hassleriana | reverse complement strand
AATCTCATATGGCGGTTCCATGATTGGATCCTAAGACTTGAGATATCTACGGAATCCAACATGAGGAGTTGCGTGCTTTGAATACGTCAAACGTTCTGCGTAATAGGAGAACTATACAGGCGTGTATCAGGTACGAAACGAATCATGTACTGTATTGTAGATAGTCAAGACGAGATTTGTACCTCTCGTAAAAGAGAGAGATATCGCTGGGCCCCTCGTGTGAGCGAGACTGTAGAAATGTGTGGCCGCACTATAGACGAACGTCGTCTATTTC
>NW_010969745.1:464725-467842 GCF_000463585.1 Tarenaya hassleriana | reverse complement strand
GCCCCGCGCGTCCAGAACGGACTGTCCGTTCCAGATGGTCTGGTACGGACGGTCCACTAATGCGGAACGTCCGTTCCACGTGGTGGAACGGACGGTCCGCGTGTATCTCTGGACCGTCCGTTCCGGGCTTCAGTTTTTCCGAAATTTAACCGAATTAGGGTTAAATCACCTTATAAGAAGGAGATTAAAAAAAACCCTAATATAGTGAGCCGACTTTAGAACACTTGATAGAGACTTTTGGTGAGATCCAAGAGATTGAGAGTGTGATCAAAGTTTGTTTTTCTCGAAGCACAAATCGAATAGAGATTCGAGTCCTAGCAGACCAGTTCCAACCGTTGGAATCCATCCCGTGGTGTGGATACGTGTAGAGGGCGAGGTATTCTTCCTGCCTTTCGTGATCAGACGTGTTCTTCGATTGATACAGGCCCCTGATCGATTGAGGTAAGCGTTCTAACGTTTCTACGATTCATTAGAAGCATGGTTCTAGGGTTTATTAAATTTTTGTTTTATATCCGCTGCGCAAACCCTAGAATCGATCTCTTAGGAGTAGGATTCGCTCTAGAGATCCCAGGAAACCCAACACAATCAACCAGCACATGGGACTCAAGAATACATCTAACCCGCAGAAAGCCCAGCCTGGTATGTTTCTGGTTTATCAGGCCACATGAGAGGAAGAACCGGTTTAGGACGTCAACTACGTAGGAAGGAATTAATACCAGAATCCTTCCAATCTCTACAACCCGAACGCGCCTAGGAACGATCCTGGTTTCTCCCTACGGAAACCTAAGTGAAGCATTGAATGCACAGCAGCAGGGCGTTTCCAGAATCCCTCATAATCCCCCGGGCTTCACTCAGTCACGTTTTCAGGGGCAGAATCAGGGATATGCGCAACAGAATCCAGGCTACGGGCAGCAAAATCAGGGTTACCGAGCTCCTCCACCGGCAAGGAATGAAGAAGCAGACATCAAGACGATGCTTGCCCAGCTAACGTTCGACCTAAATACGTCATTTACTGAGCTGAAAACCGAGGTGCAGAGCATTAGAGCTAGGCAAGACACCTTTGAGACGAGACTTGATGGGATGGATACACACATGAAGCTCGTAGATACGCAAATAGCATAGCTTGCGTCACAGCCTTCTAGACAGCAAGGCATGTTTCCTGGAAAGCCGGAACCAAATCCACGAGAGCACATCAACACCATTGAGCTAAGGAGCGGAAGGAATCTGCCTGAAATGATCCCTACCACTACTGCTGAGGAAAAAGGGAAAGCCATAGCTCACGAGACACCTAAGGTGCATGTAGAGGAAGCCAAACCGCCTTATGTAGCTCCTCCACCTTATGT
The DNA here is from genome assembly GCF_000463585.1 of Tarenaya hassleriana. Lineage (NCBI taxonomy): Eukaryota > Viridiplantae > Streptophyta > Magnoliopsida > Brassicales > Cleomaceae > Tarenaya > Tarenaya hassleriana. The sequence continues at coordinate 466,499 of NW_010969745.1, read as the reverse complement.
ACCACTCGTTCCTTTCCCTTCTCGGTTGAAGAAGCATGTCGAGGATACACAGTTCTCAAGATTTGTTGATATGCTTCAGAAGCTGGAAGTCACGATACCCTTTTACGAGGCTATGCTTCAGATACCTTCTTATGCGAAATTTCTGAAAGATATTCTGACTAAGAAGAGGGTGATCGAGAAAGAGTCAGTAGCCTTGAGCACCGAAGTGAGTGCTTCAATTATGCAGCATGAGCTGCCACGGAAGAGATCCGACCCAGGAAGTTTCTCGATTCCATGCAAAATCGGGAACATTGAGATTGACCGTGCGTTGTGCGATCTAGGTGCTAGTGTGAGTTTGCTTCCGTTGTCCATCTATAAGAAGCTCAACATTGGGGATCTTAAGCCGACAAGGATGGCATTACAGTTGGCGGATAGATCCGTCAAATATCCTGCAGATATTCTCGAGGATGTCTCATTGAAAGTCGGGGATTATTATGTTTCCGTCGATTTTGTTGTTTTAGACATGGACGAGGACTCGAAGATACCGATTATACTAGGCTGACCGTTCTTTAACACGACCGATGCGGTGGTTCATATTCGTGCTGGTCCTCATGATGAAGATAGGTGACGAGACTATGGAGTTCACCTTAGATCACAACATGAAGCAGCCATCCACCACCGATTCAGCATGCTATGTCGATGTGCATGAGATCCTCACTCAAGAAGTCTTCGATCAGTTTCGGGAAGTCGATCCTTTAGAGATATCTCTCCTTGCGACGATTTCATATACAACAATTGGGAGGATATCCGGGAGCTTACGCGACCATTGAATGAAGGATCGAACGAAGATGGATTTTTACAGAAGGCGGATCCGGACCGATTCCACCTGGACTCGGACCGGATCCAAATACAGCCTTCCGAAGACGAAGTGGATTCGGACCGATTCCACCTGGAATCGGACCAGATCCAGTCTCTGAGCAAATCAGACGTTTTTCACATCAACACGCCTGATTCATCTACGAACGTCCTCGAACCCTCCACGACAACTATTAAGGACGTTCTAGAGACCAGAGAGCCATCACTTCACATGGGGAAGCCGAATAAAGCGGATTGGAGTTTGGAGAATGCCCCGAAGGTGGAGATGAAGCCCTTACCACAAGGGCTATGGTATGTTTTCCTTGGACCTAACTCGACTTACCCGATCATAGTGAATGCTGCATTGCTAGAACCCCAGGTGGAACAGTTGAGTGATTTGCTTAGAGGTTATAGGGGTTTTCTTGGATATACTTAGGATGATATTAAGGGACTTAGCCCTTCGTTATGCATGCATCGTATCCACTTAGATGATGAGTCAAAATCCTCTCTTGAGTATCAGCATAGATTGAATCCGAGGATGAAAGAGGTAGTTAGGAAAGAGGTGCTGAAGCTGTTAGATGCGGGTATTGTTGGTTTAGTGCTCTATGATGTACTGTTTATGATCTTTATTCAGATACATTTAATGTATTGATACTTTCCACAGGTTTTATGAGAGTATTTGATTCATTACATGTTCTTGTATACTAGATGTGTTATGAAATCCATGTATCATTATGAATGATACTAAACTCCCTAGTCTTGTGTCATTATGGGAATGATGACATAATAAGACTAGTATGATGTGTGATTGATGAACATATAGATGATCATAGGTATTGGATACAATCACAGTCATAGGTATTCGTTGGAGAACGGAATACTGGATTGACCCGCATGAGATTGTCACATGGACTAGCGTCATGACTGGAATCTCAAATGG
>NW_010969745.1:463336-464472 GCF_000463585.1 Tarenaya hassleriana | reverse complement strand
TGGCCGCACTATAGACGAGCGTCGTCTATTTCAGACAGTCGAACTCAGTGAACGAGAAAGCAGTCGAATCAGATAAGGTGGCTTGTCCATGCCTTATATTTGACATATGATATCGTGATACAAAAGGATCATCAACCGGAATCATCATTGGCGTTCGTAAGATCACGAACAAACTCTATTCGAGATAGGTAGTCGTAGTGTCTTGCTAGAGACCGCCTATGACTTGTATATCCGGAATAGAGATTTCAGATTATACTGCTATATCGAATGAGCCTACAGGGTCACACACGCAGGGAAGGACAAATGCACGAGAAAACGTCAATAAATCTGGACAAGAGGTCCGGACCGTTCGGTCTAGGAGTGGACCGAACGGACCGGAGCATCAAGTCCGAACGGACCAGATTGTTGGACCGAACGGACTAGAGAGTCCAGTGCGAACGGACCAAGTGTTGGACCGAACGGACTGACCCGTTAGACCGAACAGACCTAGTTATATGACTGGTTCGAACGGACCAAGTGTCCAGACCGAACGGACTACTAAGCAGTCCATTCGGTCTGGGTTTCGGATTTAATTTAAAATCCGGAATTAGGGTTAATCACTTGAATAAGAGGAGATTAATAACCCTAACACTAAGGAGCCAAAAAAGTGAACTTCTTCATACCTTTTTGTAGAGTCTAGAGGGTTGAAGAAGTGATCAAAATCTCGTTTTTCTCAAAGCACATCATCGAATAGAAGATTCGAGTCCTAGCAGACAAGTTCCAAAGGTTGGAATCCATCCCGAGGTGTGGATACGTGTAGAGGGCAATGTATTCTTCCTGCCTACAGTGATCGGACGAACATATCAATTGATACAGGCCCCGGATCGATTGGGGTAAGCGTTCTATCGTTTCTATGATTCACAGAAGCATGGTTCTAGGGTTTATTAAATTTTGTTTTATATCCGCTGCACAAACCCTATAATCGATCTATTAGGAATAGGATTCGCTTTAGAGATCCCAGGAAACCTCAACAGTGGTATCAGAGCCTGGTTGCTCTGTTTTGATTTCGTAGAACCCGATCACGCACGTTTTAGGATTTGAATTGTTTGAATCCGTGTTTGCTATTGATGCTATGCATGATTTGATTATGGATCTAG
>NW_010969745.1:461903-463038 GCF_000463585.1 Tarenaya hassleriana | reverse complement strand
AGTCCGTTCGGACCAAGATGTTGGACCGAACGGACTAAGGTGTGTAGACCGAACGGACTGCTTACGTCCCATCTAGGTCACTAGTCCGAGAGAGAAGGTCCGAAGGGGCAAGAGTCCGGACCATTGGTCTGGACCGAACGGTCTGGAGAGTCAGACCGAACGGACTGAAGAGTCAGACCGAACGGACTGACCATTCCAGACCGAACGGACCGAACTTGACCCGAATACCGAACCGTGTAGACCGATCGGTCTAGGTCTAGACTAATCGATCTAGGTCCCGACGCTTCACCAAAATTTGATTTTTTGTATCGGGATCTTGTTTGAGCAATTGTTGCTTAAAACCGATCAATTGTGATTAAGAATAACATGATTCTTTCTTATGGATGGTCCATAGTAAATGAAAACTTAATCAAGATATTATATATGTTTGATTGAGTGGGAGCTTCGGGATTGGGGTTATACTAATCGATCTAGGTCCCGACGCTTCACCAAAATTTGATTTTTTGTATCGGGATCTTGTTTGAGCAATTGTTGCTTAAAACCGATCAATTGTGATTAAGAATAACATGATTCTTTCTTATGGATGGTCCATAGTAAATGAAAACTTAATCAAGATATTATATATGTTTGATTGAGTGGGAGCTTCGGGATTGGGGTTATATAATCGATTGGATTGTCCATTCGGATTATGAACAATCGTTGCACAGAAACCGATTAGATCTAGAAGCTTTATGAGTAAAGCACTTGTCAAGGCCTCGATCGTACGTGTCATGGGCCATGCCAAAGCTGGGAGTGCCGTGCTATCTTGATGAGGCAAGATGGAGAAATGGTGGTTCTCATAGCTTGAAAGTAGATGCTTGATCTAAGTGTGGTTTCGAAAATCCCTTATTTATGTAATGCTAAGTGTGTACCTCCCATTACTAGAGCGCCTGTCAAGGCATCGATCGTCCGTAACACGGGTCATGCCAAAGTTGAGCGTGCCGGACTATCTTTGTGAGGCAGGGTGGGAAATCGTGGTTCCCACGGCTTGAACATGGTTTAACTTAGGTTAAGTTGTCAAGTTTGACTTGAGACTTAATGGTACAGAAATGCAATGATATTCGATATCATAGTCTCATAAAGGATCTAAGAGTCA
>NW_010969745.1:460136-461553 GCF_000463585.1 Tarenaya hassleriana | reverse complement strand
ATGCGATCTATCCTTGAGAAGGATAAGCTGACCGGGACGAACTTCTTAGACTGGTATCGAAACTTGAGAATTGTTCTCAAGCATGATAAGAAGTCGTACATCCTGGAAGGGGCTCTACCACCAGAGCCTGCAGCCAATGCCACGAGAGCCGTCAAGGATGCTTGGTTGAAGCATCAGACTGACGACATCGAGATCTCTTGTCTCATGTTGGGAAGCATGGCCCCAAATCGTGTTTGATATGATCGAACAACTCAAGACCATGTTTCAGGAGCTAGCGCGTACTGAAAAGTACAAGACGCTAAAAGCTCTAGTGAAGACGGAGATGCCGAGAGGGAGCTCTGTCAACAGGCAACAGCAGTAGGAGATCCTTTACAGACGGCGGTTTTGCCGGGATTCAGAGACGGCGAAGTCGAGAAGAGGCCGGAGAGAGTCGCCATCTTCGACAGCGATGTGTGTGAGAGAGAGAGATAGGGAGATTCGCTTTCGTTTTCTCCGATTTCTTTGTATTTTTGTTTTTGTATTTTCCGATTTGATATTTTGGTGGGTTAACCAATGAACCGAAACAACTCAAAAGGACATAAGATTTGTCCTCTCGTTGAGCGAACGGCCCAGGTGAGATCTCCAGCAAGAAGCGGCGGGGTAAAGCTAAAAAGAAGGCGGCGAAAAAGGCAAAAGTTGCCTCTACGTCCAAGCCTGAGCCCGATAAGGGTGACTGTCATTACTACGGAGTGTCTGAACACTGGAAGCTTAATTGTCACCTTTACTTGGAGGATCTGAAGGATAAGAAGCTTGGTGAAGCTTCTGCCTCAGGTATTCATGTTATAGAAGTTAACATCTGTACTATATCTTCGTGGGTATTGGATACCGGAAGTGCCTCACACATTTGTGGAAATGTGCAGGGACTAAGAAGAAGTAGGATGCTAGCTAAGGGAGAAGCGGATCTACGCGTCAGAAATGGAGCAAGAGTTACTGCATTGTGTGTTGGCGTTTACGATTTGCAACTTCCTTCTGGACTTGTTTTAGAGCTTAGTAATTGTTACTATGTTCCTGCGATTAGCAGAAACATTATTTCTATTTCTTGTCTGGATTTGGATGGTTTTCGATTTGTGATTGAGAACTCGAGTTTGATGATTTATCGAGACGATATTTACTATGGTAATGGTTATCTAATTAATGGATTATGCGTCTTGAATGATCAGCCTTCAAACTCAACATCATCCATCTATAGCGTGAGTACGAAACGGTTTAAGACGAACGACTTAAACCCAACCTTCCTCTGGCATTTTCGTCTAGGCCACATAAACGAGAAGCGCATACAGAAACTTCATTCTGAAGGTCTTCTGGATTCATTTGACTTTGAGTCTCTTGAATCATGCGAGTCTTGTTTGATGGGAAAGATGACAAAGCATCCTTTCAA
>NW_010969745.1:457819-459624 GCF_000463585.1 Tarenaya hassleriana | reverse complement strand
CGGCTGAAACGATGCCATATGAGATATGGACGGGGAAGCGTCCCGCGTTGTCGTTTGACAGAATGTGGGGTTGCGGCACTTACGTGAAGCGTCAGATGACTGATAAGTTATCCTCCAAATCTGATAAGTGTTTATTTGTAGGCTACCTTAAGGAAACTAAGGGTTACTACTTCTATATTCCGGCATAGAACAAAGTGTTCATTGCCAGGAATGCGACTTTTATGGAGCGAGAGTTCGTCTCCAAAAGAGTAAGTGGGAGTAGGATTGAACTTGAGGAAGTTCGAGAGCAACAAGTAGACGTTGAGCCGAATGAACAAGTTGAAGAAGTTCAACCTGTTTCACTGCCAGTTGAGACTCAACCTTCGACGAGTGAACCTCGGACATCGGGCAGGATTCGCCAAGAGCCTGTGAGATACAGATTTCTCGTGACTGGGAATGAGGAACTCATGTTATTTGAACATGACGAGCTTACCACATACCCAGAGGCTATGGCGAGTCCCGATTCCGAGAAATGGCGCGAGGCTATGAAGTCCGAGATGCAATCCATGTCAGACAACCAAGTATGGGCTCTGGTTGATGCATCTGAAGGGATAAAACCCATCGGATGCAAGTGGATCTTCAAGAAGAAGACCGACATGGATGGCAACGTGCACACGTATAAGGCACGACTTGTGGCGAAAGGATTCCGTCAAATTCATGGTATTGACTATGATGAGACCTTTTCGCCCGTAGTTATGCTGAAGTCCATCAGGATCCTACTTGCCATAGCCGCATATTACGACTATGAGATATGGAAAATGGATGTCAAGACCGCGTTCCTTAACGGGAATTGACCGAGGATATGTACATGACACAACCCGAAGGTTTTGTAGATCCAAGGAACCCGAGGATGGTGTACAAGATTCAGAGGTCCATTTATGGACTGAAGCAGGCTTCGAGGAGCTGGAACCTTCGCTTTGAGGAGACAATCAAAAAGTTTGGTTTCTCACAAAACGAAGACGAGCCATGTGTTTACAAGAAGGACAGTGGGAGCACAATTGTATTTCTAGTGCTGTACGTGGATGACATTCTCCTAATAGGGAATGACGTTCCTACCTTGCAAGACGTTAAGTCTTGGCTAGGAACACAGTTTTCTATGAAGGACCTAGGAGAAGCAGCCTATATTCTAGGAATAAAGATCTATAGAGATAGATCGAGGCGTCTTCTAGGACTGTGTCAGAGTACTTACATCGATAAGGTCTTGAAACGGTTCAAGATGCAAGATTCCAAGAAAGGAACCTTACCGATGAGCAGGGGCACAGTTCTCTGCAAGAGTCAGTGTCCTACGACACCTGATGAGCGAGAACGCATGGATCGAATTCCATATGCTTCGGCAATTGGATCCATCATGTATGCCATGCTTTGTACTCGACCAGATGTATCCTACGCGTTGAGCATTACGAGTAGATACCAGTCAGATCCAGGTGAGTCGCACTGGATCGCCGTCAAGAACATCCTGAAGTACTTGAGAAGGACTAAGGATGTGTTCTTGATATACGGTGGGTCGGAAGACGAGCTCGCTGTAAGAGGTTACACCGATGCTAGTTTCCAGTCAGACCCGGATGACTACAGATCGCAGTCTGGCTATGTTTTCTGCTTGAACGGAGGCGCTGTTAGCTGGAAGAGTTCCAAGCAAGCGACCGTTGCAGATTCTACTACAGAAGCTGAGTATATTGCAGCGTCGGACGCAGCAAAGGAAGCTGTTTGGATCAGAAAGTTTGTTGGTGACTTGGGTGTCATTCCGAGTGCTGATAGCCCCATTGCTC
>NW_010969745.1:456595-457357 GCF_000463585.1 Tarenaya hassleriana | reverse complement strand
GTCCCGCGTTGTCGTTTGTCAGAATTTGGGGTTGCGACGCTTACGTGAAGCGTCAGATGGCTGATAAGTTATCCTCCAAATCTGATAAGTGTTTATTTGTAGGCTACGCTAAGGAAACTAAGGGTTACTACTTCTATATTCCGGCAGAGAACAAGGTGTTCATTGCCAGGAATGCGACTTTTATGGAGCGAGAATTCGTCTCCAAAAGAGTCAGTGGGAGTAGGATCGAACTTGAGGAAGTTCGAGAGCAGCAAGTAGACGCTGAGCCGATTGAACAAGTTGAAGAAGTTCAACCTGTTTCACTGCCGGTTGTGACTCAACCTTTGATGAGTGAACCTCGGAGATCAGGCAGGATTCGCCAAGAGCCAGCGAGATATGGATTTCTTGTGACTGGGAATGAGGAACTCATGTTATTTGAACATGACGAGCCTACCACATACCCAGAGGCTATGGCGAGTCCCGATTCCGAGAAATGGCGCGAGGCTATGAAGTCCGAGATGCAATCCATGTCAGACAACCAAGTATGGACTCTGGTTGATGCATCTGAAGGGATAAAACCCATCGGATGAAAATGGATCTTCAAGAAGAAGACAGACATGGATGGCAACGTGCACACGTATAAGGCACGACTTGTGGTGAAAGGACTCCGTCAAATTCATGGTATTGACTTTGATGAGACGTTTTCGCCTGTAGTTATGCTGAAGTCCATCAGGATCCTACTTGCCATAGCCGCATATTACGACTATGAGATATGGCAAATGG
>NW_010969745.1:443722-456271 GCF_000463585.1 Tarenaya hassleriana | reverse complement strand
AACGAAGACGAGCCATGTTTTTACAAGAAGGTTAGTGGGAGCACAGTAGTTTTTCTGGTGCTGTATGTGGATGACATTCTCCTTATAGGGAATGATGTTCCTACCTTGCAAGACGTTAAGTCTTGGCTAGGAACGCAGTTTTCTATGAAGGACCTAGGAGAAGCGGCCTATATTCTAGGAATAAAGATCTATAGAGATAGATCGAGGCGTCTTCTAGGATTGTGTCAGAGTACTTACATCGATAAGGTCTTGAAACGGTTCAAGATGCAAGATTCCAAGAAAGGAACCTTACCGATGAGCAGTGGCACAGTTCTCTGCAAGAGTCAGTGTCCTACGACACCTGATGAGCGAGAACGCATGGACCAGATTCCATATGCTTCGGCAATTGGATCCATCATGTATGTCATGCTTTGTACTCGACCGGATGTATCCTATGCGTTGAGCATTACGAGTAGATATCAGTCAGATCCAGGTGAGTCACACTGGATCGCCGTCAAGAACATCCTGAAGTACTTGAGAAGGACTAAGGATGTGTTCTTGGTATACGGTGGGTCGGAAGACGAGCTCGCTGTAATAGGTTACACCGATGCTAGTTTCCAGTCTGACCCGGATGACTACAGATCGCAGTCTGGCTATGTTTTCTACTTGAACGGAGGCGCTGTTAGCTTGAAGAGTTCCAAGCAGGCGACTATGTTTTCTACTTGAACGGAGGCGCTGTTAGCTTGAAGAGTTCCAAGCAGGCGACTATTGCAGATTCTACTACAGAAGCTGAGTATATTGCAGCGTCGGACGCGGCAAAGGAAGCTATTTGGATCAGGAAGTTTGTTGGTGACCTGGGTGTGATTCCTAGTGCAGATAGCCTCATTGCTCTGTATTGTGACAAAAATGGAGCAATCGCACAAGCGAAAGAACCTAGATCCCATCAACGATCCAAACACATACTCAGACGATTTCACCTTATCAGGGAGATCATAGACAGAGGCCGATCCGTTGACGAAGTCTCTCCCTTCGTCGAAGCATGAGGGTCATGTTAGGGATATGGGAATTAGATGTTTAGTCCGATCCGTTGACGAAGTCTCTCCCTTCGTCGAAGCATGAGGGTCATGTTAGGGATATGGGAATTAGATGTTTAGTAGTTCATGATTAGAACAAGTGGGAGATTGTTGGTTTAGTGCTCTATGATGTACTGTATATGAGCTTTATTCAGATACATTTGATGTATTGATACTTTCCACAGGTTTTATGAGAGTATTTGATTCATTACATGTTCTTGTATACTAGATGTGTTATGAAATCTATGTATCATTATGAATGATACTAAACTCCCTAGTCTTGTGTCATTATGGGAATGATGACATAATAAGACTAGTATGATGTGTGATTGATGATCATGTAGATGATCATAGATATTAGATACGATCACAGTCATAGGTATTCGTTGGAGAACGGAATACTGGATTGACCCGCATGAGATTGTCACATGGACTAGCGTCATGACTGGAATCTCATATGGCGGTTCCATGATTGGATCCTAAGACCTGAGATATCTATGGAATCCAACATGAGGGGTTGCGTGCTTTGATTACGTCAAACGTCCTGCGTAACAACAGGAGTATAAAGGCGTGTATCAAGTACGAAACGAATCATGTGCTGGATTGTAGATAGTCAAGACGGGATTTGTACCTCTCGTAAAAGAGAGAGATATCGCTGGGCCCCTCGTGTGAGCGAGACTGTAGAAATGTGTGGCCGCACTATAGACGAATGTCGTCTATTTCAAACAGTCGAACTCAGTGAACGAGAAAGCAGTCGAATCTGATAAGGTGGTTTGTTCATGCCATATATTCGACATATGATATCGTGATACAAAAGGATCATCAACCGGAATCATCATTGGCGTTGTAAGATCACGAACAAACTCTATTCTCGATAGTTAGTCATAGTGTCTTGCTAGAGACCGCCTATGACTTGTATATCCGGAATAGAGATTTCGGATTATACTGCTATATCGAATGAGCCTACAGGGTCACACACGCAGGGAAGGACAAATGCACGAGAAAACGTCAAGAAATCTTGACAAGAGGTCCGGACCGTTCGGTCTAGGAGTGGACCGAACGGACCGGAGCTTCTAGTCCGAACGGACCAAATTGTTGGACCGAACGGACTAGAGAGTCCAGTCCGAACGGACCAAGTGTTGGACCGAACGGACTGACCCGTCAGACCGAACGGACCTAGTTATATGACTGGTTCGAACGGACCAAGTGTCCAGACCGAACGGACTACTAAGCAGTCCGTTCGGTCTGGGTTTTAGATTTAATTTAAAATCCGGAATTAGGGTTAATCACTTGAATAAGAAGAGATTAATAACCCTAACACTAAGGAGCCGAAAAAGTGAACTTCTTCGGACCTTTTTGGAGAGTCTAGAGGGTTGAAGAAGTGATCAAAATCTCGTTTTTCTCAAACCACATCATTGAATAGAAGATTCGAGTCCTAGCAGACAAGTTCCAAAGGTTGGAATCCATCCCGAGGTGTGGATACGTGTAGAGGGCAAGGTATTCTTCCTGCCTACAGTGATCGGACGAACATATCAATTGATACAGGCCCCGGATCGATTGAGGTAAGCGTTCTATCGTTTCTACGATTCACAGAAGCATGGTTCTAGGGTTTATTAAATTTTGTTTTATATCCGCTGCGCAAACCCTATAATCGATCTATTAGGAATAGGATTCGCTCTAGAGATCCCAGGAAACCCCAACAGTGGTATCAGAGCCTGGTTGCTCTGTTTTGATTTCGTAGAACCCGATCACGCACGTTTTAGGATTTGAATTGTTTGAATCCGTGTTTGCTATTGATGCTATGCATGATTTGATTATGGATCTAGGGTAGATTTCATGTTCTTTGTTTCATAGTTGCAAGAGGCTTCTGTTCTGAATTTACAGGCGAAAACCGGGAGGAAATCGGATCTGAATCGGGACCGAAACGACGAAGAACGTGATCTGATCGCGTTTTTCCGCCTAGACCGAACGGTCTGGTCCTCTGGACCGGACGGTCTAGGGTTCGTCGTTTCTCTGGACTAGACGATCCAGTCCGTTCGGACCAAGATGTTGGACCGAACGGACTAAGGTGTGTAGACCGAACAGACTGCTTACGTCCGATCTAGGTCACTAGTCCGAGAGAGAAGGTCCGAAGGGGAAAAAGTCCGGACCATTGGTCTGGACCGAACGGTCTGGAGAGTCAGACCGAACGGACTGAAGAGTCAGACCGAACGGACTGACCATTCCAGACCGAACGGACCGAACTTGACCCGAATACCGAACCGCGTAGACCGATCGTCTAGGCCTAGACCGATCGATCTAGGTCCCGACGCTTCACCAAAATTTGATTTTTTGTATCGGGATCTTGTTTGAACAATTGTTGCTTAAAACCGATCAATTGTGATTCAGAATAACATGATTCTTTCTTATGGATGGTCCATAGTAAATGAAAACTTAATCAAGATATTATATATGTTTGATTGAGTGGAGATTAATAACCCTAACACTAAGGAGCCGAAAAAGCGAACTTCTTCGGACCTTTTTGGAGAGTCTAGAGGGTTGAAGAAGCGATCAAAATCTCGTTTTTCTCAAAGCACATCATCGAATAGAAGATTCGAGTCCTAGCAGACAAGTTCCAAAGGTTGGAATCCATCCCAAGGTGTGGATACGTATAGAGGGCAAGGTATTTTATCCTGCCTACAGTGATCGGACGAACATATCAATTGATACAGGCCCCGGATCGATTGAGGTAAGCGTTCTATCGTTTCTACGATTCACAGAAGCATGGTTCTAGGGTTTATTAAATTTTGTTTTATATCCGCTGCGCAAACCCTAGAATCGATCTCTTAGGAATAGGATTCGCTCTAGAGATCCCAGGAAACCCCAACAGGTATTATATACCCTATTTTGGATATTACGTGGGTGAGTCCTGTGCAGGTTGTACCCAAGAAGGGAGGCATGACCGTGATCCAGAATGAGAAGAACGAGTTGATTACTACACGGACGGTCACGGGATGTAGGATGTGCATCAACTATCGTAAGTGTTGGTTTAGTGCTCTATGATGTATTGTTTATGAGCTTTATTTAGATACATTTGATGTATTGATACTTTCTATGGTTTTATGAGAGTATTTGATTCATTACATGTTCTTGCATACTAGATCTGTTATGAAATCCATGTATCATTATGAATGATACTTAACTCCCTAGTCTTGTGTCATTATGGGAATGATGACATAATAAGACTAGTATGATATGTGATTGATGATCATATAGGTGATCATAGGTATTGGATACGATCACAGTCATAGGTATTCGTTGGAGAACGGAATACTGGATTGACCCGCATGAGATTGTCACATGGACTAGCGTCATGACTTGAATCTCATATGACGGTTCCATGATTGGATCCTAAGACCTGAGATATCTACGGAATCCAACATGAGGAGTTGCGTGCTTTGATTACGTCAAACGTCCTGCGTAACAGGAGAACTATAAAGGCGTGTATCAGGTACGAAACGAATGATGTGCTGGATTGTAGATACTCAACACGGGATTTGTACCTCTCGTAAAAGAGAGAGATATCGCTAGGCCCCTCGTGTGAGCAAGACTGTAGAAATGTGTGGTCGCACTATGGACGAACGTCGTCCATTTCAGACAGTCGAACTCAGTGAACGAGAAAGCAGTCGAACAGATAAGGTGGCTTATCCATGCCTTATATTCGACATATGATATCGTGATACAAAAGGATCATCAACCGGAATCATCACTGGCGTTCGTAAGATCACGAACAAACTCTATTCGAGATAGGTAGTCATAGTGTCTTGCTAGAGACCGCCTATGACTTGTATATCCGAAATAGAGATTTCGGGTTATACTGCTATATCGAATGAGCTTACAGGGTCACACACGCAGGGAAGGACAAACGCACGAGAAAACGTCGAGAAATCTGGACAGAGGTCCGGACCGTCCGGTCTAGGAAGTGGACCGAACGGACCGGAGCATCTAGTTCGAATAGACCAATTTGTTGGACCGAACGGACTAGAGAGTTCAGTCCGAACGGACCAAGTGTTGGACCGAATGGACTGAACCATCGGACTGACCGGACCAAGTTATGTGAGTGGTTCGAACGGACTAATAAGCAGTCCGTTCGGTCTGGGGTTCAGATTTAATTTTAAAAGTCCGGATCTAGGGTTAATCACTTGAATAAGAGGAGAAATAGAACCCTAACACAAAAGGGGCCGACCTAGAGAACTTCTTCAGACCTTTTGGAGGGTCTAGAGGATTGAAGAGGTGATCTAAATCTCGTTTTCGAAAAGCACATCATCGAATAGAAGATTCGAGTCCTAGCAGACAAGTTCCAAATGTTGGAATCCATCCCGAGGTGTGGATACGTGTAGAGGGCAAGGTATTCTTCCTGCCTATAGTGATCGAACGAACACATCAATTGAAACAGGCCCCGGATCGATTGAGGTAAGCGTTCTTACGTTTCTACAAGATCATGCATGATAGGTTTTAGGGTTTTATCAAAAATTATTGTTTTACATCCGCTGTGCAAACCCTAGAACTGATCTCTTAGGAATAGGATTCGCTCATGAGATCCCAGGAAAACCCAACAGTAAGTTGAACTCCAACACCCGTAAGGATCACTTTCCTTTACCTTTTATTAATCAGATGTTAGAGAGACTTGCACTCCAGTCGTACTTTTGCTTTCTAGATGGTTACTCGAGATTCTTTCAGATCCCCATTCACCCCAGTGACCAGGAGAAGACCACATTTACTTGTCCTTATGGCACATTTGCTTATCGTCGTATGCCCTTTGGATTATGTAATGCACCTGCCACTTTTTAGAGATGCATGACTGCTATATTTTCTGATGTAATTGAGGATATTATGGAGGTGTTCATGGACGATTTCTCTATCCATGGATCCTCATTTGACGTTTGTTTGGCCAATCTGCATAGAGTTTTAGATAGGTGTGCAACGGCCAACTTAGTCCTCAATTGGGAGAAGTGTCACTTCATGGTGCAAGAAGGGATTGTATTAGGACATAAGATGTCTTCTAGGGGAATCGAGGTAGACAGAGCGAAGATAGAGGTCATTGAGAAGCTTTACCGCCCATGAACGTCAAAGGCATCCGCAGTTTTCTGGGACATGCGGGATTTTATCGGCGGTTCATCAAGGACTTCTTTAAGATCTCTAGACCACTTACTAAGCGTTCTAACGTTTCTATAATTCAATAACAACATGGTTCTAGGGTTCTATAAAATTTTTGTTTTACTTCCGCTGCGCAAACCCTAGAATCGATCTCTTAGGAATAGGGAGTCGTCCTAGGGTTATAAAAAAGCCCTAGCCACGTCCTAATACAGGGAGAACCTTAGAGAACACCTAGATACACACTTTCGGAGAGCTTTTGGTGAGAGAAGAATAGAAGTTCACGGGATTTCGAGAAGAAGAAGGAAGATTCGATCGTGGAGACTACACATCTGCACGAGCCTTTCTTTCCTCTCTTCTATCTCTTTTCTTATGAGCTTTTTGTTGTTTTCTATGAACTGTGAGTAGATCACGACTATGGGTTAGGGATTCGTTTGTGTTTTGGGTATGTTTGAAACCTAACTTGGATTTAGACGTTATGCTTGTTTCGGTTTATCGATCTATGATTTCTTTTCTATTGGTGTTTACTAATCACTTGGCCAATATTCTTAGATTCTGAATCACATAGAGATATGGGTTTAGTTTTGGATCGAGATCGATGAATGAATCGTATTATTCACATAGAGATATGGTTTAATGGATTTAGTATTGATGATAGCGTTCTTCATGCATCTAGGGTTAACTTGAATAGATCGAGAGATTGACGAGTTATTCTAGGTAGTGAGTTAGTAGACCGAGAGATGAATTCTCTATTTTCGTTTCTTGATGATTCCCGAATACAAGTAGATGTTATTCCCGCTTGCTTAGTAAATACCCATACACGTGAATACGATCCCGATACCCGTAGTCATCCTTGCTTGATAGGTCACTCGTTTTCATTGCTTTCTTATTTCGTTTTCCATTGATTCCACATATTTCCACCATCACTTGCTTGTTTTCTTTGGTTTAGTTTCGATTAGGGTTTAGATTTAGCTACTGGTCCTTGCGTTCGACCCCATGTTATGACGATCCGTATCCTTGCGGTGAGTTATGAATCGGGTTATAAATTCTAGACTCGATACACACGTATCAATTCCCAACAAGCAGTTCGCAAGGCCGTGAGCAAGAGCATGCATTCATGATGAGGAGCATAAGCAGAATCAGAACCACATGAAACACGAGCACATGAATCCGCTCTACGGTCAGCAGATCGATGGCGATACTACTTACATTGCAGAGGAGACTTTGGGTTCTTACATTGCACCGAAGCACACCCAACTCCTTTCATGCATCAACAGACCGCCCGTAGACATTTTTAAGCTATCGGTACAGTGCACACGATGTTTAGTCAGAGAATTTCAAAGGGCGGCCTACAGAGGATCCCAATGCTCACTTGACTCAGTTTAAGATGTTGTGCAGATCAGTAAGGAAGACACGAGGAATGACTATCAAGGATGTATACTTGGACGCCTTTCCTTTTTCACTGAAGGATTGGGCGAGAGATTGGCTCCACACCCTTGTACCGAACTCGATCACGACATGGGAAGAGCTAGAGGAACAATTCACAGCTAAATACTACTCCCCAGAGAAGACCCGAGCTGCACAGAGAGCCATACACAACTTTACTCAGGAGAGTGATGAGAGTCTATATGACGCATGGGAGAGATTCAAAGGCTATCAGTGTCTTTGTCCACACCACGACATGGATAGGCAGCTGTTGCTTTCCACATTCATCCACGGATTGAGAGACAATACTAAAGCATGGATGGATGCAGCTTGTGGAGGGAGTGTATACGATATTCCCTTTGACACCCTAGAGATGCAGATCGCGAAGATGGCTAAGGCAAGAGGGATGTCAGGAGATGTTGGGGTTTTGGAGATCCCTAAACGTGCGTTCACAACGGTTTCTAGGGTTCCAACTTTGGGTTTCATGCAGCGAAATAATATGACGCGAAACCCAATCAACATATCTTGCATATAATGATAAAGGTATCGATATACCAACCTGTTTCGATCCAGAGACCTGTCATAAACACTGAAATCAAGCGCTCTTTACAGCTAGTCCACACTCACGGGCTTGCATCTGCTAGAATGCAATCTGGAGGATGGGAACGAAAACCGAGGCACTCCCCGGAAGAGAGAGAGACAGCGGCTGCGAGTTAGAGAGAGGGAGGGACAAAATTTTTTCTCTTAATTATGTTTCCCTAAACATAATTATAAAGATGATTAGGGTTTCATTAAACCCATTGGGTCTAATGGGCCTTCACTTAACTATTAAGATTAATAAAGCCCATTAGTCTTATTAGATATCATATGGGTCCATTGGGCCACCTAAACCCATCCAATAGATTTCTAATCAGTTTTCGCAAACCGATCGTGGCTAGAGCACCATATCCATCAATCTCCCATTTACTCTACTCATGATCGAGTTTCAGTCTATCACAATAGACCTTCCCAAGCACGCTCCAGAAAATGGTAATAACCCTACGTGTGTGACCCTGTAGGCCCGTCAACCGCAGACATAGTTCCGAAACTATTTCGGACAAATAATCATAGGTGGTCTCTAACAAGACACTATGACTCCCTTGTCAGACTAGGTTAGTGTGATCTAACAAGCCAAGTAACATTCAACACTTGTATCCTTTTTGTCACACGATATCATAAGTCAAAACAGAGACATGGAACAAGTCATCTCATCACATTTTGACTACTTTCTCATTCGTTGAGTTAACTAAACCTATAGATGACTCTTCATCTGTTTGTGCGCGTTTCAGCTCAACTCACTCGAGGGGCCCAGCGATATCTCTCTCTCCACATAAGAGAGGGACAAAATCCCATCTTGGCTCTCTACTACCCTCCAAAAGATTCATGACATTTCCAACTACAGCCGTTATAGTCGTCCTTTTACGGTTCCGACGTTTGACTGTGTCAAAGAATATCAGTCCTCGTGTTGGATACATATAGAGACCTCAGGTGTTAGGACTCAAAAGCGAAATATTACATGAGATTCAAGTCATGACATCATGTCCATGTGACAATCTCATGCGAGTCATCCAGTATTCATTCACAAATGAACACCCATGATCATGATCCGTATCAAATACGCTATAATCATCTCTATTATCATCTATCATGCATCATGCTAGTCTTTGTTCGCTAATGTTCCCACATTAACGACCGAATAGGGAATTTAGTATTATTACAATAATAATAATACGTGGATAACATTATTAAACAATAACATGCAATTTGAATAATAATCAAAAGAAAAACATACTTCCATTCATCACAATGAATCCAAGTACAATAAATAAAGTGTTCGTGCGAATAATCATGTCTAGAGCATAAAACATCACAATCTCCAAATGCTCTAATCATGATCAACTAAATGTCTAATCTCCATCGACCTAACATGGCACTCATGCTTTGACGAAGGGAGAGACTTCGCCAACGGGTCAGCGATGTTGTCATCTGTCGATACTCTGCATATCATCACATCTCCTCTGTCTACGATTTCTCTGATAAGATGAAATCGCCATAGTATGTGTTTGGATCTGTGATGTGACCTTGGTTCCTTAGCTTGCGCAATAGCACCATTGTTGTCACAATACAATGTAATGGGGTTCGCAATGCTAGGAACAACGCCAAGGTCTCCCACGAACTTCTTGATCCAAACAACCTCTTTTGCCGCATCCGAAGCAGCAATATACTCAGCCTCTGTAGTGAAATCTGCAATGGTGGCCTATTTGGAACTCTTCCAACTAACAACCCCTCCGTTCAGAAGGAACACAAAACCTGATTGCGATCGAAAATCATCCACGTCGGACTGAAAACTAGCATTGGTGTAACCACTTACAACGAGTTCATTTTCATGTCCACCGTAAACTATGAACGCATCCTTAGTCCTTCTCAGGTATTTCAGGATGTTCTTTACGGCTATCCAGTGTGGTTCACCTAGATCAGACTGGTACCTACTCGTTAGACTCAATGCTAACGATACGTCTGGCCAAGTACATTGCACGACATACATGATAGATCCTATCGCCGAAGCGTATGGAATTCTATCCATGCGTTCTCACTCATCAGTAGTCTTTGGACACTGATTCTTGCTCAGAACTAAACCGTGTCTCATCGGCAAGAATCCTTTCATGGATTCTTGCATGCTAAACCGTTTTAGCACCTTGTTGACATAAGTACTCTGACTTAGACCGATTAGCTTTCTCTATCTATCTCTATAGATCTTGACGCCTAGGATATAGGCAGCCTCGCCTAAGTCTTTCATCGAAAAATGCTTTCCTAGCCAAGACTTAATGCCTTGCAAAGTAGGAATATCATTTCCGATGAGCAAGATGTCATCAACGTATAAGACCAAAATGTTGGTTGTAATGCTCTAGGATGATCCGTGATATGACATTTTGACTTTGTATTGATTCATTGATTTATGAATGCATTACATTCCCGTTATATGATTGGCATGTTTGTTATATTACGGTATCCTTGAATCATTAGAGAATGATTCTAAACTCCCTGGTCAGTTATCATTGTGGGAACAATGATGAATTAAGACTAGCATGAGGTGTGATTGATGCATTGGATGCATATCACAATCATGGGTACTCGTTGTGAACGAGTGACTAGATGACCCGCATGAGATTGTCACATGGACAGAGTCATGACTTGAATCTCATACATCGGTTCGTTCTTGGATCCTCAGACCTGAGATGTCTAGAGTATCTGATATGAGGAGTGGCGTGTCTTGACTGCGTCAAACGTCGTCTTTAACCGGATGATTATAACGGCGTTGATCAGATACGTTCATGAATCATATGGAGATAGTAGACATGCAATATGGGACTTGTCACCTCCTTAACAAGAGAGATATCGCTGGGCCCTCTCGTGGAAATCGGACTATGAAAACGCGTGGCCACGCTATAGATGAAGTTGCATCTATTTTATTAGTTGATTTGCCAAGACGAGAAAGCAGATGAACTTGAAGGGTGGCTCAAACCATGCCCTTGTTCAACATATGATATCGTGAGACAAAGGATCAGAACTCGAGCTGTTATTGCCTTGGTTAGATCACCTCTAACTCAATTCAACGTGGGTAGTCATGGCGTCTTGCTAGAGGCTAACCATGACTTGTAGATCGGGAATGGTTTTCGATGCTGCTGCCACTGCGAATGGGCCTACAGGGTCACACACCATTAGGGATGAACTTATATGTGAAGTATCAGAAAGGAAGACTTGGATTTGGTCGAAAAAACCGTTTTCGGATCAAATCAGACTGTCGGGACGGTTTCAGCCTTCTGACTCGGACCGAGTCAGAATTTGACTTGGACCGAGTCAGTTCCATGCGAGTCGAAGCCTAGAAAGTGTTTTGTGCTTGGCCGATGTTTTGACTCGGTCGAGTCAAAATTTTGACTCGGACCGAGTCAATACTCAATGGACCGAGTCAAGAGTTGACAATGGGCTTGGGCTGATTCGTTCTGACTCGACCGAGTCAGAGTTCTGAACTCGACCGAGTCAGAGTTCTGACTCGGACCGAGTCAATACTCGGAAAAAATCTCTTTTCACAAGGATTAGGGTTTCTAACTAATAAGGAGGTGTTGGACGCCGTCCTAAGGGAAGAACTCACTTTCAGAACCTTAAGACAGAGCAAAAACTCAGAAGAAATCGTTTCTTTAATAGTTCTAGCTCCCGGGATTAGATCCCACTTCACATACTTCACAGATCCTAGCAGATCGGTTCCAAAAGCGTTTGGAATCCTTCCCGTCGGTGTGGATACGTGTAGAGGGACTGTAACTTCAGTCCTAGGTGATTAAACAGGCCCCGGATCGACTCCTACTTCTGTTTCTTCAGGAAAGAGGTAAGTACTCGATTTCCACGGTGATATACACGGTATGTTCGGGTTTTGCAGGTTTGGTTGCATGTGACGTTTGGCTAGGTTTAGATCTTTTTCTTCCGCTGCATGAAACCTAGAAACCAAACCCTAGATCGATGAGATCGCATGCTAGGAACCCGTAGCGAAACTCAACAGTGGTATCAGAGCCTGGTTCTCTGTATATCGTCGTGCTTGTTGCTTGCCTACATGATTTTAATGGTTAAAATTGCATGATAGGCTTGATCTATGCATATTTAATGATGTTATGATTGTTATTTGATGCATGGATGAGTTTGGGGTCGAAGACGGCTTGATGGCACATCAAATTAGGGTGAAAATCCTAGATTTCGTGGCCTAAAAGTGTCTCCCAGAGTTTTGACTCGGACAGAGTCAGAGTTTTGACTCGACAGAGTCAGAACGAGAGAAACTCAGAGTTTTGACTCGGACAGAGTCAGAGTTTTGACTCGACCGAGTCAGAACGACAAATCAGAGTTTTGACTCGGG
>NW_010969745.1:439582-443273 GCF_000463585.1 Tarenaya hassleriana | reverse complement strand
GCGACCGGAAGAAAAATGAGCGACCCGCCTGAAAAATGAGCGACCGGAAGAAAAATGAGCGACCCGCCTGAAAAATGAGCGACCGCCTGAAATCAAAATCGGCCCAAAAAGGAAAAGCCCATGTTTTGAGGAGAAGACCTAATTCTGAACATTCACAAAAAGGGGAGTTTGAGGAGGGAGAAAGGGGGCTACACACTTTGGAGAAAACTCACCTTGGAGAGGAAGAAAAGGGGGATTTTGGAGATCAAGGAGGCTAGGAGAAGAGGAGGACCACCATTGAAGACCATCTTGAGCATTTCTTCTCCTTTTCCATGTTTCTTCATTTTGCTTTCTGTTTTGAAACCCTAGTTATGGAGTAGTGACTTTGTTGTGGGTGAGGGATCCCCACTTTTGTATGGATACCTATGCTTAATCTATGATGTCTTTGAGTTTCTTCCATGGGTTTGATGTTTTGTGCTTAATGCTATTGATTTGGTTGAAACCCTAATTGATATGATTGTAGAACACATTGATCATAGGGATATGGGAATGATGTTTGGAACCAAATGTCAAATGAGTGAGTTATTCACATTGGGAGATGGCTTAACTTGCTTAGGGTTCATGATAGGGTCCACTAATGCATCTAGAGATCATTTAGATCATTGGGAGATGGGTGAATCGATCCTCTAGGTAGTGAGTTTAAGCTTGGGAGAGGCAAACTCTAGAAGAAGTGCTTGAAACCCCCATATGGAGGATAACCCATAGACATTGTAGCATCATTAACTATCCATGCGATTCTTGAGGGATCCCGAACCTACAACGCCTTAAATCATCGTTTTATAAACCGTTAATTTTACTTGCTTTCTTGTATTCCGACCCTTACCATAAACCACATTTTTACTTGACCACCTAATCTAGCTTAGAGATAGACTAATACATCCTAGTCCTCGTGTTCGACCCCGGTACTATAACTACTGTATACTTGCGGATAGTGGTACGAATCGGGTTACAAATTTAGAACTCGGTGCGTGCGCATCAAGTTTTTGGCGCCGTTGCCGGGGACTAGGCGTTTTCGTGTTAATCTAGATTTTTGCTAGATCACCATTGCTTGGATATTTGCTTTGATTACTTTGCGACATAACCGTTTCACAGCACTTTCGGTTCGTTTTGTCTTTTTGGTGTGCAGCTCTTCCGGTGCATGACAAGAAGCACAACCGGTAGAGATCAACTCATCTTCGACCCCGAAATAGAAAGGACCCTACGCTTCGCTCGTAGACAGCAAAGACAGTGGGGAATGGCCGAAGAAATGCTGAGAGAAAACAACGCACGAAGAGAACAACCCGAGATGGCCGAAGAGCTGTTGAGAGGGGCCAATGCCCATAGAGGTCCAACCTAAGCAGCCCCTAGAACGCTTCGAACGTACACACAACCGAAGCACACTCAGTTACTATCATGTATCAATCGGGGACCACTAGAAGAACTTGAACTCCTACGCAATGCATCCAAATGCTCAACAACATGAGTTTCCGTGGGAGACCAAACGAGGACTCGAATGCTCACCTTACGAACTTCGAGATGAACTGTAAGGCAATCAAGAAGGGACCGGGGATTACCCTTGAAGATGTGTTTCTTGAAACCTTCCCCTACTCACTTACGGAGAGAGCTAGAGATTGGCTCTACACTCTTGAGCCAAATTCTATCTCGACATGGGGTGAGATGGAAGAACAATTCCTTATGCAGTACTACTCCCCTACCAAGACTCAACATGCGAGGAACCGGATCAATGCATTTGTGCAAGAGGATGGGGAGAATCTCCATGACGCATGGGAACGCTTCAAGGAATATCAAAGAATGTGCCCTCACCATGGAATGGAAAGAGACTACCTTTTGTCCATCTTTATCCATGGGTTGAAGGATGATACTCGGTCTTGGATTGATGCAGCGTGCGGAGGTGACATATATGACATCCCTTTCCAAGAGCTAGAGGCAACAATTGCAAAATTAGCCAAGGGACGCAGCCATACGTCCAACGAATTCAGTAGGAGAAGCTCGGTGAAAGGAGATGTGGGAGAAAACGCAGCTCTTAAGGCAGTGTTGGCCGACCTTGCTGAGATAAAAGTTCAACTCGCCAACGCTAAACAAGTAGCTGCTGTGGAGGATCAAAATTTAGCGCAAGTCCAACCGGGAATGTACATGGTTGATCAAGAAGCGGAAGAAGTCAACTATGTCGGTCCAAACCAATACACTCATCCATCCAACCTATACAACCCGGGATTGAGGAATCATCCCAACTTCTCCTACAAGAACACGTCGAATGTGCTTAATCCTCAACCCGCCTTCCAGCGGAACAATCAAGGACCTCCGGGTTTTCAATCAAAGTATCAACAACAAGGCCAAGGAAGTCAAGGTTATCAAGGGAATTCCAACTATAGACCACAGCAAGTGCAACCCAAGGAGCAAGACCCGGACATCAAGGATATGCTATTCCAAATCCTCCAGGGTCAAAAATCACAAGGAGTATCCATTGGGGGTATTGAAAATGAGCAAGTTGCATTCAAGAAGCAATTGGAAGGAGTACAAGCTCATTTGAAAATCTTGGACAATCAAGTTGCCCAACTTGCGTCTTCCTCCTCATCGAGACAACAAGGCATGCTTCCCGGGAAGAACGAGGTGAACCCTCATGAGCACATCAATGCAGTGGAGCTAAGGAATGGGAAACAACTTCCGGAGATCATCCCCCCAATGGTTGAGAAGACATCGCCTCCAAGGTTAACAAGAGAGAAAAAAGGAAAATCTGTAGAGGAAGACACTCCTAAGATGCAAGAACAGGAGAAAGAACCAGCCTACATTCCTCCACCACCCAAGGTACCCCCGATACCATTTCCCTCTCGCTTAAAGAAATTTAATGAGGATAGCCAATTTGGAAAGTTTGCGGAAATGCTGAAGAAGATGGAGATTACAATGCCTTTCCATGAGGCAATCCTCCAAATGCCCTCATACGCGAAATTCCTCAAGGATATTTTGACGAAGAAGCGGGTAGTGGAAAAGGAGACTGTAGCATTGAGCACCGAAATTAGCGCGGCCATCACAAAGCATGAACTTCCCCCGAAGATGTCTGATCCGAGAAGTTTCTCTATACCGTGCAAGTTGGGAAACATTGAGATTGATAGGGCACTATGTGACCTTGGAGCTAGTGTGAGTTTGATGCCGTTGTCCATTTACAAGAAGCTAAACATAGGTGACTTGAAGCCCACGAGGATGGCCTTGCAACTAGCGGACCGATCTATCAAATATCCAGCAGGCATTCTAGAGGACGTACCCCTCAAGATTGGCGGATTCTATGTCCCAGTGGATTTCGTAGTGTTGGACATGGATGAGGATTCCAAAGTTCCAATCATTTTGGGCCGCCCATTCTTGAGCACAGCAGATGCCGTAGTGCATGTTCGAGCCGGAAGATTAACGATGAAGATCGGGGATGAGACAGTCGAATTCACGCTTGACCAGAACTTGAAGCAACCTTCGACCAATGATACAGTATGCTACGCGGATATACTTGAAGCAATGGCGGAAGAAGTGATCGGAGAGTTCCGTGAGGTAGACCCGCTAGAAGTGTCACTAATGGCCGTAGAAGCAAGTTTGCACAGTAATTGGGAGGAGATCGAAGAGATAAGACGAGCGTTAGACGGTCAAGAAGCCAAAAATGAAGTGCAGA
>NW_010969745.1:430789-437679 GCF_000463585.1 Tarenaya hassleriana | reverse complement strand
ACCAAGAACAAATCCTTAGTCCTTTTCAAGTACTTAAGGATGTTCTTGACCGCAATCCAGTGAGCCTCACCTGGTGTAGACTGATATCTACTAGTCATACTCAATGCATATGATACATCCGGATGAGTACACAATATGGCGTACATGATGGATCCAATTGCCGATGCATATGGTATCCTACTCATGCGCTCTTGCTCATCTTGTGTCTTTGGACACTGAGTCTTGCTAAGAGCTACGTCATGTCCCATTGGCAAGGCACCCCTCTTGGAGTCTTGCATCTTGAACCGATTCAAGACCTTGTCAATGTATGTACTCTGACTTAGACCAAGAAGCCTTCTCGATCTATCTCTATAGATCTTGATTCCTAGAATATAGGCGGCTTCTCCTAAGTCCTTCATCGAAAAGACTGATCCTAGCCAGGATTTTACTCCTTGCAAGGTAGGAACGTCATTTCCGATGAGCAATATATCATCTACATAAAGTGCAAGGAAGACCACTACGCTCCCACTGACCTTCTTGTAAGCACATGGCTCATCTTCGTTTTGCAGGAAGCCAAACATTTTGACTGCCTCGTCAAATCGAAGATTCCAGCTCCTCGAAGCCTGCTTCAGTCCATAAATGGATCTCTGAAGTTTGCATACTTTTCGTGGACTCTTAGGATCGACAAAGCCCTCGGGTTGTGTCATGTACACATCCTCGAGTAAATTCCCGTTAAGGAATGCGGTCTTGACGTCCATCTGCCATATCTCGTAGTCATAATACGCAGCTATGGCCAGCAGAATCCGTATGGATTTAAGCATCACGACTGGTGAAAAGGTTTCATCATAGTCTATACCATGAATCTGCCGAAACCCTTTCGCTACGAGTCGTGCCTTATAGGTATGCACGATGCCATCCATGTCGGTTTTCTTCTTGAAAACCCACTTACATCCAATGGTCTTAATACCATCGAATGAATTGACTAAAGTCCACACTTTGTTGTCGTACATGGATTGCATCTCAGACTCCATGGCCTGGTGCCATTTCTCGAAATCGGAACTCGCCACAGCCTCTGAATACGACGTAGGCTCGTCATGTTCTAACAACATGAGTTCGTCGTTTCCAGTCACAAGAAAACCATATCTTGTAGGCTCTTGGCGAATTCTACCAGATCTCCGAGGTTCACTAGGAGGTGTTGTCTCAACAACTTGTGATACATGTTGAACTGTTTCGACCTGTTCACTCGGTTCTTTGACTATTTGTGGTTCTCGAACTTCTTCGAGATCTATTCTACTCCCACTGACTCTCTTGGAGACGAACTCTCTCTCCAAGAAAGATCCATTCCGAGCAACAAACACTTTGTTCTCAGATGGGTTGTAGAACCAGTACCCTTTAGTTTCCTTAGGATAACCCAAAATATGCATTTATCAGATTTGGCGGATAACTTATCATAAGCCAGACGTTTTACATAAACGTCGCATCCCCAAATCTTTATAAATGCTAACCTGGGACGCTTTCCAGTCCATATCTCATATGGTGTCTTCTAAACCGACTTTGTTGGACACTTGTTCAGTATTAGCGTTGTCGTTTCCAGAGCATAGCCCCAGAAGAATTTAGGAAGATCGACCTGACTCATCATGGACCGTACCATTTCTAATAAGGTTTGATTCCTCCTCTTGGACAGCTATTCCACTGTGGCATTCCAGATAGAGTCAGCCGTGAGACAATCCCACAATCTGCCAAATAGTAAGTGAAATCTTGGCTCATATACTCACCACCTCGATCAGATCGAAGCAACTTGATCGTGTTGTCAAGTTGGTCCTGTACCTCGTTTCTGAAAGTCTTGAATAATTCAAGTGTTTCAGACTTATGTCTCATCAAGTATACATAACCGTACCTACTGAAATCATCAGTGAACATAACAAAATACAGATAACCTCCTCTAGCCGGCGAGCCCATAGGACCGCATATATCACTATGTATGAGTTCTAGCAACTCTGTAGCCCGTTCTCCTTTTCTAGAAAAGGGAGATTTTGTCATCTTGCCCATCAAACAAGAATTGCATGGTTCGATTGATTCATAATCAAAAGAATCAAGAAGTCCATCAGAATGAAGCTTCACTATGCGTTTCTCATTGATGTGACCAAGTCGACAATGCCAGAGATAGATCAGATTTAAGTCGTTCGACTTAAACCGCTTGGTACTAACGTTATAGATTGACTTGTATCTAGATGTTTCGTCATCCAAAACATAAAGTCCATTAAACCATGACCATAGAATAAATCGCCTCTATAAATGGACAGACCGTTGTTCTCAATAAAAAATCTGAAACCATCCGAGTCTAAGCATGAAATGCTGATGGCAGGTACAAAATAACAATCATACAACTACAATACAAGGTCAGAAGGTAAACTTAGATCATAAGTCCCGACGGCTAATACAACAACTTTTGCTCCATTCCCGATGCGAAGATCTACTTATCTCTTCGCCAACTGTCTACTTCCTCGCAGTCCTTGCACATTTCCACAAATGTGCGAGCCACATCCGGTATCTAATACCCATGATGTAGAAGTAAACAATTTCGTCTTCTATAATGAAGATACTAGAAGTCGAAGCTTCCTTAAGCTTCTTCTTCTCAAGATCTTCCAGGTAGAGTTTGCAATTTCTGTACCAATGTCCGAAAACATGACATAAATAACACTCTCTCTTCCTAGACTCAGGCTTAAGCTTAGTGACAACACTTGTCACCTTCCTCTTGCCCTTGGAACGCTTCCTTTTGCTGGAACTCTTTTCAGCAACTACCATATCACTCTTCCCTTGGCTCCCATCTTTCTCTTGGAAAGACGCATTCAACTGATCAACTATCAGAGAATTGTCCATGTCCTCTAATTGCTTACACAATTCTGAAATCATATTTCCAAGTATCAAGCTAGACATGTCCAGATCATCACCCACATACTTCTAATAAGCATCAATGATCGATCTAGAAGCCGTGGTCAGAGCTTATCCTTCATAAGGATAGATCGCATGGTGAGATTATACAGATTCCTGCAACAGGTATGTTCTACAGAAAAAGACAAACAAACAGACAGAAAATATGCAGGTCGCTTAGTACACATACTAACACAGACAATAGATGTAATATGACAGACTCCCACTAAGAATAACACCTCAATGAGTTTCTAAGTGAGCTAGGATCTATATTTCACATGCTTTTGAGTCAGCTAGGACATGACGCTCAAAACCATGCTATTTAGGTAGACAACACATTATCAATCATATCATATATGATTCCTAGATGAGTATGGGATAGTGATACGCTATCACTGCATGTTCCTCATCCCATCCTTACCATTAGGTCCAAGTCCGATTTGATAACCCAATTCAAGCTCAACCATATTTGAGCTATGAGAATCACGCTTTCTCCATACTGCCTCACCAAGATAGTCAGGCACGCTCAGCTAGGGCATGACCCATAACCATGAAGATCGAGGCCTTGACAGTTGCTCTGTTAATGGACGGTAATAGCTTGAGATTGATCATTAGGAAAAAGATAGAATTTCGGACTTGAGAAGTGTCTGAGGTCTCGTCCAGAGCTGACCAGAATGTGGTCCACCGGACTGACCTCAGTCAGCTTCTCTGGTCCGTCGTTCAGTCAGTTTTCGAGAAAATTCTGAGCTTGGTCCGGAGCTGACCAAGTTTGGTCAGCCCCAGACCAACTCAGTCCGTTTCTCTTGCTCAGACTGACCTGGGAACGGAGCGCAGTCCAATTGGGCTTGGTCCGGGGCTGACCAAACTTGGTCAGCTCTGGACCAACTCAGTCTGTTCCCTTGGTCAACTCGTCGTCCGTCGTCTCGAACCTGTGCTATTCTCGCTTAGTCCGGAGCTAGCCAGCGAGAACTTTGGTCCTCCTGACCAACAACGCAGTCCGGAATCTGATATGTCTGTTGGTCCGGCTGACCAATATCTTGGTCCGACAGACCGCGGACAGATCAGATTCGGGACAGATTTCTAGGGTTTCAAAAATTAGGGTTTTACCCCCGTTTCGTCGCACCGTTAACTCATTCCAGACTCCATACCATCCATGC
This sequence comes from Tarenaya hassleriana, assembly GCF_000463585.1. NCBI lineage: Eukaryota > Viridiplantae > Streptophyta > Magnoliopsida > Brassicales > Cleomaceae > Tarenaya > Tarenaya hassleriana. Next base: position 433,612 of record NW_010969745.1, on the reverse strand, counting down.
ATCATTCAATAATCAAAATATCATCAAACACGCATAGATTCAATGATTACATGTAATTTAACGATTAAAATCATGCAATCATATAACAAGCATGGCTATATACAGAGAACTAGGCTCTGATACCACTGTTGGGTTTCGCTACAGGTTCCTAGCATGTGATCTCATCGATCTAGGATTTGGTTACTAGGTTTCATGCAGCGGAAGGAAAATCTAAACCTAGTCAAACGTCACACGCAACCAAACCTGAAAACCCAAGAGCTCGTGTATATCACCGAGAGAATCGTTATTTACCTCGTTCTCGATGAAACTTGAAGCAAATATCGATCCAGGGCCTGTTCTTAATCACATAGGACTAAAGTTACAGTCCCTCCATACATATCCACACCGACGGGAAGAATTCCAAACACTTTGAACGTGTCTGCTAGGATTAGTGAAGAATAGGGTAACTCAAGAGACGAGATCCAATCTCGGGAAGCTCGAAATCCAAGAGAATGACTTCTCTAGGGTTCTAAGTGTTGGTTTAGTGCTCTATGATGTACTGTTTATGAGTCTTATTTAGATACATTTGATGTATTGATACTTTCTACGGTTTTATGAGAGTATTTGATTCATTACATGTTCTTGCATACTAGATGTGTTATGAAATCCATGTATCATTATGAATGATACTGAACTCCCTAGTCTTGTGTTATTATGGGAATGATGACATAATAAGACTAGTATGATGTGTGATTGATGATCATATAGATGATCATAGGTATTGGATACGATCACAATCATAGGTATTCGTTGGAGAATGGAATACTGGATTGACCCGCATGAGATTGTCATGGACTAGCGTCATGACTTGAATCTCATATGGCGGTTCCGTGATTGGATCGTAAGACCTGAGATATCTACGGAATCCAACATGAGGAGTTGCGTGCTTTGAATACGTCAAACATTCTGCGTAAAAGGAGGACTATAAAGGCGTGTATCAGGTACGAAACGAATCATGTACTGGATTGTAGATAGTCAAGATGGGATTTGTACATCTCGTAAAAGAGAGAGATATCGCTGGGCCCCTCGTGTGAGCGAGACTGTAGAAATGTGTGGCTGCACTATAGACGAACGTCGTCTATTTCAGACAGTCGAACTCAGTGAACGAGAAAGCGTCGAATAAGATAAGGTGGCTTGTCCATGCCTTATGTTCGACATATGATATCGCGATACAAAAGGATCATCAACCGGAATGATCTCTGGCGTTCGTAAGATCACGAACAAACTCTATTCGAGATAGGTAGTCATAGTGTCTTGCTAGATACCGCCTATGACTTGTATATCCGGAATAGAGATTTCGGGTTATACTGCTATATCAAATGAGCCTACAGGGTCACATACGCAGAGAAGGACGAAACGCACGAGAAAATGACCGAAAAACCGAGACGGAAGAGTCTGGAACGGACGGACCAGAAGTCCAGAACGGACGGTTCGCCAGGTCCAGACCCGACGGTCCACGAATAATCGCAGACTGTCCATTCTAAGTGTTGGAACGGCCGGGCCGCGTTGATAACAGCCCGTCCGTTCTGGCTTGCCTGGAACGGACGGTCCACCTGAGCAGACCGTCCGTTCTGGCTTGCTGGAACGGACGGTCCACGTGTATTTCTGGACCGTCCGTTCCGGGTTTCGGAAATTAGACCGAATTAGGGTTAAATCACCTTATAAGGAGATTAAAAACCCTAATCGTTTAAGTGAAAAAGGGAGCCGACTTTTGGCAGAAACCAGAGAGTTTTTGAGATCCAAAAAAACGAGTTCTAAGTCTCGGTATTCCTCGGTGCACATATCGAATAGAGAATCGAGTCCTAGCAGACAAGTTCCAAGCGTTGGAATGCATCCCGAAGTGTGGATACGTGTAGAGGGCGAGGTAATTTCCTCCCTTAAGTGATCGGAAAGAACCCGTCGATTGATACAGGCCCCGGATCGATTGAGATAAGCGTTCTAACGTTTCTACGATTCAATAGCAGCATGGTTCTATGGTTCTATAAAATTTTGTTTCCCCGGATCGATTGAGATAAGCGTTCTAACGTTTCTACGATTCAATAGCAGCATGGTTCTATGGTTCTATAAAATTTTGTTTTACATCCGCTTCGCAAACCCTAGAATCGATCTCTTAGGAATAGGATTCGCTCTAGAGATCCAAGGAAACCCATCAGTGGTATCAGAGCCTGGTTGCTCTGTTTTGATTTCGTAGAACCCGATCACGCACGTTTTAGGATTTGAATTGTTTGAATCCATGTTTGCTTTGATTTCTATGCATGTTTGATGATTGAATCTAGTGTAGATTGCATGTTTCATGTTGCATAGAGTGCAGGAGTTCGAATTTTGGGTCAACAGACGAATTCGGATCGGTTTCGGGTCTGAACAGGGCCGAGAACGCGAAAAACGTGATCAGATCACGTGACCAAACCCTAGACCGTCCGTTCTGGGTTTACCAGACCGGATGGACCAGGGGTGACAGACTGAGGATAGACCGAAAGGTCTGGACCGTCCATTCTGAGACAGTGGACCATCCGTTCCCGAGTGTCTGGACCGTCCGGTCTGCAGAAACACGTGGTCCGTCCGTTCTCACACGTAGACCGTCCGTTCTACATCCAGAACGGACGGTCCGAGACCTAGACTCCGAGATTTTTCGTTTTCTGATCCGATTGTGCAATCGTTTCTTAATCTGATCAACTGTGACTCAAATAGACATGATTTATTCTTATGGATGGTCCATAGTGAATGAATGCATGTAACTTAATCGAGATATTAGATATGCTTGATTGAGTGGGAGCTTCGAGATTG
>NW_010969745.1:426095-427853 GCF_000463585.1 Tarenaya hassleriana | reverse complement strand
TGACCGGGACGAACTTCTTAGACTTGTATCGGAACTTGAGAATTGTTCTCAAGCGCGATAAGAAGTCTTACGTCCTGGAAGGGGCTCTACCACCAGAGCCTGCGGTCAATGCCACGAGAGCCGTCAAGGATGCTTGGTTGAAGCATCAGTCTGACGACAATGAGATCTCCTGTCTCATGTTGGGAAGCATGGCCCCGAATCTGCAGAGGCAGTTTGAGGGGAAGAGCATGTTTGATATGATCAATCAGCTCAAGACCATGTTTGAGGAGCTAGCGCGTACTGAAAAGTACAAGACGCTAAAGGCTCTAGTGAAGACGGAGATGCCGAGAGGCAGCTCTGTCAACACCCACGTCCTGAACATGCGAGCTCATGTTGAGGAACTTGAGCGCATGGGAGTGACACTCGATGCTGACTTGGTTGCAGACTTGATCCTTATGTCATTGCCTGAGGACTATAATCAGTTCGTGATGCAGTACCATATGCACGGGATGACTAAGAGCTTAGCCGAACTACATGGGATGCTGGAATCGGCCGATCAGGATATCGTGGTGCCCAAGACTGTGCTTGCTGTTGAAAAAAACTCGGCAAAAAGCGGCGGGGTAAAGCCAAAAAGAAGGTGGCGAAAAAGGCAAAAGTTACCTCTACGCCCAAGCCTAAGCCCGATAAGGGTGACTGTCATTACTGCGGAGTGTCTGGACACTGGAAGCGTAATTGTCACCTTTACTTGGAGGATCTGAAGGACAAGAAGCTTGGTGAAGCTTCTGCCTCAGGTATCCACGTTATAGAGGCTAACATCTGTACTATATCTTCGTGGGTATTAGATACCGGAAGTGCCTCACACATTTGCGGAAATGTGCAGGGACTAAGAAGAAGTAGGATGTTGGCTAAGGGAGAAGCGGATCTACGCGTCGGGAATGGAGCAAGAGTTGATGCATTGTGTGTTGGCATTTATGATTTGCATCTTCCTTCTGGACTTGTTTTAGAATTGAGTAATTGTTACTATGTTCCTGCGATTAGCAGAAACATTATTTCTATTTCTTGTCTGGATTTGGATGGTTTTCGATTTGTGATTGAGCACTCGAGTTTGATGATTTATCGAGACGATACTTACTATGGTAATGGTTATCTAGTTAATGGTTTATACGTCTTGAATGATCAGCCTTCGAACTCAACATCGTCCATCTATAGCGTGAGTACTAAACGGTTTAAGCCGAACGACTTAAACCCGACCTTTCTCTGGCATTGTCGTCTAGGCCATATAAACGAGAAGCACATTCAGAAGCTTCATTCTGAAGGTCTTCTGGATTCACTTGACTTTGAGTCTCTTGAATCTTGCGAGTCTTGTTTGATGGGCAAGATGACAAAACATCCTTTCAAGGGGAAAGGACAGAGAGCGACAGAGTTATTGGATCTGATACATAGTGATGTATGCGGGCCAATGAACTGTCCAGCTAAAGGAGGTTATCTGTATTTTGTTACGTCCCACGATGATTTCAGTCGATACGGTTATGTCTATTTGATAAGACATAAGTCTGAAACACTTGAAATGTTCAAGGCTTTCAAAAACGAAGTGCAGAACCAGCTTAGCAAGATGATCAAGACACTTCGATCCGATCGTGGTGGCGAGTATATGAGCCAAGAGTTCACTCCTCCTGGAACGCCACAGTGGAACGGCGTGTCTGAACGGAGGAACCGAACACTGTTAGACATGGTTCGGTCAATGATGAGTCAGACAGATCTTCCGAAGTCCTTCTGGGG
>NW_010969745.1:424846-425992 GCF_000463585.1 Tarenaya hassleriana | reverse complement strand
CAACGAAGTCGGCTGAAATGACGCCATATGAGATATGGATGGGGAAGAGTCCCGCGTTGTCGTTTGTCAGAATTTGGGGTTGCGATGCTTATGTGAAGCGTCATATGACTAATAAGTTATCCTCCAAATCTGATAAGTGTTTATTTGTAGGCTATCCTAAGGAAACTAAAGGTTACTACTTCTACATTCCGGCAGAGAACAAAGTGTTCATTGCCAGGAATGCGACTTTTATGGAGCGAGAGTTCGTCTCCAAAAGAGTCAGTGGGAGTAGGATCGAACTTGAGGAAGTTCGAGACCAGCAACTAGACGTTGAGCCGAGTGAACAAGTAGAAGATGTTCAACCTGTTTCACTGCCGGTTGTGACTCAACCTTCGACGAGTGAACCTCGTAGATCAGGCAGGATTTGCCAAGAGCCTGTGAGATACAGATTTCTCATGACTGGGAATGAGGAACTCATGTTATTAGAACATGACGAGCCTATCACATACCCAGAGGCTATGGCAAATCCGGACTCCGAGAAATGGCACGAGGCTATGAAGTCCGAGATGCAATCCATGTCAGACAATCAAGTATGGACTCTGATTGATGCATCTGAAGGGATAAAATCCATCGGATGCAAGTGGATCTTCAAGAAGAAGACCGACATGGATGGCAACGTGCACACGTATAAGGCACGACTTGTGGCGAAAGGATTCCGTCAGATTCATGGTATTGACTATGATGAGACCTTTTCGTCCGTAGTTATGCTGAAGTCCATCAGGATCCTACTTGCCATAGCCGCATATTATGACTATGAGATATGGCTGATGGATGTCAAGACCGCGTTCCTTAACGGGAACTTGACCGAGGATGTGTACATGACACAACCCGAAGGTTTTGTCGATCCAAGGAACCCGAGGATGGTGTGCAAGCTTTAGAGGTCCATTTATGGACTGAAGCAGGCTTCGAGGAGCTGGAACCTTCGCTTTGATGAGACAATCAAAAGGTTTGGTTTCTCACAAAATGAGGACGAGCCATGTGTTTACAAGAAGGTCAGTGGGAGCACAGTAGTTTTTCTAGTGCTGTACGTGGATGACATTCTCCTTATAGGGAATGACATTCCTACCCTGCAAGACGTTAAGTCTTGGCTAGGAACGCAATTTTCTA
>NW_010969745.1:422339-423326 GCF_000463585.1 Tarenaya hassleriana | reverse complement strand
GAGGAGATGTACACATTTGCAGAGTGTCGACAGATGACAACATTGCCGATCTGTTGACGAAGCCTCTCCCTTCGTCGAATCATGAGGGTCATGTTAGGGATATGGGCATTAGATTTTTAACAGTTCATGATTAGAGCAAGTGGGAGATTGTTGGTTTAGTACTCTATGATGTACTGTTTATGAGTTTTATTTAGATACATTTGATGTATTGATACTTTCTACGGTTTTATGAAAGTATTTGATTCATTACATGTTCTTGCATACTAGATGTGTTATGAAATCCATGTATCATTATGAATGATACTGAAATCCCTAGTCTTGTGTTATTATGGGAATGATGACATAATAAGACTAGCATGATGTGTGATTGATGATCATATAGATGATCATAGGTATTGGATACGATCACAATCATAGGTATTCGTTGGAGAACGGAATACTGGATTGACCCGCATGAGATTGTCACATGGACTAGCGTCATGACTTGAATCTCATATGGCGGTTCCATGATTGGATCCTAAGACCTGAGATATCTATGGAATCCAACATGAGGAGTTGCGTGTTTTGAATACGTCAAACGTCCTGCGTAACAGGAGGACTATAAAGGCGTGTATCAGGTACGAAACGAATCATGTACTGGATTGTAGATAGTCAAGATGGGATTTGTATCTCTCGTAAAAGAGAGAGATATCGCTGGGCCCCTCGTGTCAGCGAGACTGTAGAAATGTGTGGCCGCACTATAGGCGAACGTCGTCTATTTTAGACAGTCGAACTCAGTGAACGAGAAAGCAGTCGAATAAGATAACGTGGCTTGTTGATAACATATATTCGACATATGATATCGCGATACAAAAGGATCATCAACCGGAATAATCTCTGGCGTTCGTAAAGATCACGAACAAACTCTATTCGAGATAGCTAGTCATAGTGTCTTGCTAGAGACCGCCTATGACTTGTATATCCGGAATAGAGATTTCGGGTTATACT
>NW_010969745.1:419175-421068 GCF_000463585.1 Tarenaya hassleriana | reverse complement strand
GTTTTCTTTTTCTTTTTCTTTTTCTTTTGTTTCTTTGGTTTTTGCGGATTCACTTGGTTTCAAGTTCTTCTTTTTCTTTGCGATTTCCAGGATTTTAGTGCATGACACGGAGCTCTACTCGGAGAGAAGACCTAGTCTACGATCCAGAGATTGAGCGTACCTTGAGAGACATCCGAAATCAGCAGAGAAGAGAAGCTATGTCGAGGTCAAGTAGTTCGCATGACCATGCGGTTCATGATGAGGAGCATCACGAGAATCAAGAGCACATGAATCCGCTCTACGATCAGCAAATCGAGGGCGAAGCTACTTATGTTGCAGAGGAGACTTTGGGTTCTTACATTGCACCGAAGCACACCCAACTCCTATCATGCATCAACCGTCCGCCCATTGACAGTTTCGAGCTACCGCCACAGTGCATCACGATGTTTAGTCAGGCGAGTTTCAGAGGACGGCCTACAGAGGATCCCATTGCTCACTTGACTCAGTTCAAGATGTTGTGCAGATCAGTTAGGAAGGCACGAGGAATGACCATCGAGGATGTATATTTGGAGGCCTTTCCTTTTTCACTGATGGACCGGGCAAGAGATTGGCTCTACTCTCTTGAGCCAAACTCGATTACGACATGGGAGGAGCTAGAGGAACAATTCATGGCGAAATACTACTCGCCAGAGAAGACCCGAGCTGCACAGAGAGCCATACACAGCTTCACTCAGGAGAGTGATGAGAGTCTGTATGACGCATGGGAGAGATTCAAAGGCTATCAACGCCTTTGTCCACACCACGACATGGATAAGCGACTGTTGCTTTCCACGTTCATCCACGGACTGAGAGACGATACTAGAGCATGGATGGATGCAGCTTGTGGAGGGAGTGTATACGACATTCCCTTTGACACCCTAGAGATGCAGATCGCCAAGATGGCCAAAGCAAGAGGGATGTCAGGAGACAACATCAGACGCTCTACCGGACGAGTAGATTTGGGCGAGTCTGCTGCTTTAAAGGCAGTCATGTCAGATCTATCGGCAATCAAGCAGCACATGGGACTCAAGAATACGTCTAACCCGTCGAAGGTCCAGCCTGGAATGTTCTTGGTAGATCAAGCCACATCAGAGGAAGAACCGGTTGAGGACATCAACTACGTGGGAAGGAATCAATACCAGAATCCTTCCAATCTCTACAACCCGAACGCGCCTAGGAACCATCCTGGTTTCTCCTACGGAAACCCGAGCAGAGCATTGAATGTGCAGCGGCAAGGTGTTTCCAGAATCCCTCAGAACCCCCCGGGCTTCACTCAGTCACGTTTTCAGGGGCAGAATCAGGGATATGCGCAACAGAATCCAGGCTACGGGCAGCAGAATCAGGGTTACCGAGCTCCTCCACCGGCAAAGAATGAAGAAGTAGACATCAAGACGATGCTTGTCCAGCTAATGCTCGACCAAAAGACGTCGTTTACTGAGCTGAAACCGAGGTGCAGAGCATTAGAGCTAGGCAAGACACTTTTGAGAGGAGACTTGATGGGATGGACGCACACGTGAAGCTCGTAGACACGCAGATAGCACAGCTTGCGTCACAACCTTCTAGACCGCAAGGCACATTTCCTGGAGAGCCGAAACCAAATCCACGAGAGCACATCAATGCCATTGAGCTAAGGAGCGGAAAGAACTTGCCTGAGACGATCCCTACCACTGCTGTAGAGGAAGGGACGACATCCGAGAGACCTAAGGTGCATGCTGAGGAAGCCGAACCACCTTATGTAGCTCCTCCACCTTATGTACCACCCGTTCCTTTCCCTTCTCGGTTGAAGAAGCATGTTGAGGATACACAGTTCTCGAGATTTGCTGATATGCTTCAGAAGCTAGAGGTTACTATACCGTTCTATGAGGCTATGCTGCA
>NW_010969745.1:415191-417960 GCF_000463585.1 Tarenaya hassleriana | reverse complement strand
GTTGCTAGAACCCCAGGTAGAACAGTTGAGTGATTTGCTTTGACGTTATAGGGGTGTTCTTGGATATACTTTGGATGATATTAAGGGACTTAGCCCTTCGTTATGCATGCATCGTATTCATTTAGATGATGAGTCGAAATCCTCTGTTGAGCATCAGCGTAGATTGAATCCGACGATGAAAGAGGTAGTTAGGAAAGAGGTGATGAAGCTGTTAGATGCGGGTATTATATACCCTATTTCGGATAGTACATGGGTGAGTCCTATGCAGGTTGTACCCAAGAAGGGAGGCATGACTGTGATCCAGAACGAGAAGAACGAGCTTATTCCTACACGGACGGTCACAGGATGGAGGATGTGCATCGACTATCGTAAGTTGAACTCCAACACCCGTAAGGATCATTTTCCTTTGCCTTTTATTGATCAGATGTTAGAGAGACTTGCACTCCACTCGTACTTTTGCTTTCTAGACGGTTATTCGGGATTCTTTCAGATCCCCATTCACTCGAGCGACCAGGAGAAGACCACCTTTACTTGTCCTTATGGCACGTTTGCTTATCGTCGTATGCCCTTTGGATTATGTAATGCACCTGCCACTTTTCAGAGATGCATGACTGCTATATTTTCTGATGTGATTGATGATATTATGGAGGTGTTCATGGACGATTTCTCTGTTCATGGACGATTTCTCTGTCCATGGACCCTCATTTGACGTTTGTTTGGCCAACTTGCATCGAGTTTTAGACAGGTGTGCAGCGGCCAACTTAGTCCTCAACTGGGAGAAGTGTCACTTCATGGTGCAAGAAGAGATTGTTTTAGGACATAAGGTGTCTTCTAAGGGAATCGAGGTAGACAGAGCGAAGATAGAGGTTATTGAGAAACTTCCACCGCCCGTGAACGTCAAAGGCATCCGCAGTTTTCTAGGACATGCGGGATTTTATCGGCGGTTCATCAAGGACTTCTCCAAGATCTCTAGACCACTTACCGAGCTATTGGCAAAAGATGTACCTTTCAGGTTTACTGCAGAATGCTCGAAGGCCTTCCAGACTTTGAAGGCAGCTCTGATCTCACCACCGATCATACAGCCCCCCATTGGACTCTACCGTTTGAGCTTATGTGCGATGCTAGCGATTATGTAGTTGGAGCAGTGCTGGGGCAGAAGAAGGATCAAAAACACCACGCCATCCACTACGCAAGCCGAACTCTTGATGACGCACAGGTAAATTACACTACTACTGAGAAAGAGTTACTTGCTGTGGTGTTTGCTTTTGAGAAGTTCAGGTCGTACTTGGTGGGACGGAAAGTGATCGTATACTCAGACCACGCGACTTTGAAGTACTTGCTGACAAAGAAAGACGCCAAACGTCGACTGATTCGATGGATGCTACTCATACAAGAGTTTGACGTCGAGATTCGGGATCGCAAAGGCACGGAGAACACAGTTGCAGACCACCTTTCACGCCTTGCAATACCCGACCCTCTCCCGATCGATGATTCTCTACGAGAGGAACAGATTATGGCAATCACTACCCGACACGAAGACCCATGGTACGCAAACTACGTGAACTATCTGGTCTCCCGAATACTCCCGTCCGAGCTTAATTATAACGGAAGAAAGAAGTTCCTCCATGACGTACGGGATTATTTTTGGGACGACCTGTTCTTGTTCAAGCGTGGTACCGATGGGATGTTCCGACGATGCATTCCCGAGGAAGAAGTGCAACAGGTAATTTTCCACTGCCACTCTTCTGATTATGCAGGTCATTTCGCCGCTTCGAAGACCACAGCGAAGATTCTACAAGCGGGATTCTATTGGCCTACGATGTTCAAGGATGTCCATAGGTATGTCGCCTCATGTGATTCTTGCCAGCGCACAGGTAACATTTCTAGACGCTACTAGATGCCTCAAAATTTTATTCTAGAAGTGGAACCTTTTGATGTTTGGGGCATAGACTTTATGGGCCCTTTTCCATCGTCTTTAGGGAACGTGTACATCTTAGTTGCAGTTGATTACGTGACTAAGTGGGTAGAGGTTTTGGCTAGCGTGAGGAATGATGCTAAGACTGTGGTTAGGCTATTTAGACAGATTATTTTTCCACGTTTTGGTGTTCCTCGTGTTGTGATTAGCGATGGTGGCACACATTTTGTCAACCGGATCATCGAGACACTACTGAAGAAATACGGAGTTCATCATCGGATTGCTACTCCATATCATCCTCAGACTAGTGGACAAGTGGAGATCTCTAACCGGGAAATCAAGTCCATTCTGGAGAAGACCGTCGCTAAATCACGCAAGGATTGGTCACAGAAGCTAGACAATGCGATATGGGCTTACGGAACGGCCTTCAAAACGCCGATTGGTATGACACCGTTCCAATTTGTCTACGGAAAAGCATGTCATCTACCGGTTGAGCTCGAGCACAAAGCTTATTGGACAATCAAGGCGCTCAACTATGACATGAAGACCGCTGCAGAGAAACGCGTACTCCAGTTACACCATCTTGAGGAGATCAGACTTAACGCGTACGAGAACGCGAAGATCTACAAGGAAAGAACAAAGAAATGGCACGATCGACACATTATTCAGCGTTCATTCCGCTCAGGTGATCTTGTCCTTCTCTTTAACTCTCGTTTGCGATTATTTCCAGGAAAGCTCAAATCCAAGTGGTCCGGCCCATTCAAGATCCATCGAGTTTTCGACCACAGAGCGGTGGAACTATACGACAGCAAGGGTAGCACGTTCAAGGTAAATGCACAGCGTCTGAAGCTGTA
>NW_010969745.1:414674-414953 GCF_000463585.1 Tarenaya hassleriana | reverse complement strand
TAGTTGCATTAGACATGAGGTTTTTGGATTTGGGGAGCCTACGTGGTGTTTTCCCCGGTGTGTAGACGTCTAGATCACGAGTTGCAGGTCATTCGGCGAAAATTGGGAACGAAGGTGAAGTTTCACAGACACCGGATCCGGACCGATTCCACCTGGAATTGGACCGGATCCACTTCAGACACGGGCCAGGTACGTTCATCTGGATCCGCACCGGATCCACCTGGAATCGGACCGGATCCAAATTCGCGATGCTACTTAAGAGGGCCGAACTCAGCTCCC
>NW_010969745.1:407800-413340 GCF_000463585.1 Tarenaya hassleriana | reverse complement strand
GCCCTAGGGTCACCATGATTGCACGAAGAGTCGGCGTGAACGTCGGCCGGTACGAGCGTTCCCGCCTTAAGGGCGCCACAGTTCTCGACTTAGCTGCTTTGCGCAGCAAATTTTCGTTGGAGACCATTCGGGGCAACCATCTCTGGTTGTACTACGACCAGCAGGGCATCAGCCAGCGTTTCACCTAGCCGAACATTCACTTACCACCGATCTCCATTGACGGACTTCGATTCCAGTTCTCTGCAGCACAGCAGGCTGGACTCGAGGAGGGCGCCTACGATGGCACGCCAGCACCACCATCTCCTCCAGCAGTTCACACCACAGAAGCCGGCCCTTCGCATACGCACTCACCACCTCCTTTTCCCCCGACGGATTCAGCTCCATCGCCCGCCACCTCCACACGAGCTCCAGATGATTACGGCTACAAATTCCAGACACCATCTTGAGGGACTTCCAGAGGTTCATGTATCAGGCGATGCTCGACACGAGAGGCGCCTTAGACAAAGCCGTCTCAGATATGCGGAGCCATGTCGACTCAGAGATGACAAACATGTACACCAGATGGTGAGGGACTTCTTCCCAACTCGTCGACCAGATGCAGGCACTCAGACTCCAGCATGACGCCCTATACGCGGAGTTCCATGGATTCCTATCCCCCGACGAGCAGCCGGTGGCACCTATGGAGGACGACAGAGACGATGCACCGGCGGACGCTTAGCTCACTGATCAGGTAGGCATTTCCCCTTATCCGTTCTAGTAGTGATGTAGTAGGCCTTTCAGATGTATTGTTGGGACTCGGATTTTGTATACTCTGGATTTCTTTATCTATATGCGAGTCTCTATGTTATTTTTTGGGTAACGTTTGTTTTTCTATGAGCGTTCATACCGATACAGGAGAGATGAGTATCATTTTCCGAGAGACGACGATTGGATAGATTCCGGTTCATAGAGTGCGTGAGAGCTCTTGCGGTTGACGTGAGTTAACTTCAGTGCGAGCGAACGAATTCCGCAGAGCTAAGTTTCTCTACCCCTCTTATTGGTTCTTTTCATATGTCGTTTTCGATTCTACTTCTTCGGGCAAGAGTCTACACCGTGGACGGTGTATGGTTCAAGTTTGGGGGGGTGAATAGATCCTTCACACGTTCAGGCCTATCTATTTAGGATTGCATTTAGTTTAGGTTTATTTTATCATGACATATAGACTTAGGAAAATTTTTCACTTTTGCATATCACTTTGCATTAGCTGCATTCACGTTTTCTTTTTGTTTTCCATATAGATGATTTTTGTTAGGTGCATGATTGTATATGACATATAGATATAGGTTCATATAGGTTCACGTGCATACCTCGGACGCCCGTTTTGAACATCATTTGGAAGATTTGCGGAATGATAGAGTAGGAATACCTTGATGATCTAGTGACTTTGTAGAGCGTGGTTGAACCGTGTCGAATTGATAGTTCTCCAGACTTTCTATATATAGTTTGTGGGATGAGGTTGTTGTTTGGAACCTACGGAGTTGAAACGACTATATCCAGGTTATATGTTTCGTTTAGAACCTTTTCCGAGTCTTGCAGGTCGATGAAATCTAGTTCAACAAATGCCTTGGGAAAATAAAGCATCTCGACACTCCGCTGTCAGAATCTCGTCAACGAAAATCGTTCGAGGACATGAGTGCATCGATCGGTGGTTCAGGTCTAAGTTGTGGGTCAGACGTCGCATAAAAAGAAAAAATGTACAGAAGAAAAGAAAAAAAAAGAGAGAACAGAGAAAAACGACGTCCTTCAACTTCAATGTCCTAGAAACCCGAGGTGCTAGCGTTCAATAGAGAAATTCTACAAAAAGGTAAAAATCTAGATACGAAGTAGAACTAAGATCGAAAAGGCTAAGTTGAGATAATGATAGGTTCAGAAATAGGCTTGGTGAGTTGTAGGAATTCTAACGGGTTCTAGGTGGCAATAAAAATCCCATGGCTAGGTAGATTAGTCTTTGGTAGGAAGATCATAGTAGACCGGTTTGGGTACGTTTCTCGGGAAACTGGTATTGGATGGATGTTCTGCTTTTGAGTCTCGCGATGATGCTATTTGATGTTCGTCACTCCCCGTTTTGCAGATTTCATTCCTTCATTCTTTACTCGAGGACGAGCAAAGGTTTAAGTCTGGGGGGATTTGATAACTTCTATTTTTCTCTATATTTTGGTAAGAGTTTGTCTAGGTTTTCCGGGATAATCACATGCATTGATAGACATTCTAGGCGTGCTAGGACACAAAAACCCGGTTGTGCTTTAGTTTTGCAGATTACAGGTTTCGAAGATGATTGGACTCGAAAAGGAGCTATTTGGAGCGTTAAAGGAGAAGTCCAGATGAGGTACTCATGTTGCGATATCAATAACTTTCTCTGCAGAAATCCAAATCATGCGAGACTTGTACCAATGGAAAGAGCACTTCAAGAGCTTCGTGTAGACACCAAAATCCTGTAAATCCGACACCGGAGCAGAAAGATATGAGCGAAATCGTGAAGACCAGAAAACTGCCAGTGCAGGGCCGGATCCAACTGGATCCGGTCCGAATCAAGACAGCTGAGCTCGAGCCCAGGAATTTGGATCCGGTCCGGATCCACCTGGAATCGGTCCGGATCCAGTCTAAAACCCTGTTTCGCGATTTTCAGCATCTGAATGGGAATAGGACTCTTGGGAGCCGCCCTAGGGTTAAAAAAAAGCCCTAGCCACGTCCTAGAACAGGAGAGACCCTTAGAGAACACTTAGATACAGATTTTTGGAGAGCTTTTGGTGAGGGAAGAATAGAAATTTACGGGATTTCGGGAAGAAGAAGGAAGATTCGATCGTGGAGACTACACATCTGCATGAGACTTTCTTTCCTCTCTTTTATCTCTTCTTCTCTGTTCTTTCTATTGTTTTCTATGAACCGTGAGTAGATCCACGGCTATGGGTTAGGGATTCGTATGTGTTTTGGGTATGTTTGAACCCTAACTTGGATTTCGGTTTTGATTTGATTCGGTTCTATTGATTTGCACTTTTATTGGATTGATGTTTGCTAACCCCTTGATCAATTATCTTGGATTCTGAACCACATAGATATATGGGTTTGTTTCGGATCAAAATCAATAGGATAGATCGTATTATTCACATAGAGATATGGTTTAATCGATTTAGGGTTGATGATAGCGTTCTTCATGCATCTAGGGTTAACTTGAATAGATCGAGAGATTGACGAGTTATTCTAGGTAGTGAGTTAGTAGACCGAGAGGTGAATTCTCTATTCTTGTTGCTTGATGATTCCCGAATACAAGTCATAGTCGTTATTCTTGCATGCTTAGTAAATACCCATACACGCGAATACGATCCCGATACCCGTAGTCATCCTTGTTTGATAGGTTACTCAATTTCATTGCTTTCTTATTCCGTTTTCTATAGATTCCAATTACTTCCATCATCACTTGCTTGCTTGCTTTGATCTATTTTCGATTTAGATTTGGATTTAGCAACCGGTCCTCGTGTTCGACCCCGTGTTACGACGATCCGTATCCTTGCGGTGAGTTATGAATCGGGTTATAGATTTTAGACTCGGTACACACGTATAACTTGTCCATGCCTTATGTTCGACATATGATATCGCGATACAAAAGGATCATCAACCGGAATCATCTCTGGCGTTCGTAAGATCACGAACAAACTCTATTCGAGATAGGTAGTCATAGTGTCTTGCTAGAGACCGCCTATGACTTGTATATCCGAAATAGAGATTTTGGGTTATACTGCTATATCAAATGAGCCTACAGGGTCACACACGCAGGGAAGGACGAAACGCACGAGAAAACGACCGAAAAACCAAGACGGAAGGGTCTGGAACGGACGGACCAGAAGTCTAGAACGGACGGTCCGCCAGGTCCAGACCCGAGGTCCGCGAATAGTCGCACACCGTCCGTTCTAAGTGTTGGAACGGATGGTCCGCGTTGATAACAGACTGTCCGTTCTGGCTTGCCTGGAACGGACGGTCCACGTGTATTTCTGGACCGTCCGTTCCGGGTTTCGGGTTTTTCGGAAATTAGACCGAATTAGGGTTAAATCACCTTATAAGAAGGAGATTAAAAACCCTAATCGTTTAAGTGAAAAAGGGAGACGACTTTTGGCAGAAACTAGAGAGTTTTTGTTAGATCCAAAAACGAGTTCTAAGTCTCGGTATTCCTCGATGCACATATCGTATAGAGATTCTAGTCCTAGCAAAGAGATTCGAGTCCTAGCAGACAAGTTCCAAGCATTGGAATCCATCCCGAAGTGTGGATACATGTAGAGGGCGAGATAATTTCCTCCCTTAAGTGATCGGAACGAACCCGTCGATTGATACAAGCCCCGGATCGATTGAGGTAAGCATTCTAACGTTTCTACGATTCAATAGCAGCATGGTTCTAGGGTTCTATAAAATTTTGTTTTACATCCGCTGCGCAAACCCTAGAATCGATCTCTTAGGAATATGATTCGCTCTAGAGATCCCAGGAAACCCATCACTAAGATCTATCTCTGAGTTTTAGGGCTGCCTCTCTTAAGTTTGGATGAAATCCCTAACTTAAATAAGCTTAGAAAACCCAAAATCCGAAATTTGGAAATTTTTCCCGGATCCCGGTTCGCCAAAACCAAGAGCTTGGTCTGGCGGACCAAGCTTAGTCTGAAGCCTTTGACCGCCTGACTTTGAGGCTTGGTCCGGCTGACCAAGTTTTGGTCAGCTCCAGACCAAGTCTCTTGTTCGTCAGGTCTGGTCCGTCGTTCGCACATCCTCGGTCTGCCTGACCCAGCGTCTAGTCTGGAGCTGACCAACTCTTGGTCAACTGGACCAAACCGGGACAGATGACCTTGGACCGAACTCTGGACTTCCTGGACTGACCAAACGTGGTCCGGGGCTGACCAAACTTGGTCAGCTCTGGACCAACACACTGAAAACCCTTTTTCATGCTCGTTTCGGTCAAATCTCATTTCCATTCTCCGGATTCTTCACGTATAAGTCCATCCCTAGTGGTGTGTGACTCTGTAGGCCAATTCTAAGTAGTAGTGACTTCGGGAACCTTTTCCGAACCACAAATCGGTGAGCCTCTAGCAAGACGCCATGACCACCCACTTAGAATTGAGTTAGAGGTGATCTAACCAAGGCATTAACAACTCGAGTTCTGATCCTTTGTCTCATGATATCATAAGTTGAACAAGGGCATGGTTTGAGCCACCCTTCAAGTTCAACCGCTTTCTCGACTTGGCAAATCGACTAATAAAATAGATGCAACTTCATCTATAGCGTGGCCATGCGTTTTTCATAGTCCGACTTCCACGAGATGGCCCAGCGATATCTCTCCTGTTAAGGAGGTGTATCATATGTTAAACAAGGGCATGGTTTGAGCCACCCTTCAAGTTCAACCGCTTTCTCGACTTGGCAAATCGACTAATAAAATAGATGCAACTTCATCTATAGCGTGGCCATGCGTTTTTCATAGTCCGACTTCCACGAGATGGCCCAGCGATATCTCTCCTGTTAAGGAG
>NW_010969745.1:385778-389900 GCF_000463585.1 Tarenaya hassleriana | reverse complement strand
GACTTTTGGCAGAAACTAGAGAGTTTTGGAGATCCAAAAACGAGTTCTAAGTCTCGGTATTCCTCGGTGCACATATCGAATAGAGATTCGAGTCCTAGCAGACAAGTTCCAAGCATTGGAATCCATCCCGAAGTGTGGATACATGTAGAGGGCGAGATAATTTCCTCCCTTAAGTGATCGGAACGAACCCGTCGATTGATACAAGCCCCGGATCGATTGAGGTAAGCATTCTAACGTTTCTACGATTCAATAGCAGCATGGTTCTAGGGTTCTATAAAATTTTGTTTTACATCCGCTGCGCAAACCCTAGAATCGATCTCTTAGGAATATGATTCGCTCTAGAGATCCCAGGAAACCCATCACTAAGATCTATCTCTGAGTTTTAGGGCTGCCTCTCTTAAGTTTGGATGAAATCCCTAACTTAAATAAGCTTAGAAAACCCAAAATCCGAAATTTGGAAATTTTTCCCGGATCCCGGTTCGCCAAAACCAAGAGCTTGGTCTGGCGGACCAAGCTTAGTCTGAAGCCTTTGACCGCCTGACTTTGAGGCTTGGTCCGGCTGACCAAGTTTTGGTCAGCTCCAGACCAAGTCTCTTGTTCGTCAGGTCTGGTCCGTCGTTCGCACATCCTCGGTCTGCCTGACCCAGCGTCTAGTCTGGAGCTGACCAACTCTTGGTCAACTGGACCAAACCGGGACAGATGACCTTGGACCGAACTCTGGACTTCCTGGACTGACCAAACGTGGTCCGGGGCTGACCAAACTTGGTCAGCTCTGGACCAACACACTGAAAACCCTTTTTCATGCTCGTTTCGGTCAAATCTCATTTCCATTCTCCGGATTCTTCACGTATAAGTCCATCCCTAGTGGTGTGTGACTCTGTAGGCCAATTCTAAGTAGTAGTGACTTCGGGAACCTTTTCCGAACCACAAATCGGTGAGCCTCTAGCAAGACGCCATGACCACCCACTTAGAATTGAGTTAGAGGTGATCTAACCAAGGCATTAACAACTCGAGTTCTGATCCTTTGTCTCATGATATCATAAGTTGAACAAGGGCATGGTTTGAGCCACCCTTCAAGTTCAACCGCTTTCTCGACTTGGCAAATCGACTAATAAAATAGATGCAACTTCATCTATAGCGTGGCCATGCGTTTTTCATAGTCCGACTTCCACGAGATGGCCCAGCGATATCTCTCCTGTTAAGGAGGTGACAAGTCTCGTATTGCATGTCTACTATCTCCATCTGATCAACGCCGTTATAATCATTCGGTTAAAGACGACGTTTGACGCAGTCCAAACACGCCACTCCTCATATCAGATACTCTAAACATCTCAGGTATGAGGATCCAAGAACGAACTGCTGTATTTGATTCAATTCATGACTCTGTCGATGGATATGGTGCTCTGGCCACGATCGGTTTGCAAAACTGATTAGAAATCCATTTGATGGGTTTAGGTGGCCCAATGGGCCCATATATTTATTAATAAGGCTAATGGGCCTAATATCTCTTAATGGTTAACAGAAAGCCCATTTGGCCCAATGAGTTTAATGAAACCCTAATCATCTTTATAATTATATTTAGGGAAACATAATTAAGCCGAACCGCCATATGTAGCTCCTCCACCTTACGTACCACCCATTCCTTTCCCTTCTCGATTGAAGAAGCATACTGAGGATACACAGTTGTCCAGATTTGTTGATATGCTTCGGAAGTTAGAGGTTAAGGTACCTTTCTACGAGACGATACTCCAGATCCCTTCTTATGCAAAATTTTTGAAAGATATTCTGACTAAGAAGAGGGTGATTGGGAAGGAGACAGTATCCTTGAGCACAGAGGTGAGCACTGCGATTCTACAGCATGAGTTGCCACGGAAGAGATCAGATTCTGGTAGTTTTTCGATTCCCTGCAAAATCGGAAACATTGGGATAGACCGTGCATTGTGCGACCTTGGTGCTGGCGTCAGTTTACTACCGTTGTCCATTTACAAAAAGCTTAATATTGGTGAGCTTAAGCCGACACGGATGGCGCTACATCTAGCGGATCGATCTGTTAAAGTCGGAGATTAATATGTCCCCGTTGATTTTGTTGTCTTAGACATGGACGAGGACTCGAAGATACCGATTATACTAGGCCGCCCGTTCTTAAACACGGCCGATGCGGTGGTTCAGATAGGTGACGAGACTGTTGAGTTCACCTTAGATCACAATATGAAGCAGCCATCCACTACCCACTCAGCGTGTTATGTTGATGTACACCAGATCTTGACGCAGGAAGTCTTCGATCAGTTCTGAGACATTGATCCACTTGAAATATCCCTCCTGGCATCAAACGAGAGTATATACAGCAATTGGGAGGATATTCGGGAGCTCACATAGGCGTTAGACGATGAAACCGAGGAGAAATTCGAGCTTCTGTACTCTGACTCGACCGAGTCAAAGTTTGACTCGGACCGAGTCAAAGCTTGACTCGGACCAAGTCAAGTCGCTGGAACACTTCAAAGCTTTGTTAGCTTCAGACACGGTGTCGCAGAGTTCTAACTCGACCGAGTCAAGTGTTGACTTGTTAGACGATGAAACCGAGGAGAAATTCGAGCTTCTGTACTCTGACTCGACCGAGTCAAAGTTTGACTCGGACCGAGTCAAAGCTTGACTCGGACCAAGTCAAGTCGCTGGAACACTTCAAAGCTTTGTTAGCTTCAGACACGGTGTCGCAGAGTTCTAACTCGACCGAGTCAAGTGTTGACTTGGCCTTCCTTCGTTCTGACTCGGACCGAGTCAGTTCTCTGAGCCCCACCACCGACACCGAGCCAGCCCGGAACGTCTCCGAACCCTCCACGACGACTATTAAAGACGTTCCAGAGCCTAGAAAGCCACCATTTAGCACGGGGACGCTGAATAAAGCAGAATGGAGTCTAGAGAATGCCCCGAAGGTGAAATTGAAGCCCCTACCTCAAAGGCTTAGGACAAAGGAACACACATACACGGATGGGAACATAGGACCATCATTGGAGAGAGGTACATATCCCACTCATAATCCTATATCCGTGTTTGAACCTTCTATTACAGGTTCTCGAGTAGGGGTAATGAGCAAGAGAGGATCGAAACGAGCAAAATCATCACTCAAAAGTCCACATGAATCACCTCCTTCACAAGTTTGGAAACTCAAGGAGGATAGACGGCTCAAGCGTCCACGAGGTACAAAAGATGCGCTTAATGCTCAACATCTAGGGTGGCGAAAGATCGATTATCTTCGCCTCTCAGACCCTCCCATCATTTGAGCAAGATAGGTCAAGCTAATGACGTTAAACAAGCGCTTCTCGGGAGGCAACCCGAGCATTAGGTAACTTTTCTTTTCCTTTTCTTTGTAGCGTAGGTAATAGAGGCCATGATTGTATTTTGGATCTTTCAGAACGCATTGCTATTATTATGCTTTTGTTCGGATAACGTTTGTTGTTCTATGAGCGTTTACACCGGCACACGAGAGATGAGCATCGGCTTCCGAGAGACAACGTTGGATAGGTTCCAATTCACAGAGTGTGTGAGAGCTCCTGCGTTTGACGTGAGTTAACTTCGTTGCGAGCGAACGAACTTCGCAGAGCTAAGCCTTCTTTATCCCTCTGATTGGTTCTTTTCATACGTTATTGTCGATTTCATTCTTCCGGGCGAGAGTCTACACCGTGGACGGTGTATGGTTCAAATCTGGGGGGGTGGATAGATCCTTCACACATTCAGGTCTATCTACTTAGGATTGCATTTAGTTAGGTGCATTTTATCATGGCATATAGAACTAGGAAAATTTTTTACTTTTGCATATCACTTTGCATTAGTTACATTCACACGTTTTCTTTTTTTCCATATAGACGATTTTTGTTAGGTTTGCATGATTGCATATAACATATAGATATATGTTCATATAATTTCACGTGCATACCTCGGACATCCGTTTTGAACATCATTTGGAGATGCTTAGTGAGTAGCCCGGGTTGAACCCGGAAATCCCGTTCCCAACGAGAACGGTACAGTGACATTTCCATAAAATCACATGCAATAAGTAAAACACAATAAGCACGTAAATAACAATCACAATCACACCCGTATGGAGTCCACCATAGGGCTTAGCCA
>NW_010969745.1:384751-385507 GCF_000463585.1 Tarenaya hassleriana | reverse complement strand
ATATAATCATACCCGTATGGAGTCCACCATAGGGTCCAGCCATATACCCTAGTCAAGTCCATGACTAGGTGCGAGTCCACGCCCGTCAAATCCATGACGTTGGCCGTCGTGTCGCACATGACTAAAACGCGTCTCAAACGCCCATCAAGTCCATGATGTTGATGGTTGAATCCACAACCATCCACAAACACAATCACGCTTAACTCGTACGCACGAGTAAGCTACACACATGGCACACAACGTGCAACATCCCCATAGTACAACCATACGTATCACGGTATCCGGTCCCTACCGAGCTACCGTTTAACGCCATGCAAATTCTACCCGCATACAATCACACAACGATCACTCGTATTTCGATATCGCACATCTCACTACGCTACGCAATGTTCTGGCGAAAACTCGGTTCGATTGATCCCAATCGCGAAGTGTTGTCCTCTGGTGGCGGTCGGTTTCTCCACGGTCAAGTCTGGTCAGGCCCGGGCCAAGCCGTTGGCCGTTTCCTTTTTCCCGGCGAACAGGAAATTTTGTCCAAGTTTCTCTGAGCCTGGTCCGGCAGACCAAGTTCTGGTCAGCCGGACCAGTCTTCCTTCTCCCCTGGTCCGCCTCGTCTTTTGGTCCGTCTGTCCGAGAGAGAAACAAGCCTGGTCCGGCGAACCAGGATTGGTCAGCCCCGGACCAGCCTGTTCTTCCCCTCTCTCGGTCCGGTTCTTAGTCAGGCGGAGTCCGTGCTGTCGGAGTACGTCTGGTCCGGCG
>NW_010969745.1:383081-384724 GCF_000463585.1 Tarenaya hassleriana | reverse complement strand
CTCTTTCCCCTTTGGTCCGTTCCTTCTCGGTTAGTCGGTGCGCGAAACTCTCAAACACGTCTGGTCCGGCGGACCAGGACGTGTTTTCTCTCGGTCCGGAACGTCTCCTTAGTCCGACTGAGTTTGCGTGTTTTGTCCCACTCTCGGTCCGGAGCTGACCACCGTGTGGTCCGACGGACCGGGACTGGGAGTTACCTTCTTCTTCGCCATTTCCGAGCTCTGTTTCGGTTTTTCTCCTCTAATCGATTCGGGGATGCATCCAAATGTTACTAAAACACAGTTTGACATCCCTAGACATGTTCTAAACCTCAACCACGCAAAGAAATCTCGATTTGCACCATCACACATTGAAAATAAGATCTCACAAACCCAACCCAAGCCACTCACCTTGTTCTTGAGTTTGTCCGAGCTTGTGTGCGTTCCTCGTGGCTCCACACGACGTGAACACCTTCAAGGCACGTCTAGGGACGTTCCCCCTTGCTTCCCCGAGCTCCCCTTGCCCTGGTTCGTCGCCTTTCTCTCCCTCTCTCCCTCTTTCTCTACTTCATCTGTTTTGCTCGAAAATGGCTAAGGCAGAGGATTGAGAGCTGTTTATGGCGTGCGAAAGGGGTCAAGTGGGCTCGAGCCCAGGCCCATAGGCGAGCCTGCAACACCCTCGAGGCGTGGGAGGCGACTGGACGGCGAGTGGGCCCCGGAATCCGGCGAATTCCGCATCCCAAGGTGGCAACAGCGCAAGTTGCGTCTGTCATTCCCGGTCCGCCGGACCAACTTCCTAGTCCGCCGGACCGGGGTCAGTTTATTTTTTTTTTCGAACTTCTCCCAGTCCGCCCTGTCCAGTCCCCACTCCGACTGAGCGGTTGGTCCGCCGCGGACCATTCCTTTTTTTTTCCTTTTCTTCATTCTTTCTCGGTCCTTTCCGCACGTGACGATCCTCGTGCCTCTCCCCGATATTGTACCATTACTTTCGGTGATTTCGTGATATCTCTATTTAATTATTCATTTTTAATAATTAAATATACAAATCGGGTTTCGGGGTATTACAACCCGAGCATTAGGTAACTTTTCTTTTTCTTCGTAGCGTAGGTAGTAGAGACCATGATTGTATTTTGGATCTTTCGGAGTGCATTGCTATTATGCTTTTGTTCGGATAACGTTTGTTGTTCTATGAGCGTTTACACCGGCACACGAGAGATGAGCATCGGCTTCCGAGAGACAACGTTGGATAGGTTCCAATTCATAGAGTGTGTGTGAGCTCCTGCGTTTGACGTGAGTTAACTTCGTTGCGAGCGAATGAATTTCGCAGAGCTAAGCCTTCTTTATCCCTCTTATTGGTTCTTTTCATACGTTATTTTCGATTCTATTCTTCCGGGCGAGAGTCTACACCGTGGACGGTGTATGGTTCAAGTCTGGGGGGGTGGATAGATCCTTCATCCATTGAGGCCTATCTACTTAGGATTGCATTTAGTTTAGGTGCATTTTGTCATGGCATATAGACTTAGGAAAATTTTTCACTTTTGCATATCACTTTGCATTAGTTGCATTCACACGTTTTCTTTTTTTTCCATATAGACGATTTTTGTTAGGTTTGCATGATTGCATATGACATATAGATATAGGTTCATATAGGTTCACGTGCATACCTC
>NW_010969745.1:370802-382985 GCF_000463585.1 Tarenaya hassleriana | reverse complement strand
GGGGGGTGGATAGATCCTTCATCCATTCAGGCCTATCTACTTAGGATTGCATTTAGTTTAGGTGCATTTTGTCATGGCATATAGACTTAGGAAAATTTTTCACTTTTGCATATCACTTTGCATTAGCTGCATTCACGTTTTCTTTTTACTTTTTTCATATAGATGATTTTTGTTAGGTTTGCATGATTGCATTTGACATATAGATTTAGGTTCATATAGGTTCACGTGCATACCTCGGACACCCGTTTTGAACATCATTTGGAGGATTTGTGGAACGATAGATCTTGATGATCTAGTGACTTTGTAGAGCGTAGTTGAGCCGTGTCGAATTGATAGTTCTCCAGACTTTCTATATATAGTTTGTGGGATGAGGTTGTTGTTTGGAACCTACGGAGTTGAAACGACTATATCCAGGTTATATGTTTCGTTTAGAATCTTTTCCGAGTCTTGCAGGTCGATGAAATCTAGTTCAACAAATACCTTGGAAAAATAGAGCTTCTCGACACTCCGCTGTCAAAATCTCGTTAACGAAAATCGTTCGAGGATATGAGTGCATCGATTGATGGTTCGGGTCTAAGTTGTGGGTCGGACATCGCATCAAAAAGAAAAAAAAAAGAGGAAAAGAAAGAAAAGAAAAAAAGAGAAAACCGATGTCCTTCGACTTCAACGTCCTAGAAACCCGAGATGCGTGCGTTTGATAGAAAAATCCTACAAAAATGTAAAAATACAGGTATGTAGAACTTAGATCGAAAAGGTTAAGTTGAGATAAGGATAGGTTCGAAAATAGGCTTGGTGAGTTGTAGAGATTCTAACGGGTTCTAGGTGGCAATAAAAGTCCCATGACTAGGTAGATTAGTCTTTGGTAGAAAGATCATAGTAGACCGGTTTGGGTACGATTCACAGGAAGCTAGCATTAGACGGATGTTTCACTTTTGAGTTTCATGAGGATGCTATTTGATGTTCGTCATCCCTGTTTTGCAGATTTTATTCCTTCGTTCTTTATCGAGGACGAGCAAAGGTTTAAGTCTGAGGGGATTTGATAACTCCTAATTCTCTCTATATTTTCTGGACGTTTTTATAGGATTTATATGAGGATCATGTTCATTTGTAGGCATTATAGGCGCGTTAGGCTACGAAACTCGGTTTGGTTGTGTTTTTATTGGAATACAGGTCTTGGATGAGATTTGGACCTAGATGGAAGCGATTTGGAGCTAAAAGGATGAAATACATCAAGAACTTCTTGCCTTGACTCGGCCAGAGTCAACCACAGAAAGCAGGCCGAGTCAACACGCTGAAAATGGCCCAATTCAAGCCTGTTACGAGGAGACCGAGTCAGAACGTCCGAGTCAGACTACCCCGAGTCAACATGTCCGAGTCAGAAGGCCCGAATCAGAAGATTGGGCTGGGCCGAATTCCTTATGTCTCGTTTTGACTTGGTCGAGTTAGAGTACTGACTCGGTCCGAGTCAAAACCCAGAAAAAGCCCAGATTCGTATTTTCAGAGTTGGAACGGGAGAAGGACTTCGGGAGCGCCGCCTAGGATTTATAAAAAGACTCTACAAACGTCCTAGAGGGAGAGACAGACTTTATACAGACTTTGGAGAGCTTTGGTGAGAGAAATAGGAGTTTTACGGGATTTCGGAAAGAAGAAGGAGAGTTGGAACGTGAAGATCGCTTGCTGTCGACATGAGTCTTTCTTCTCCCTCTTTTCTTTCTGTTTCTGGTTTTGCTCAGTGTTTTTCCATGAACCGTGAGTAGATCCACGGCCGTGGGTTAGAGATTCGTTTGTGTTTTGGGTATGTTTGAACCCTAACTTGGTTGCGATTTGGATTTGTTTCGGTTTTATCGATTTGTGTTTTATTCGATTGGTGTTTGCTGACCCCTTGGCCAATTATTTCAGATTCTGAGCTACATAGGAATATGGGTTTAGTTTCGGATCGAAATCGATAGAATGGATCGTATTATTCACATAGGAATATGGTTTGATCGATCTAGGGTTGATGATAGCGTTCTTCATGCATCTAGTTTGATAAATCACATAGGGATATGGATTTAGAAAACTTTAGACAGTGAGTTATATGCCGGGAGGTGATTTCTCTATCTTTGTTGCCTGACGATTCCCGAATACAGATTCAATATCGTGATTCTCGCATGCTTAGCATATACCCATACACGCGAATACGGTCCCGACACCCACGGTCATCTTTGCTTGATAGTTACACATTTTTATTTGCGTTCTTATTTTAGTTATTTTAGATTCCACATACTTCTACCATTACTTTCACTCGCTTGCTTTGATCTATTTTCGATTAGGATTTAGATTTAGCAACCGGTCCTTGTGTTCGACCCCGTGTTACGACGATCCGTATCCTTGCGGTGAGTTGTGAATCGGGTTATAGATTTTAGACTCGGTACACACGTATCATCTGTCCATGTGAAAATTTCATGCGGGTCATCCAGTCACTCGTTCACAACGAGTACTCATGATTGTGATATGCATCCAATGTTGGTTTAGTGCTCTATGATGTACTGTTATGCGAGGTTTATTTAGATACATTTGATGTATTGACACTTTATATGGTTTATGGATGAGTGTTTTATTCATTACATGTTTTGCATACTTGATATGTTATGATATCCATGTATTGTTATGAACAATACTAAACTCCTTAGTCGTATGTCATTGTGGGAATAATGATGTAATAAGACTAGTATGATGTGTGATTGATGGACATAGAGATGATCATAGGTATTGGATACAATCACAATCATAGGTATTCGTTGGAGAATGGAATACTGGATTGACCCGCATGAGATTGCCACATGGACTAACGTCATGACTTGAATCTCATATGACGGTTCCATGATTAGATCCTAAGACTTGAGATATCTACGGAATCCAATATGAGGAGTTGCATACTTTGAATACGTCAAACGTCCTGCATAACAGGAGGACTATAAAGGTGTGTATCAGGTACGAAACGAAGCATATGCTGGATTGTAGATAGTCAAGACGGGATTTGTACCTCTCGTAAAAGAGAGAGATATCGTTGGGCCCCTCGTGTGAGCGATGCTGTAGAAATGTGTGGCCGCACTATTGAGATGAACATCGTCTATTTCATACAGTCGAACTCAGTGAACGAGAAAGCAGTCGAATCAGATAAGGTGGTCTGTCCATGCCTTATGTTCGACTTATGATATCGTGATACAAAAGGATCATCAGACGGAATCATCACTGGCGTTCGTAAGATCACGAACAAACTCTATTCGAGATAGGTAGTCATAGTGTCTTTCTAGAGACCGCCTTTGACTTGTATATCCGAAATAGAGATTTCGGATTATACTGCTATATCAAATGAGATTACAAGGTCACACACGCAGGGAAGGACAAAACAAATGAAAACGACGAAAAAACCGAGACGGAAGGGTCCAGACCGGATGATCCGTCAGGTCCAGACCCGATGGTCCACCGAAGGTAGATCGTCCGTTCTGGCTTGTCTAGAGCAGACGGTCCACGTAGGCAGACCTTCCATTCTGGCTTGCTGGAACGGACGGTCCACGTGCATTTCTGGACCGTCCGTTCCGGCTTTCGGATTTTTCAAAAATTAAACCAAAATTAGGGTTAAATCACTTTGTAAGAAGAAGATTAAAACCTTAATGGAGGGAGCCAACTTTGGAGAACTTCTACAGACTTTGTTGAGATCCAAGAGGTTCTAAGAGGTGATCTAAGTCTCGTTTTCTCGAAGCAATAAACCGAATAGTTGATTCGAGTCCTAGCAGACAAGTTCCAATCGTTGGAATTCATCCCGAGGTGTGGATACGTGTAGAGGACGAGGTAATCTTCCTCCCTTTCGTGATCGGACAAATTCTTCAGTTGATACAAGCCCCGGATCGATTGAGGTAAGCGTTCTAACGTTTCTACGATTCATACATGCATGGTTCTAGGGTTTCACAAAATTTTTGTTTTACATCCGCTGCGCAAACCCTAGAAACGATCTTCTAGGAATAGGATTCGCTCTAAAGATCCCAGGAAATCCCAACAGTGGTATCAGAGCCTGGTTGCACTGTTTGATTTCGTAGAACCCAATCACGCACGTTTTAGGGTTTAAATCGTTAAATCCATGTTTGCTTTGATTTCTATGCATGTTTGATGATTGAATCTATGGTAGATTGCATGTTTCATGTTGCATAGAGTGCAGGAGTTCGAATTTTGGGTCTACAGATGAATTCGGATGTGTTTCGGGTTTGATCGGGACCGAGAAAGCGGAAAAACATGATCTGATCACGTAACCCTAGACCGTCCGTTCTGGGTAAGCCAGACCGGACAATCCAGGGGTGGTGGACTAGGGCTACGAAACGGGAGGTCGAACCTCAGACTGCTCTGGACCGGACGGTCTGAGTGTCAGACCGTCCATTCCAACTGTTGAGGCAAGATCGTCCGTTCTATGGCTAGACCGTCCGTTCTACCAAGGCTGGACTGTCCGTTCTACATCCAGAACGGACGGTCCGAGGTACAGATTCTGAAATTTTTCGTTTTTCTAGTCCGATTATGCAATCGTTGCTTAATCTGATCAACTGTGACTCAAATAGACATGATTCATTCTTATGGATGATCCATAGTGAATGAATACATGTAACTTAATCAAGATATAAGATATGCTTGATTGAGTGGGAGCTTCGGGATTGGGATTACATAATCGAATGGATGGTACAATCGTTGCACAGAAACCGATTAGATCTAGGAGCTCTACGAGTAAAGCACTTGTCAAGACCTCGATCGTATGTGTCACGGGCCATGCCAAAGCTGGGTGTGCCGTGCTATCTTGGTGATGCAAGATGGAGAAATGGTGGTTCTCATAGCTTGAAAGTAGATGCTTGATCTAAGTGTGGTTTCGAAAATCCCTTTTATGTAATGTTAAGTGTGTACCTTCCATTACTAGAGCGCCTGTCAACGCATCGATCGTCCGTAACACGGGTCATGCCAAAGCTGAGCGTGCCGGATTATCTTTGTGAGGCAGGGTGGGAAATCGTTGTTCCCACAGCTTGAATATGGTTTACCTTAGGTTAAGTTGTCAAGTTTGACTTGAGACTTAACGGTACAGATGAGACGAGTATGCAATGATATTTGATATCATAGTCTCATAAAGGATCTAAGAGTCACATTGGATGTGATTGACATTAGATGTCTACCTAAATAACGTAAAACTGAGTGTAACAACTCATTCTTATGTGAGATACGGATCTTAGTCCCATATGAAAAATTATTGTAGGGTTATTTTTCTTTATGGGAATATAGCTTGTATGTGCATCTATGTTATCGTTGATTGATGATGAACTAGTTGGTAGTAGATCATTGATAGAATTTGCACTTTGTTTTATTCGTTCTGTTTTGTCTTTTTCTGTAGGACAACAAAAACCCAAACCAATGCGACACAACAAAACACCAAACTGGGCATCAACCGGTAGCTTACCGAGTTTGACAATGCGATCTATCCTTGAGAAGGTTAAGCTGACCGGGACGAACTTCTTGGACCGGTATCGTAACTTGAGAATAGTTCTCAAGCATGATAAGAAGTCATACGTCCTAGAAGGGGCTCTACCACCAGAGCTTACGCCCAATGCCACGAGAGCCGTCAGGGATGCTTGGTTGAAGCATCAGACCAACGACATTGAGATCTCCTGTCTCATGTTGGGAAGCATGACCTAGAATCTGCAGAGGCAGTTTGAGGGGAATAGCGTGTTTGTTATGATCAATCAGCTCAAGAACATGTTTGAGGAGCTAGCGCGTACTGAAAAGTACAAGACGCTGAAAGCTCTGGTGAAGACGGAGATGCCGAGAGGCAGTTCTGTCAACACCCATGTCCTCAACATGAGAGCTCATATTGAGGAACTTGATGGAGACTTGGGAATGAAGCTCGATGGAGACTTGGTCGTAGACTTGATCCTGATGTCATTGCCCGAGGACTATAATCAGTTCGTGATGCAGTGTCATATGCATGGGATGACTAAGAGCTTAGCCGAACTGCATGGGATGCTGAAATCGGCTGAGCAGGATATCGTGGTGCCCAAAACTGTGCTTGCTGTTGAGAACAAATCCAGCAAGAAGCGGCGGGGTAAAGCCAAAAAGAAGGCGGCGAAAAAGGTAAAAGTTGCCTCTACGTCTAAGCCTAAGTCCGATAAGGGTGACTGTCATTACTGCAGAGTGCCTGGATACTGGAAGCGTAATTGTCACCTTTACTTGGAGGATCTAAAGGATAAGAAGCTTGGTGAAGCTTCTGCCTCAGGTATTCATGTTATAGAAGCTAACATCTGTACTACATCTTCGTGTGTATTGGATACCGGAAGTGCCTCACACATTTGTGGAAATGTGCAGGGACTAAGAAGAAGTAGGATGCTAGCTAAGGGAGAAGCGGATCTGCGCGTTGGAAATGGAGCAAGAGTTGCTGCATTGTGTGTTGGCATTTATGATTTGCATCTTCCATCTGGACTTGTTTTAGAATTGAGTAATTGTTACTATGTGTCTGCGATTAGCAGAAACATCATTTCTATTTAATGTCTGGATTTCGATGGTTTTCGATTTGTGATTGAGAACTCGAGTTTGATGATTTATCGAGATAGTATTTACTACGGTAATGGTTATCTTGTGAATGGTTTATACGTCTTGAATGATCAGCCTTCGAACTCGGCATCGTCCATCTATAACCTGAGTACTAAACGGTTTAAGCCGAATGACTTAAATCCGACCTTCCTCTGGCGTTGTCGTCTAGGCCAACGAGAAATACATTCAGAAGCTTCATCATGAAGGCCATCTGGATTCATTTGACTTTGAGTCTCTTGAATCTTGCGAGTCTTGTTTAATGGGCAAGATGACGAAGCATCCTTTCAAGGGGAAAGGACAGAGAGCGACAGAGTTATTGGCTCTCACACATAGTGATGTATGCGGACTAATGAGCTGTCCAGCTAGAGGAGGTTATCTGTATTTCGTTACATTCACTGATGATTTCAGTCGATATGGTTATGTCTATTTGATGAGACATAAGTCTGAAACACTTGAAATGTTCAAGGCTTTCAGAAACGAAGTATAGAACCAGCTTGGCAAGACGATCAAGACACTTCGATCAGATCGTGGTGGCGAGTATATGAGCCAAGAGTTCTCTGACTATCTAGTTAATTATGGTATTTATCACAATTAACTCCTCCTGGAACACCATAGTGGAATGGCGTGTCTGAACGGAGGAATCAAACACTGTTAGACATGGTTTGGTCGATGATGAGTCAGACAGATCTTCCGAAATCCTTTTGGGACTATGCTTTAGAGACCGCTGCGTACCTGCTGTACAGGAGTCCAACGAAGGCGGCTGAAACGACGCCATATGAGATATGGACAGGGAAGCATCCCGCGTTGTCGTTTGTCAGAATTTGGGGTTGCGACGCTAACGTGAAGTGTCAGATGACTGATAAGTTATCCTCCAAATCTGATAAGTGTTTATTTGTGGGTTATCCTAAGGAAACTAAGGGTTACTACTTCTACATTCCGGCAGAGAACAAGGTGTTCATTGCCAGGAATGCGACTTTTATGGAGCGAGAGTTCGTCTCCAAAAGAGTCAGTGGGAGTAGGATCGGACTTGAGAAAGTTCGAGAGCAACAAGTAGATGCTGAGCCGAGTGAACAAGTTGAAGACGTTCAACCTGTTTCACTGCCGGTTGTGACTGAACCGTCGATTAGTGAACCTCGTAGATCATGCAGGATTTGCCAAAAGCCTGTGAGATACGGATTTCTCGTGACTGGGAATGAGGAGCTCATGTTATTAGAACATGATGAGCCTTCCACATACCCAGAGGCTATGGCGAGTCCCAATTCCGAGAAATTGCGCGAGGCTATGAAGTCCGAGATGCAATCCATGTCAGACAACCCAGTATGGACTCTGATTGATGCATCTGAAGGGATAAAACCCGTCGGATGCAAGTAGATCTTCAAGAAGAAGACCGACATGGATGGCAACGTGCACACATATAAGGCACGACTTGTGGCGAAAGGATTCCGTCAAATTCATGGTATTGACTATGATGAGACATTTTCGCGTGTAGTTATGCTGAAGTCCATCAGGATCCTGCTTGCCATAGCCACATATTACGACTATGAGATATGGCAAATGGATGTCAAGACCGCATTCCTTAACGGAAACTTGATCGAGGATGTGTATATGACACAACCCGAAGGTTTTGTCGATCCAAGGAACCCGAGGATGGTGTACAAGCTTCAAAGGTCCATTTATGAACTGAAGCAGGCTTCGAGGAACTGGAACCTTCATTTTGATGAGACAATCAAAAGGTTTAGTTTCTCACAGAACGAAGACGAGCCATATGTTTACAAGAAGGTCAGTGGGAGCACAATAGTTTTTCTAGTACTGTACGTGGATAACATTCTCCTAATAGGGAATGATGTTCCTACCTTGCAAGACATAAAGTCTTGGCTAGGAACGCAGTTTTCTATGAAGGACCTGGGAGAAGCGGCTTATATTTTAGGCATAAAGATCTATAGAGATAGATCGAGGTGGCTTCTAGGATTGAGTCAGAGTACTTACATCGATAAGGTCTTGAAACGGTTCACGATGCAAGATTCTAAGAAAGGAACCTTACCGATGAGCAGTGGCACAGTTCTTTGCAAGAGTCAGTGTCCTACAACACCTGATGAGCGAGAACGCATGGATCGGATTCCTTATACTTCGGCAATTGGATCCATCATGTATGCCAT
This sequence comes from Tarenaya hassleriana, assembly GCF_000463585.1. Classification (NCBI taxonomy): domain Eukaryota; kingdom Viridiplantae; phylum Streptophyta; class Magnoliopsida; order Brassicales; family Cleomaceae; genus Tarenaya; species Tarenaya hassleriana. The sequence continues at coordinate 374,232 of NW_010969745.1, read as the reverse complement.
GCTATGTATTCGACCGGATGTATCCTATGCGTTGAGCATTATGAGTAGATACCAGTCAGATCCAGGTGAGTCACACTGGATCGCCATCAAGAACATCCTGATGTACTTGAGAAGGACTAAGAATGTGTTCTTGGTGTAGGTGGGTCGGAAGACGAGCTCGCTATTAGGGGTTACACCGATTCTAGTTTCCAGTCAGACCCGGATGACTACAGATCGCAGTCTGGCTATGTTTTCTGCTTGAACGGAGGCATTGTTAGCTGGAAGAGTTCTGAGCAAGCGACCGTTGCAGATTCTATTACAGAAGCTGAGTATATTGCAGCGTCGGGCGCGGAAAAGGAAGCTGTTTGGATCCGAAAGTTTGTTGGAGACTTGGGTGTCATTCCTAGTGCAGATAGCCTCATTGCTCTGTATTGTGACAACAATGGAGTAATCGCACAAGCGAAAGAACCTAGGCCCCATCAACGATCCAAACACATACTCAGACGATTTTATCTTATCAGGGAGATCATAGAAAGAGGAGATGTGCACATTTGCAGAGTGTCGACAGATGACAACATTGCCGATCCGTTGACGAAGCCTCTCCCTTCGTCGAAGCATGATGGTCATGTTAGGGATATAGGCATTAGATGTTTAGCAGTCCATGATTAGAGCAAATGGGAAATTGTTGGTTTAGTGCTCTATTATGTACTGTTATGCGAGCTTTATTTAGATACATTTGATGTATTGACACTTTCTATGGTTTATGGATGAGTGTTTTATTCATTACATGTTTTGGATACTTGATATGTTATGATATCCATGTATTGTTATGAACAATACTAAACTCCCTAGTCGTATGTCATTGTGGGAATAATGATGTAATAAGACTAGTATGATGTGTGATTGATGATCATAGGTATTGGATACAATCACAATCATAGATATTCGTTGGAGAACGGAATACTGGATTGATCCGCATGAGTTTGTCACATGGACTAGCGTCATGACTTGAATCTCATATGACAGTTCCACGATTGGATCCTAAGACCTGAGATATCTACAGAATCCAGACCGAGATACCGAGCATAAAAGTTAGGCAAGACACTTTTGAGAGGAGATTAGATGGGGTCGAAGCTCATCTGAAGCTTGTCGATACTCACATTGCACAACTTGCGTCGCAGGTCTTGCCTCACCAAGATAGCACAGCACACCCAGCTTTGGCATGACCCATGACACGTACGATCGAGGCCTTGACAAATGCTTTACTCGTAAAGCTTCTAGACCTAATCGGTTTCTGTGCAACGATTGTTCATAATCCGAATGGACAATCCAATCGATTATGCAATCCCAATCCCGAAGCTCCCACTCAATCAAAAATATATAATATCTTGATTAAGTTACATACATTCATTCACTATGGACCATCCATAAGAAAGAATCATGTTATTCTAAATCATAGTTGATCGGTTTTAAGCAACAATTCCTCAAACCAGATCCCGATACAAAAAATCAAATTTTGGTGAAGCGTCGGGACCTACGCGGTTCGGTCTTCGGGTCAAGTTCGGTCCGTTCGGTCTGGAATGGTCAGTCCGTTCGGTCTGACTCTTCAGTCCGTTCGGTCTGACTCTCCAGACCGTTCGGTCCAGACCAATGGTCTGGACTCTTGCCCCTTCGGACCTCCTCTCTCGGACTAGTGACCTAGATCGGACGGACTGGCTAAGCAGTCCGTTCGGTCTACACACCTTAGTCCGTTCGGTCCAACATCTTGGTCCGAACGGACTGGATCGTCTAGTCCAGAGGAACGACGAACCCTAGACCGTCCGGTCCAGAGGACCAGACCGTTCGGTCTAGGCGGAAAAACGCGATCAGATCACGTTCTTCGTCGTTTCGGTCCCGATTTAGATCTGATTTCTTCCCGGTTTTCGCCTGTGAACTCAGAACAGAAGCCTCTTGCACACTATGCAACAAAGAACATGACCCTATATCTATAATCAAATCATGCATAGCATCAATAGCAAACACGGATTCAAACAATTCAAATCCTAAAACGTGCGTGATCGGGTTCTAAAAAATTCATGCAGAGCAACCAGGCTCTGATACCACTGTTGGGTTTTCCTGGGATCTCAAGAGCGAATCTAATTCCTAAGAGATCAATTCTAGGGTTTGCGCAGCGGATGAAAAACAAAAATTTTGATAAAACTCTAAAACCTATCATGCATGATCTTGTAGAAACGATAGAACGCTTACCTCAATCGATCCGGGGCCTGTATCAATTGATATGTTCGTCCGATCACTGTAGGCAGGAAGAATACCTTGCCCTCTACACGTATCCACACCTCGGGATGGATTCCAACCTTTGGAACTTGTCTGTTAGGACTCGAATCTTCTATTTGATGAAGTGCTTTTTGAGAAAAACGAGATTTTAGATCACTTCTTCAACCCTCTAGACTCTCCAAAAAGATCAGAAGAAGTTCTATTTTTCGGCCCCTTTTGTGTTAGGGTTATTAATTTCCTCTTATTCAAGTGATTAACTCTAATTCCGGATTTTAAAATTAAATCTGAAACCCAGACCGAACGGACTGCTTAGTAGTCCGTTCGGTCTGGACACTTGGACCGTTCGAACCAGTCATATAACTAGGTTCGTTCGGTCCGACGGGTCAGTCCGTTCGGTCCAACACTTGGTCCGTTCAGACTGGACTCTCTAGTCCGTTCGGTCCAACAATTTGGTCCGTGAGCAAAGGTTTAAGTCTGGGGGGATTTGACTGACCTATCATGCATGATCTTGTAGAAAAGTAAGAACGCTTACCTCAATCGATCTGTGGCTTGTATCAATTGAAGAACTCGTTCGATCACGAAAGGGAGGAAGAATACCTCGCCCTCTACACGTATCCATAACTCGGGATGGATTCCAACCTTTGGAACTTGTCTGCTAGGACTCGATCCTCTAGTCCATTCGGTCCAACAACTTGATCCGTTTGGACTAGATGCTCTGGTTCGTTCGGTCCACTCCTGGATCGAACGGTCCGGACCTCTTTTCCAGATTTCTCGATGTTTTCTCGTGCATTTGTCCTTCCCTGCGTGTGTGACCCTGTAGGCTCATTCGATATAACAGTATAACCCGAAATCTCTATTCCGGATATACAAGTCATACGCGGTCTAGCAAGACACTATGACTATCTATCTTGAATAGAGTTTGTTCGTGATCTTACGAACGCCGGTGATGATTCCGGTTGATGATCCTTTTGTATAAGGCATGGACAAGCCACCTTATCTGATTCGACTGCTTTCTCGTTCACTGAGTTTGACTGTCTGAAATAGATGACGTTCGTCTATAGTGCGGCCACACATTTCTACAGTCTCGCTCACACGAGGGGCCCAACGATATCTCTCTCTTTTACGAGAGGTACAAATCCCATCTTGACTATCTACAATCCAGCACATGATTCGTTTC
>NW_010969745.1:366342-370775 GCF_000463585.1 Tarenaya hassleriana | reverse complement strand
ACATGATTCGTTTCGTACCTGATATACGCCTTTATAGTTCTCCTGTTACGCAGAACGTTTGACGTATTCAAAGCACGCAACTCCTCATGTTGGATTCCGTAGATATCTCAGGTCTTAGGATCCAATCATGGAACTGCCATATGAGATTCAAGTCATGACGCTAGTCCATGTGACAATCTCATGTGGGTCAATCCAGTATTCCGTTCTCCAACGAATACCTATGACTGTGATCGTATCCAATACCTATGATCATCTATATGATCATCAATCACACATCATACTAGTCTTATTATGTCATCATTCCCATAATGACACAAGACTAGGGAGTTTAGTATCATTCATAATGATACATGGATTTCATAACATCTCTAGTATACAAGAACATCAAATGTATCAATACATCAAATGTATCTGAATAAAGCTCATAAACAGTATATCATAGAGCACTAAACCAACAGACGTGTTCCGAGGAAATGTACACCGCCTGACCAGAAGAGAGACAGACCGGACCGAGAAATTACACGCCTGGTCCGGGGCTGACCAGTCCTGGTCTGCCGGACCAGACGTGTCGGAGTGAGGGGCACTCCGTCTGACTAGAAGAGACGGACCGAGAGAGGAGAAGCAGGCTGGTCCGGGGCTGACCAATCTTGGTCCGCCAGACCAGACTTGTTTTCTCGCTCGGACCGACGGACCAAGAGACGAGGCGGACCAGGGGAGAAAGAGAACTAGTCCGGCTGACCAGAACTTGGTCTGCCGGACCAGGCTCATAGAAAAATTTGGAGAAAATTCAACTTCACCCGGAAGAGAGAAAACGGCCAATGGGGTTGGCCCGGGTCTGACCAGACTTGACCGTGCGCAAACCAAACCCCCACCAAAGGACAAGACTTCGCGATTGGGATCAATGAACCGAGTTTTCGCCAGAACGTTGCGTAGCGTAGTGAGATGTGCGATATCGAAATACGAGTGATCGTTACGTGATTGTTTGCGGGTAGAATTTGCATAGCGTTAAACGGTAGCTCGGTAGGGACCGGATACCGTGATACGTATGGCTGTACTATGGGGATGTTACACGTTGTGTGCCATGCGTGTAGCTTGCTCGTGCGTACGAGTTAAGCGTGATTGTGTTTGTGGATGGTTGTGGACTCAACCATCACCGTCATGGACTTGACGGGCGTTTGAGATGCGTATTAGTCGTGGGCGATACGACGACCAACGTCATGGATTTGACGGGCGTGGACTCGCACCTAGTCATGGACTTGACTAGGGTATATGGCTGGACCCTATGGTGGACTCCATACGGGTATGATTGTATTTCCGTTGTGTCATGGACTTGACATCGGTAGTCATGAGAGTGACAGGCGCAGGAGACGTGCACGATCGCATGCGATGCGATGGCCAACGTCACGCAAGTGATGGGCGTGGATTCGCCCCTGGTCATGGACTTGACCAGGGTATACGGCTAAGCCCTATGGTGGACTCCATACGGGCGTGATTGTGATTGCTATTTATGTGCTTACTGTGTTTTACTTATTGCATGTGTTTTTATGGAAATGTCGACTGTACCGTTCTCGTTGGGAACGAGATTTCCGGGTTCAACCCGGGCTACTCACTAAGCAGTTGTGCTTAGCCTTCGTGGTTTACTTTTTTTCAGATCACGAGGATTACGCCTAGCACATCCGACAGACGACGACCTGAGAGAGGCAGCATCATGTAGGGGATTTACATTTTGGGTTACTAGACTTGTATTTCCCGCATTTTGTACGGTTAAATTATAACTATTCGGACATGTGTTATTTTGCGATACTGATTGCCTGTTGTTTTTTCCGCTTCTTACTCTGGTTTGTTTAAAAATGTATTTGGATTTCGTATTTTTGCTTCCGCAAAATTATTTTATTACTATTTGTCCATGTGGCACAGTCCGTATACTGTACACGGGTTACGGGTGTCACAACTTTTGGTATCAGAGCCACGTTCTTTCCTCGGGAAGGAATCGTGCTCATTACCCAACGGTTTTCTACGAAAAATGTTTTCAAACCATGTCCAAAGAAAATCCTCTTGTCCGAGGTCCGTACATTGATGATGCAGTATCGGTCATCAGTTGCTAAACTATCTTAATGTGGTGCAGTGAAATTGCGCCACGACGTGCTAGGCTTGCAGCGAGGGCTGACGACATTCCCGATCAGGCTCCACCGCCTAACCCGGGAGATGAGAGCTAGAGGGCCGAGTTTCGGCAGCTCCAGGAGACCGTGTGGCAGCACCTGGCTGCCCACGCACCACCACCACCCCCGGTGAGGGACCCGGAGCTGAGAGAGGAGGACTTTCACCAGCCGCCGATACCTGCTGTGATGGCGGGGTACCTTCCCATTGTCAAGGAGCTGTGGGCGATGCATACCCCGCGGTTCGAGGGATCGGTAAGACAAGAAGCTACGGAGGAGTGGCTCACCCAGATCTCTCAGGACATGGAGTATCTGCAGTGCCCGTACCAGTACCGGGCTATGATTGCGAGCCATCACCTGTCGGGCCAGGCCCGACATTGGTGGGCGAAGGTGGTGCAGGAGGCTCCAGCGGGACACCGTTTCACCTAGGAGGAGTTCCGACAGGAGATCGAGGCGAAGTACTTCCGGAGGCAAGACCATGAGTACCGCATGACCGAGTTCCTCATGTTGCAGCAGGGAGACATGACGGTCAGTGAGTACGAGGTGGAGTTCACCCGCCTACGGATGTACGGAGGGCATCTGGTACCCACCGAGGCATCGAGGATCCAGAAGTTCATTGCTGGACTCCGACCTTACCTGCGGAGGAAGATCGAGATCCAGGAGTACCCGACGCTGAGTCGATACATTTCGCAGCTGGAGAAGGTGGAGCGTGGAGAGCGGGAGAAGAAGGAAAGGAAGACTCGTGAGTGGAGCCCTTTTAGGAAATGCTTCGGCATGTGTTCATCGGGGAAGAACATCTGCACCAGCGATCCGCGTGACAAGGGCAAGGCGCTGGCTGTTCGTGCACCACTGATACGTGTGTACCGAGTCTAAAATCTATAACCCGATTCACAACTCACCGCAAGGATACGGATCGTCGTAACACGGGGTCGAACACGAGGACCGGTTGCTAAATCCAAATCTAGATCGAAAATAGATCAAAGCAAGCAAGCAAGTGATGGTGGAAATATGTAGAATCAATGGTAAGCAATATAAGAAAGTAGATAAAAACAAGTGACCTATCAAACAAGGATGACTACGAGTGTCGGGATCGTATTCGCGTGTATGGGTATTTACTAAGCATGCATGAATAACGATTATGACTTGTATTCAGGAATCATCAAGCAACAAAGATAGAGAATTCACCTCTCGGTCTACTAACTCCCTACCTACAGAGTAACTCGTCAATCTCTCGATCTATTCAAGTTAACCCTAGGTGCATAAAGAACACTATCATCAACCCTAGATCGATTAAACCATATCTCTATGTGAATAATTCGATCTATCCTATTGATTTTGATCCGAAACAAACCCATATCTCTATGTGGTTCAGAATCCAAGATAATTGATCAAGGGGTTAGCAAACATCAATCCAATAAAAATGTAAATCAATAGAACCGAATCAAATCAAAACCGAAATCCAAGTTAGGGTTCAAACATACCCAAAACACATACGAATCCCTAACCCATAGTCGTGGATCTACTCACGGTTCATAGAAAACAATAGAAAGAACAGAGAAGAAGAGATAAAAGAAAGGAGAGAAAAGCTCATGTAGATGTGTAGTCTCCACGATCGAATCTTCCTTCTTCTTCCCGAAATCCCGTGAACTTCTATTCTTCTCCCACCAAAAGCTCTCCAAAAGTCTGTATCTAAGTGTTCTCTAAGGCTCTCTCCTGTTCTAGGACGTGGCTAGGGCTTTTTATAACCCTAGGGTGGCTCCCAAGAGTTCTAATCCCATTCCAATGCTGAAAATCGCGAAACAGGGTTTTAAATTGGATCCGGACCGATTCCAGGTGGATCCGGACCGGATCCAGATTCCTGGGGTCAAATTCTGCGTCCTTGATCCGGACCGGATCCAGTTGGATCCGGCCCTGCGCTGGCAGTTTTCTGGCCTTCACGATTTCGCTCGTAACTTTCTGCTCCGATGTCGGATTTATGCGATTTTGGTGTCTACGCGAAGCTCTTGAAGTGCTCGTTCCAATGGTCAAGTCTCGCACGATTTGGACCTCTGTAGAGAAAGTTATTAATGTCGCAATATGAGTATCTCATCCGAACTTCTCACTCGAGGACGAGCAAAGGTTTAAGTCTGGGGGGATTTGATAACTCCTATTCTTCTCTATATTTTGATGAGAGTTTGTCTAGGTTTTATAGGATAATCACATGCATTCATAGGCATTCTAGGCGTGTTAGGATACAAAACCCGGTTGTGCTCTAGTTTTGCAGAGTTACAGGTTTCG
>NW_010969745.1:361899-365261 GCF_000463585.1 Tarenaya hassleriana | reverse complement strand
CTCCCATCATTTGAGCAAGATAGGCCGAGCTAATGACGTTAAGCAAGCGCTTCTCGGGAGGCAACCCGAGCACTAGGTAAGTTTTCTTTTTCCTTTTCTTTGTAGCATAGGTAGTAGAGACCATGCTTGTATTTTGGATCCTTCGGAATGCATTGCTATTATTATGCTTTTGTTCGGATAACGTTTGTTGTTCTACGAGCGTTTACACCGGCACACGAGAGATGAGCATCGACTTCTAAGAGACAATGTTGGATAGGTTTCAGTTTACAGAGTTTGTGAGAGCTCTTGCGTTTGACGTGAGTTAACTTCATTGCGAGCGAACGAATTTCGCAGAGCTAAGCCTTCTCTATCCCTCTTATTGGTTCCTTCCATATGTTGTTTTCGATTCTTCGACGCAAGGAGAGATATCTCTAAAGGATCGACTTCCCGAAACTGATCGGAGACTTCTTGAGTGAGGATTTCAGGCACATCGACATAGCATGCTGAATCGGTGGTAGACGGCTGTTTCATGTTGTGATCTAAGGTGAACTCCACAGTCTCGTCACCTACACCCTAGATGTTCAGCGTTAAGCGCATCTTTTGGACCTCGTGGATGCTTGAGCCTTCTATCCTCCTTGGGTTTCCAAACTTGTGAAGGAGGTGGATCTTGTGGACGTTTGAGCGATGATTTTGCTCGTTTCGATCCTCTCTTGCTCATTGCTCCTGCTCGACAACCTGTAATAGAAGGTTCAACAATGGTTATAGGATTATGAGCAGGATACGTACCTCTCTCCAATGATGGTCCTATGTGTTCCTTTGTCATAAGCCTTTGAGGTGAGGGCTTCAATTTGACCTTCGGGACATTCTCTAGACTCCAATCCGCTTTATTCAGCGTCCCCGTGCTAGGTGGTGGCTCTCTGGTCTCTTGAACGTCTTTAATAATCGTTGTGGAGGGTTCGGAGACGTTCGTAGAAGAATCGGGTACATCGATGTGAAAAACGTCCGATTTGCTCAGAGGACCGATTCCACCTGGAATCGGACCGGATCCAGTCTCTGAGCAAATCGGACGTTTTTCACATCGATGTACCCGATTCTTCTACGAACGTCTCCGAACCCTCCACGATGATTATTAAAGACGTTCAAGAGACCAGAGAGCCACCACCTAGCACGGGGACGCTGAATAAAGCGGATTGGAGTCTAGAGAATGTCCCGAAGGTCAAATTGAAGCCCTTACCTCAAAGGCTTATGACAAAGGAACACATAGGACCATCATTGGAGAGAGGTACGTATCCTGCTCATAATCCTATAACCATTGTTGAACCTTCTATTACAGTTTGTCGAGCAGGAGCAATGAGCAAGAGAGGATCGAAACGAGCAAAATCATCGCTCAAACATCCACAAGATCCACCTCCTTCACAAGTTTGGAAACCCAAGGAGGATAGAAGGCTCAAGCATCCACGAGGTCCAAAAGATGCGCTTAACGCTGAACATCTAGGGTGGCGAAAGATCGATTATCTTCGCCTCTCAGACCCTCCCATCATTTGAGCAAGATAGGTCGAGCTAATGACGTTAAACAAGCGCTTCTCGGGAGGCAACCCGAGCACTAGGTAACTCTTCTTTTTCTTTTTCTTTGTAGCATAGGTAGTAGAGACCATGATTGTATTTTGGATCCTTCGGAATGCATTGCTATTATTATGCTTTTGTTCGGATAACGTTTGTTGTTCTATGAGCGTTTACACCGGCACACGAGAGATGAGCATCGACTTCCGAGAGACAATGTTGGATAGGTTTCAGTCTACAGAGTTTGTGAGAGCTCTTGCGTTTGACGTGAGTTAACTTCATTGCGAGTGAACGAATTTCGCGGAGCTAAGCCTTCGTTATTGTCGATTTCATTCTTCCGGGCGAGAGTCTACACCGTGGACGGTGTATGGTTCAAGTCTGGGGGGGTGGATAGATCCTTCATACATTCAGGTCTATCTACTTAGGATTGCATTTAGTTTAGATACATTTTATCATGGCATATAGAACTAGGAAAATTTTTCACTTTTGCATATCACTTTGCATTAGTTGCATTTACACGTTTCCCTTTTTGTTTTTTCATATAGATGATTTTTGTTAGGTTTGCATGATTGCATTCGATCATATAGATTTAGGATCATATAGGTTCACGTGCATACCTCGAAAACCCGTTTTGAACATCATTTGGAAGATTTTTGGGATGATAGAGTAGAAATATCTTGATGATCTAGTGACTTTGTAGAGCGTGGTTGAACCGTGTCGAATTGATAGTTCTCCAGACTTTCTATATATAGTTTGTGGGATGAGGTTGCTGTTTGGAACCTACGGAGTTGATACGACCATATCCAGGTTATATATTTCTTGTAGAACCTTTTCCGAGTCTTGCAGGTCGATGAAATCTAGTTCAACAAGTGCCTTGGGAAAATAAAGCATCTCGACACTCCGCTATCGGAATCTCGTCAACGAAAATCGTTCGAGGACATGAGTGCATCGATTGATGGTTCGGGTCTAAGTTGTGGGTCGGACATCGCATCAAAAGAAAAAAAAAATATATAAAAAAAAACAAAGAGAAAAGAAAAGAAAGAGAGAAAATGATGTCCTTCAACTTCAACGTCCTAGAAACCCGAGGTGCTAGCGTTCATTAAAGAAATTCTACAAAAAGGTAAAAATCCAGGTACAGAGTAGAACTAAGATCGAATAGGCTAAGTTGAGACAATTGATGAGCATATCTAATCGCCGGGTGCTGGATCCACGAAATCTTGCCTGCAGAGCTGGAATATCTTCGGACGGCTATTTCTTGCCAGAATTCTTGGAACACATAGGCTGATATTGGCGGTACGAGCGAGTGTGTTCCCTTGGGGACACCTAGGATGTCTGCAAATTGGGACATGTTGAGCCGTACCCATTTTTTGTTCAACCGGAATTCCATGTAGGCGTCCTCTATGGAATTGTCCTCGGGGAAATAGCACGTGTAGGTCGCGAGGAACTCCCGGTTGATGCTTCGGAAGGTCGGTTCTGCACTTTTGTACAGTCTCTCCCAGCCCAATTTCTCAAAGATGTAGTCGACGTTTGCTTGAATTCCCAGCAGCCGAGTGGTGCGATCACATACGAATTTGCTTCCCCGTTGTTTGATCGTGTTTAGGTGTCGAGCTTTTGTATAGGCCTCGTCGTGCCTATCAATCTTCACGGTTTTCATCGGTCCCTCTATCAGATCGTCGATCGGTGCTTCTAAAATCTCAGTGATTGTTCCAGGTCGCATATCCCTCTTTTGAGAACCTTCTCGCTCTTGAGAAGAACTGGCGTTGTTGCCTGTTCGGGGTCTTTTCGGAGCCATCTGCATCGAATACACGGTAGGGTTTGGGTCG
>NW_010969745.1:357417-358125 GCF_000463585.1 Tarenaya hassleriana | reverse complement strand
AACATGTAATGAACAAGATACTCTCATAAAAAAACATATAGAAAGTATCAATACATCGAATGTATCTGAACAAAGCTCATAATCAGTACATCATAGAGCACTAAACCAACAGCTCTTTCCAATGGTATAAGTCTCGTACGATTTGGACGTCTGTAGAGAAAGTTATTGATGTCGCAACATGAGTACCTCATCCAGACTTCTCCTTTAACGCTCCAATTAGCTCCTTTTCGAGTCCAATCATCTCCGAAACCTGTAACTCTGCAAAACTAGAGCACAACCGGGTTTTGTATCCTAACACGCCTAGAATGCCTATGAATGCATGTGATTATCCTATAAAACCTAGACAAACTCTCATCAAAATATAGAGAAGAATAGGAGTTATCAACCACCATCACTGGCGGCGAGGGGACCAGTGGTATGTTATCGTTGCGACCAACCCGGACACATTGCATCACGTTGTCCGACGAGGCCTACGGGACCACCGGCCGTGGCACCGAGACCACCGCGACCACTGGGCTAGGTGGACCGACCGCCCCGACCCCCAGCGAGGACTGGAGCTGCCACGAGAGTTTACGCTCTCAGTGCTGAGCAGGAGATCCAGGAGGAAGAAGAGGAGGAGGCTCACCCTGATGGAGCTGATGCTGCCGCGATCGCAGGTACTCTATACATCTATGGGGTTGCATGTTACACACTATTCGATACCGGGGC
>NW_010969745.1:355279-357225 GCF_000463585.1 Tarenaya hassleriana | reverse complement strand
GGTATGGATTGGCTGATGAGATATCAGGCCTACATTGATTGTCCCAAGAGGATGATTTGGTTTGCGGACAATTTCGGAGGGTTCGAGTTCAGGGGTAGAGGAGTGCCAGCAGCGGACCCGATCATCTCGGCACTGAAAGCCGAGAAGATGATCAGGAAGGGCAACGAGGCTTTTCTGGTAGTTATTACGGCTACAAGGAATCAGAGAGGAGACTGGAGGATACGCCGGTTGCCCGAAAATTTCCAGATGTGTTTCCTGAGGACCTGCCGGGATTACCACCTGGTCGAGAGGTTGACTTCGGCATAGATGTGCTACCGGGTACTGAGCCTATTTCCAAGGCTCCGTACCGGATGGCACCTATGGAGATGGCCGAGCTGAAGAAACAACTGAATGAGTTGGTGGAGCAGGGTTTCATCCGCCCTAGCGTTTCACCGTGGGGAGCACCAGTACTCTTCATGAAGAAGAAGGACGGGAGTATGCGTTTGTGCATTGGTTACCGGGGGCTCAACCAGGTTCCATCAAGAATCGGTACTCGTTACGAAGGATTGATGAGTTACTGGACCAGCTACAGGGAGCCCAATGGTTCTCGAAGATAGATTTACGATCCGGATATCATCAGATTCGGGTCAAGGAGGATGACTGCAGAGATCCGAGGGCTGTATAAGTATGAGACTATACGGTCTAAGATAACATAAAAGAATTAGTTGAGCTACTCATAGCAATAAGGTGCACCTACCTTTTTGGTTGACTATCCCGAGAGAACTCCAAAGTTAAGCGTGCTGGCTCTGGAACAATCTCAGGATGGGTGACCTACTGGGAAGTGTCTCGGTATGCGTGCGAGTGAGGACAAAACACCTCGAAAGGTCTCGGGTTGCTATGTGGGGGCAGTTTCGACAATTCGTAGCGGCCTCGGGTCGTTACATTCATCGACGACCTTCTCATCTACTCACCGGATCTGCAGACGCATGAGAAGCATCTGCGGAAGATATTGTGGAGGCTGAGAGAGAACCGGCTGTACGCGATGTTCAGCAAGTGCAGCTTTTGGCTACAGGAGATTGGTTTCCTGGGACATGTGGTCTCAGCCCAGGGTATTCAGGTCGATCCAGCCAAGATCGAGGTCGTCATGGAATGGCAGTCTCCGACTTCTGCGACGGAAGTCAGGAGTTTTCTGGGACTAGCTAGCTATTATCGGCGATTCGTTGAGGGATTCGCCAAGATACCTCGGCCTTTGACGAAGCTGACTGGGAAGAACGTCAGGTTTGACTGGACGACCGAGTGCGAGGGGAGCTTCAGAGAGTTGAAGCAGAGGTTGACATCAGCACCGATCCTGGCATTGCCACGACCGGGTATGCTCTGTGAGGTATACATTGACGCGTCCAAACACGGACTCGGTTGCGTGTTGATGCAGGAGGGACACGTAATCGCTTACGCGTCGAGGTACGCGTTGTCACCTCATCTCGCAGCAACGCCGCTGAGTTGACTGCGATGTTGGGACATCTCTCGCTGACACCCGAGGAGTCGACACCGACTCTGATAGAGCGCGTGGTTATGGGACAGCGCGGCGATCCTTTACTCGCCCGGTACATGGATCATATCGAGGAATATAGCCTCAAGGGCTATCGTATCGATAAGCAGGGAGCGCTACGGCTGGGGAACCGGCGATGTGTACCTAACGATGCAGAGCTGAGACAGGAGATTCTATCTGAGGCACACCAGTCAAGGTTGGCGATACATCCAGGGGCGAGCAAGATGTATCAGGGTCTACGCCAGTGGTATACTTGGCCGAGGGTCAAGAGAGATGTAGCGGATTACGTAGCGAGGTGCCTCACTTGTCAGCAAGTGAAGGCAGAGCGACAGATGCCGGGAGGCAAGCTACAGCCGTTGGAGATTCCAGAGTGGAAGTGGGATTCGATTGCCATGGATTTCGTGGTCGGGTTACCACTCAC
>NW_010969745.1:346354-354855 GCF_000463585.1 Tarenaya hassleriana | reverse complement strand
CGATTCAGGAGGCACTGGGGACGAAGCTCAAGATGAGTACGGCATATCATCCTCAGACAGACGGTCAGTCGGAGCGGACTATACAGACTTTGGAGGACATGCTCAGAGCTTGTATCCTGGAGTGGGGAGCTCCGTGGGACCAGTACATGATGTTGTGCGAGTTTGCGTACAACAACAGTCATCACACGAGTATCAGAGTATCTCCATACGAGGCCTTGTACGGACGACCGTGCAAGACACCATTGTGCTGGACGGAGATCGGCGAGCGCCGAGAGTTCGGGCTGGAGATCGTGGAGGAGACCACCGAGGTGATACGGAGGATTCGCGCCCATCTGAAGACGTCGTAGGATCGGCAGAAGTCGTATGCCGATCAGCGGAGATGAGACTTCGGGCTTGAGGTTGGAGATTATGCCTTTCTCCGAGTACAGGCGATGCGGGGTCATGCGAGGTCCGAGCAGAGCGGGAAGCTAAAGCCGCGATACATCGGACCTTACCCCGTGATCGCGAGAGTGGGAGCTGTTGCATACCGTCTTGGATTGCCACCGGAGTTGAGCAACATCCATGACGTGTTCCACGTGTCGATGCTGCGGAGGTACGTAGCGGACCCTTCTCACATACTACAGCCACAGAAGTTGAAGTTTACAGAGGCTACGCGTTTCCGCAACGAGCCGCTGCAGATGGTGGACCGGAAGATCAAGAAGCTGCGGACGAAGTAGGTGCCACTCGTGAAGGTCTTGTGGAGAAACCAAGGGGTCTCTGACATGACTTGGGAACCCGAGGCAGAGATGCGTAGTAGTTATCCACACCTTTTTACTTGAGCGTTGTACGAACTCCTGTATATGATGTTCGGTTGTATCAGACTTATCCTTCGGATGACGTGGCAATATGGATTATGTTTTGGTGACAATATTGAGTACGAGGAAGTATTGATAATATTATGCGATTCTGAATTCGAGGAATTAAATAGAGATGTCGCGAAATCACAAAAAATGGAATAGTACAATGTCGGGGATAGGCACGAGGATAGTCACGTGCGGGAAGAATCAAAAAAAAAAGAGAAAGAGAAGAAAACATGGTTGGTCCGCCGAACCAGAATTTGGTCCGGGGCGGACCAACCTGCCCAGGCGGACTCAGACTGGACAGCGCGGACTGGGGAAAAATTCGAAAAAAAATAAAAGTGTGTCCGGTCCGGCGGACCAGGAGGTTGGTCCGGCGGACCGGGAATCGAGAGATTGCAACTTGCCAACTTGCCACCTTGGGATGCGGAATTCGCCGGATTCCGGGGCCCGCTTGCCGCGCCTCCCACGCCTCGAGGACATTGCAGGCTCGCCTATGGGCTTGGGCTTGAGCCCACAAACTCCCTAGCTCGCGCCATAAATCTCTCCCAAGCTGGGACTTAGGCATTTTCGGACAGAAATAGAGGAAGAAGAAAAAAGGGAGAAAGGAGGAGAAAGGAGACGAACCAGTGCAAGGGGAGCTCGGAAAAACAAAGGGGGACGTTCCTAGACTTGCCCTGAAGGCGTTCACGACGTGAGGAGAAGCAGAGGACGCACACAAGCTCGGACAACCTCAAGAACAAGGTGAGTGGCTTGAGTTGGATTTGTGAGAACTCATTTTCAATTTGTGATGGTGCAAATCGAGATTTCCTTGCGTGTTTGAGGTTTAGAACATGTCTAGGGATGTAAAACTATGTTTTAATAGCATTTGAAAGCAACCCTAGATTGAAACGGATGAGCAAGATCGAAACAAAACCGGAAATCGCGAAGGAGAAAACAAGTCCCAGTCCTGGACCGCCGGACCAGCTGTTGGTCAGCTCCGGACCGAGACTGGGACAGACCAACGTCACTCAGCCGAACCAGAAGAGAAGAAGGCAAACCAAGAGAAGAACGCGGACTGGTCCGCCGGACCAGACGTGTTCCGAGGAAATGTACACCGCCTGACCAGAAGAGAGACAGATCGGACCGAGAAAATACACGCCTGGTCCGGGACTGACCGGTCCTGGTCCGCCGGACCAGACGTGTTGGAGTGAGGGGCACTCCGTCTGACCAGAAGAGACGGACCGAGAGAGGAGAAGCAGGCTGGTCCGGGGCTGACCAATCTTGGTCCGCCGGACCAGACTTGTTTTCTCGCTCGGACCGACGGACCAAGAGACGAGGTGGACTAGGGGAGAAAGAGAACTGGTCCGGCTGACCAGAACTTGGTCTACCGGACAAGGCTCATAGAAAAATTTGGAGAAAATTCAACTTCACCAGTGAAAGAGAAAACGGCCAACGGAGTTGGCCCGGGTCTGACCAGACTTGACCGTGGGCGAACCAAACCCCCACCAAAGGACAAGACTTCGCAATTGGGATCAATCGAACCGAGTTTTCGCCAGAACGTTGCGTAGCGTAGTGAGATGTGCGATATCGAAATACGAGTGATCGTTATGTGATTGTTTGCGGGTAGAATTTGCATAGCGTTAAATGGTAGCTCGGTAGGGACCGGATACCGTGATACGTATGGCTGTACTATGGGGATGTTACACGTTGTGTGCCATGCGTGTAGCTTGCTCATGCGTACGAGTTAAGCGTGATTGTGTTTGTGGATGGTTGTGGACTCAACCATCACCGTCATGGACTTGACGGGCGTTTGAGACGCGTATTAGTCGTGGACGATACGACGACCAACGTCATGGATTTGACGGGCGTGGACTCACACCTAGTCATGGACTTGACTAGGGTATATGGCTGGACCCTAATGATTGTATTTTCGTTGTGTCATGGACTTGACATCGGTAGTCACGAGAGTGACAGGCGCAAGAGACGCGCACGATCGCATGCGATGCGATGGCCAACGTCACGCGAGTGACGGGCGTGGATTCGCCCCTGGTCATGGACTTGACCAGGGTATACGGCTAAGCCCTATGGTGGACTCCATACGGGCGTGATTGTGATTGCTATTTATGTGCTTACTGTGTTTTACTTATTGCATGTGTTTTTATGGAAATGTCGACTGTACCGTTCTCGTTGGGAACGGGATTTCCGGGTTCAACCCGGGCTACTCACTAAGCAGTTGTGCTTAGCCCTCGTGGTTTACTTTTTTTCAGATCACGAGGATTACGCCTAGCGCATCCGGCAGACGACGACGTGAGAGAGGCAACATCATGTACGGGATTTACATTTTGGGTTACTGGACTTGTATTTCCCGCATTTTGTACGGTTAAATTATAACTATTCGGACATGTGTTATTTTGCGATGCTGATCGCCTGTTGTATTTTCCGCTGCTTACTCTGGTTTGTTTAAAAATGTTTTTGGATTTCGTATTTTTGCTTCCGCATTATTATTTTATTACTATTTGTCCATGTGGCACAGTCCGTATACTGTACACGGGTTACGGGTGTCACAGTCTTTTTCTTTATTTGTTTTGCATGTTTGATGAATAAAAAAATCTCTAGTGTTGGGACTTACTGGGATCTCTACATCGAATCTAATTCCTAAGAAATCGGTTCTAGGGTTTGCGCAGCGGATGTAAAACAAAATTTTTTTTATAAACCCTAAAACCAAGCATGCATGATTTCATAGAAACGTTAGAACGTTTACCTCAATGATCCGGAACCTGTTTCAATTGACGTGTTCGTCCGATCACAGAAGGGAGGAAGATTACCTCGCCCTCTACACGTATCCACACCTCGGGATGGATTCCAACGACTGGAACTTGTCTGCTAGGTCCCGAATCTACTATTCGATGATGTGCTACGAGAAAACAGAATTTTAGATCACTCTTTAGACCCTCAAGTCTCACCAAAAAGTCTGTAGAAGCTCTCTTGTTCGTCACTTCATTATAACGTTCTTAATCTCCTTCTTATAAAGTGATTAACCCTAATTTTGGTTTAATTTCGGAAAACCCGAAATCCGTTATGGACGGTCTGGTTAAACGTGGACCGTCCGTTCTAGACATTTCGGAACGCACGGTGGGTTATGTGGACCGTCAGGTCTGGACCTTCTAAACCGTTCGGTCCAGATCTCATATCTCGGTTTCTCGTCGTTTTCTCGTGATTTGTCCTTCCCTGCGTGTGTGACCCTGTAAGCTCATCCGATATAGCAGTATAACCGAAATCTCTATTTCGGGTATACAAGTCATAGGCGGTCTCTAGCAAGACACTATGACTACCTATCTCGAATAGAGTTTGTTCGTGATCTTACGAACGTCAGTGATGATCCCGGTTGATGATCCTTTTGTATCATGATATCATATGTCGAATATAAGGCATGGAGAAGCCATCTTATCTGATTCGAATACTTTCTCGTTCAATGAGTTTGACTGTATGAAATAGACGACGCTCGTCTATAGTGTGGCCACACATTTCTCCAGTCTCGGTCGAACAAGGGACAAGTAAACAACTGAATCAGGTTCCAATCCAAATCAAGATCTAGAAAAAATATGAGAGAGTGATGAAACGTAGCAAAGCAATTAACTAAAACGGTTGTAAACAATCAAGTGATATGGTGCGCACGCACCGAGTCTTATATTTAGTACCCGATTCGTACCACTATCCGCAAGTATACGGTAGTTGTAGTACCGGGGTCGAACACGAGGACTAGGATGTATTAGTCTATCTCTAAGCTAGATTAGGTGGTCAAGTAAAAGTGTGGTTTGTGGTAAGGGTCGGAATACAAGAAAGCAAGTAAAATTAACGGTTTGTAAAACGATGGTTTGGGGCGTTGTAGGTTCGGGATCCCTCAAGAATCGCATGGATGGTTAATGATGCTACAATGTCTATGGGTTATCCTCCATATGGGGGTTTCAAGCACTTCTTCTAGAGTTTGTCTCTCCCAAGCTTAAACTCACTACCTAGAGGATCGATTCACCCATCTCCCAATGATCTAAATGATCTCTAGATGCATTAGTGTACCCTATCATGAACCCTAAGCAAGTTAAGCCATCTCCCAATGTGAATAACTCACTCATTTGACATTTGGTTCCAAACATCATTCCCATATCCCTATGATCAATGTGTTCTACAATCATATCAATTAGGGCTTCAACCAAATCAATAGCATTAAGCACAAAACATCAAACCCATGGAAGAAACTCAAAGACATCATAGATTAAGCATAGGTATCCATACAAAAGTGGGGATCCCTCACCCACAACAAAGTCACTACTCCATAACTAGGGTTTCAAAACAGAAAGCAAAATGAAGAAACATGGAAAAGGAGAAGAAATGCTCAAGATGGTCTTCAATGGTGGTCCTCTTCTTCTCCTAGCCTCCTTGATCTCCAAAATCCCTCTTTTCTTCCTCTCCAAGGTGATTTTTCTTCCAAGTGTGTAGCCCCCCTTCTCTCTCCTCAAACTCCCCTTTTTGTCCCAGTTCCCAATTAGGTTTTTTCCTCAAAACACGGGCTTTTCCTTTTTGGGCCGATTTTGATTTCGGGCGGTCGCTCATTTTTCAGGCGGGTCGCTCATTTTTCTTCCGGTCGCCCATTTTTCGGGCGGGTCGCTCATTTTCCTCTGATACGCGAAAAAGTGAGCGACCGCTCATAAAATGAGCGACCGCTCGCTAAACGGGCGACCGCCCATAAAATGGGCGGGTCGCTCGTTTTGGCTGAGCTCCCCGAGCATTCTCGAATTCTTGTTCTTCCGTGCCCGCTTCGTGAGGGTTCATCGTGGAGTCTTTCTGCAAGGAAAAACAAGCAAAACAACCTACCCATGGCTATCTAACGTCCTATAATGCCTAGAATGTGAGAAGAATTGTGATGCACGACGTTATAAAACCGGTGAAAAACCCGTGTGATCATCGCTCACATGAGGGGCCCAGCGATATCTCTCTCTTTTACGAGAGGTAAATCTCATATTGACTATCTACAATCTAGCACATGATTCGTGTCGTACCTGATACACGTCTTTATAGTCCTCCTATTACGCAGGACATTTGACGTATTCAAAGTACGCAACTCCTCATGTTGGATTCCGTAGACATCTCAGGTCATAGGATCCAATCATGGAACCGTCACATGAGATTCAAGTCATGACGCTAGACCATGTGACAATCTCATGCAGGCTATTCCAGTATTCCGATCTCCAACGAATACCTATGATTATGATCGTATCCAATCCCCATGATCATCTTTATGATCATCTATCACACATCATACTAGTCTTAGTACGTCATTATTCCCACAATGATATATTACTAGGGAGTTTAATATTGTTCATAACAAAACATGGATTTTATAACATATTTAAAGTATGCACAATACGTAATGAATCAAACACTCATCCATAAAACCATAGTAAGTGTCAATACATTGAATGTATCATAATAAAGCTCATACAACAGTACATCATAGAGCACTAAACCAACAATCTTCCACTTACTCTACTCATGGACTGCTAAACATCTAATGATCATATCCCTAACATGACCCTCATGCTTCGACGAAGGGAGAGACTTCGTCAATGGATCGATAATGTTGTCATCTGTCGACACTCTGCATATGTGCACGTCTCCTTTGTCTATGATCTCCCTGATGAGGTGAAATCGTCTGAGTATGTGTTTGGATCGTTGGTAGGACCTAGGTTTTTTCGCTTATGCGATTGCACCATTGTTGTCACAATACAGAGCAATGGGGTTATCAGCAGTAGGAATGACACCCAAGTCGCCAACGAACTTTCTGAACCAAGCAGCTTCCTTTGCTGCGTCCGACGCTGCAATATACTCAACTTCTGTAGTAAAATCTGCAACGGTCGCTTGCTTAGAACTCTTCCAGCTTACAGCGCCTCCGTTCAAGCAGAAAACATAGCCAGACTGCGATCTGTAGTCATCCGAGTGTGACTGGAATCTAGAATCGGTGTAACCCCTTACAGCGAGCTCGTCTTCCGACCCACCGTATACCAAGAACACATGGATCTGACTGGTATCTACTCGTAATGCTCAACACATGGATATGACTTGTATCTACTCGTAATCCAGTGTGACTCACATGGATCTGACTGGTATCTACTCGTAATGCTCAACACATAGGATACATCCGGTCGAGTACAAATCATGACATACATGATGGATCCAATTGCCGAAGCATATGGAATCTGATCCGTGCGTTCTCGCTCATCAGTTGTCGTAGGACACTGACTCTTGCAGAGAATTGTGCCATTGCTCATCGGTAAGGTTCTTTTCTTGGAATCTTGCATCTCGAACCGTTTCAAGACCTTATCAATGTACATACTATGACTCAATCCCAGAAGTCGTCTTGATCTATCTCTATAGATCTTGATGCCTAAAATAATATAGGCTGCTTCTCCTAGGTCCTTCATAGAAAACTGCGTTCCGAGCCAAGACTTTACGTCTTGCAAGGTAGGAACGCCATTCCCTATCAGGAGAATTTCATCACGTACAACACTAGAAATACTATTGTGCTCCCACTGACTTTCTTGTAAACGCATGGCTCGTCTTCATTCTGTGAGAAACCAAACCTTTTGATTGTCTCATTAAAGCGAAGGTTCTAGCTTCTCGAAGCCTATTTCAGTCAATAGATGGACCTCTGAAGCTTGCACACCTTCCTCGGGTTCCTTGGATCGACAAAACCTTCGGGTTGTGTCATGTACACATCCTCGGTCAAGTTCCCGTTAAGAAACGTGGTCTTGACATCCATTTGCCATATCTCATAGTCGTAATATGCGGCTATGGCAAGTAGGATCCTGATGGATTTCAGCATGACTATCTACAATCCACTTGCATCCGATGGGTTTTATCCCTTCAGATGCTTCAACTAGAGTCCATACTTGGTTGTCTGACATGGATTGCATCTCGGACTTCATAGTTGTTGGTTTAGTGCTCTATGATGTACTGTTTGCGAGCTTTCTTTGCATACATTTGATGTATTGATACTTTCTAATAGTTTTATGAAAGTGTTTGATTCATTACATGTTGTGCATACTAGATATGTTGTGAAATCCATGTATTGTTATGAACAATACTAAACTCCCTAGTCATGTATCATTGTGGGAATAATGATATACTAAGACTAGTATGACGTGTGATTGATGATCATATAGATGATCATAGGTATTGGATACGATCACAGTCATAGGTATTCGTTGGAGAACGGAATACTGGATTGACCCGCATGAGATTGTCACATGGACTAGCGTCATGACTTGAATCTCATATGGCAGTTCCATGATTGGATCCTAAGACCTGAGATATCTACGGAATCCAACATGAGGAGTTGCGTGCTTTGATTACGTCAAACGTCCTATGTAACATGAGGACTATAAAGGCGTGTATCAGGTACGAAACGAATCATGTGCTGGATTGTAGATAGTACCTCTCGTAAAAGAGAGAGAGATCGTTGGGCCCCTCGTGTGAGCGAGACTGTAGAAATGTATGGCCGCACTATAGACGAACGTCGTCTATTTCAGACAGTCGAACTCAGTGAACGAGAAAACAGTCGAATTAGATAAGGTGGCTTGTCCATCCCTTATGTTTGACATATGATATCGCGATACAAAAGGATCATCA
>NW_010969745.1:343853-346270 GCF_000463585.1 Tarenaya hassleriana | reverse complement strand
AATAGAGATTTCGGGTTATACTGCTATATCGAATGAGCCTACAAGGTCACACACGCAGGGAAGGACAAAACGCACGAGAAAACGACGGAAAAACCAAGACGGAAGGGCCTGGAACGGACGGACCAGATGTCCGGAACAGACGGTCCGACCGGTCCAGACTCGACGGTCCAGAACGGACTGTCCGTTCTAAAAGTCTGGAACAGACGGTCCACGAAATGGCAGACCGCCCGTTCTACGTACTGGAATGGACGGTCCACGTGCATTTCTGGACCGTCCGTTCCGAGCTTTAGGGTTTTCCAAAATTAAAACGAAATTAGAGTTAAATCACTTTATAAGAAGGAGATTAAACCCTAATTAATGGTGGCCGATTTAGAACAATTTTGACAGACTTTTGGTGAGATCCAAGAGGTTGAGAGGGTGATCGAAGTCCGTTTTCTCGAAGCACAAAACTGAATAGCAGATTCGGGTCCTAGCAGACAAGTTCCAACCGTTGGAATCCATCCCGAGGTGTGGATACGTGTAGAGGGCGAGGTATTCTTCCTCCCTTTCGTGATCAGACGAATTCTTCGTTTGATACAGGCCCCAGATCGATTGAGGTAAGCGTTCTAACGCTTCTACGATTCATAGAAGCATGGTTCTAGGGTTTATTAAATTTTTGTTTTACATCCGCTGCGCAAACCCTAGAATCGATCTCTTAGGTATAGGATTCGCACTAGAGATCCCAGGAATTCCATCAGTGGTATTAGAGCCTGGTTCCTCTGTTTTGATTTCGTAGAACCCGATCACGCATGTTTAGGATTTGAATTGTTTGAATCCATGTTTGCTTTGATTTCTATGCATGTTTGATGATTGAATCTAGTGTAGATTGCATGTTTCATGTTGCATAGAGTGCAAGAGTTCAAATTTTGGGTGTACAGATGAATTCAGATCAGTTTCGGGTCTGATCGGGGTTGAGAACGCGGGAAAACGTGATCTGATCACGAAGACCAACCCTAGACCGTCCGTTCTGGGTAAGCCAGACCGGACGGTCTGAGGGTGACGGACTGAGTGGCTCGGAACGGAAGGTCTCATCTGGACCGTCCGTTCCGTCCACTGCAGAACGTCCGTTCTGCATGGTTACAACGCGGAACGTCCGTTCTGACTTCTGAAGTCGAGACCGACCGTTCTGCCATGCCTGGAACGTCCGTTCTACCTCCAGAACAGACGGTCCGAGGTCCAGATTCTGAAATTTTTCGTTTTCGAGGTCCGATTACACAATCGTTGCTTATTCTGATCAACTGTAACTCAAATAGACATGATTCATTATTATAGATGGTCCATAGTGAATGAATGCATGTAACTTAATCAAGATATAGGATATGCTTGATGGAGTGGGAGCTCCGGGATTGGAATACATAGTCGAATGGATTGTCTATTCGGATTATGTTAATTGTTGCACAGAAACCGATTAGATATAGTAGCTCTATGGGTAAAGCACTTGTTAAGGACTCGATCGTACGTGTCATGGGCCATGCCAAAGCTGGGTGTGTTGTATTATCTTGGTGAGGCAAGATGGAGAAACGGTGGTTCTCATAGCTTGAAAGTAGATGCTTGATTTAAGTATGGTTTCGAAAATCCCTTTTTCATGTAATGCTAAGTGTGTACCTGTCATTACTAAAGCGCCTGTCAAGGCATCAATCATCCGTAACACGGGTCATGCCAAAGTTGAGCGTGCCCGGATTATCTTTGTGAGGCAGGGTGGGAAATCGTGCTTGAACATGGTTTACCTTAGGTTAAGTTGTCAAGTTTGACTTGAGACTTAATGGTACAGATGAGACGAGTATGCAATGATATTTGATATCATAGTCTCATAAAGGATCTAAGAGTCATATTGGATATGATTGACATTAGATGTCTACCTAAATAGCATAAGGATAGGTGTAACAATTTATTCTTGTGTGAAATACGGATCTTAGTCCCATATAGAAAATCATTGTAGGGTTAGTTTTCTTTATGGGAATATACCTTGTGTTTGCATCCATGTTGTCATTGATAGATGATGGACTAGCTGGTAGTAGATCATTGATAGAATCTGCATTTTTGTTTTGTTCGTTCTATCTTGTCTCTTTTGTAGGACATGGCATCAACTGGTAGTGTATCGAGTTTGACGATGCGATCTATCCTTGAGAAGGATAAGCTTACCGGGATTAACTTTTTGGACTGGTATCGTAACTTGAGAATAGTTCTCAAGCACGATATAAAATCATACGTCCTGGAAGGGGCTCTACCACCAGAGCGTGCGGCCAATGCCACGAGAGCCGTCAGAGATGCTTGGTTGAAGCATCAGACTGATGACAATAAGATCTCATGTCTCATGTTGGGAAGCATGGCCCCGAATCTGCAGAGGCAGTTTGAGGGGAAGATCACTGGCGTTCGTA
>NW_010969745.1:325841-342339 GCF_000463585.1 Tarenaya hassleriana | reverse complement strand
GTCAGAACGGAGGAACCGAACACTGTTAGCCATGGTTCGGTCTATGATGAGTCAGACAGATCTTCCAAAGTTTTTTTGGGGCTATGCTTTAGAGACCGCTGCGTACCTGCGGAACAGGAGTCCAACGAAGTCGGCTGAAGCGATGCCATATGAGCTATGGACGGGGAAATGTCCCGCGTTGTCGTTTGTCAGAATTTGGGGTTGCAACGCTTATGTGAAGCGTCAGATGACTGATAAGTTATCCTCCAAATCTGATAAGTGTTTACTTGTAGGCTACCCTAAGGAAACTAAGGGTTACTACTTCTACATTCCAGTAGAGAACAATGTGTTCATTGCCAGTAATGCGACTTTTATGGAGCGAGAGTTCGTCTCCAAAAGAGTCAGTGGGAGTAGGATCGAACTTGAGGAAGTTCGAGCACATCAAGTAGACGCTGAGCCGAGTGAACAAGTTGAAGAAGTTCAACATGTTTCACTGCCGGTTGTGACTCAACCTTTGACAAGTAAACCTCGGAGATCAGGCAGGATTCGCCAAGAGCCAACGAGATATGGATTTCTCGTGACTGGGAATGAGGAACTCATGTTATTAGAACATGACGAGCATACCACATACCCAGAGGCTATGGCGAGTCCCGATTCCGAGAAATGGCGCGAGGCTATGAAGTCTGAGATGCAATCCATGTCAGACAACCAAGTATGGACTCTGGTTGATGCATCTGAAGGGATAAAACCCATCGGATGCAAGTGGATCTTCAAGAAGAAGACCGACATGGATGGCAACGTGCACACGTATAAGGCACGACTTGTGGCGAAAGGATTCCGTCAAATTCATGGTATTGACTATGATGAGACCTTTTCGCTCGTAGTTATGCTGAAGTCCATAAGGATCCTACTTGCCATAGCCGCATATTATGACTATGAGATATGGCAAATGGAAGTCAAGACCGCGTTCCTTAACGGGAACTAGACCGAGGATGTGTACATGACACAACCCGAAGGCTTTGTCGATCCAAGGAACCCGATGATGGTGTGCAAGCTTCAGAGGTCCATTTATGGACTGAAACAGGCTTCGAGGAGCTGGAACCTTCGAATTGATGAGACAATCAAAAAGTTTGGTTTCTCACAGAACGAAGACGAGCCATGTGTTTACAAGAAGGTTAGTGGGAGCACAGTAGTTTTTCTGGTGCTGTACGTGGATGACATTATCCTTATAGGGAATGACGTTCCTACCTTGCATGACGTTAAGTCTTGGGTAGGAACGCAGTTTTCTATGAAGGACCTAGGAGAAGCGGCCTATATTCTAGGCATCAAGATCTATAGAGATAGATCGAGACGTCTTCTAGGATTGTGTCAGAGTACATACATCGATAAGGTCTTGAAACGGTTCAAGATGCAAGATTCCAAGAAAAGAACCTTACCGATGAGCAGTGGTACAGTTCTATGCAGGAGTCAGTGTCCTACGACACCTGATGAGCGAGAACGCATGGATCGGATTCCATATGCTTCGGCAATTGGATCCATCATGTATGCCATGCTTTGTACTCGACCGGATGTATCCTACGCGTTGAGCATTACGAGTAGATACCAGTCAGATCCAGGTGAGTCGCACTGGATCGCCGTCAAGAACATCCTGAAGTACTTGAGAAGGACTAAGGATGTATTCTTGGTATACGGTGGGTCGGAAGACGAGCTCGCTGTAAGAGGTTACACCGATGCTAGTTTCCAGTCAGACCCGGATGACTACAGATCGCAGTCTGGCTATGTTTTCTGCTTAAACGGTGGCGCTGTTAGCTGGAAGAGTTCCAAGCAGGCGACCGTTGCAGATTCTACTACAGAAGCTGAGTATATTGCAGCGTCGGACGCAGCAAAGGAAGCTGTTTGGATCAGGAAGTTTGTTGGCGACTTGGGTGTCATTCCGAGTGCTGATAGCCCCATTGCTCTGTATTGTGACAACAATGGAGCGATCGCACAAGCGAAAGAACCCAGATCCCATCAACGATCCAAACACATACTCAGACGGTTTCACCTTATCAGGGAAATTATAGACAGAGGAGACATGCACATTTGCAGAGTGTCGACAGATGACAACATTGACGATCCGTTGACGAAGCCTCTCCCTTCGTCGAAGCATGAGGGTCATGTTAGGGATATGGACATTAGATGTTTAGCAGTTCATGATTAGAGCAAGTGGGAGATTGTTGGTTTAGTACTCTATGATGTACTGTTTATGAGCTTTGTTCAGATACATTTGATGTATTGATACTTTCTACGGTTTTATGAGAGTATTTGATTCATTACATGTTCTTGCATACTAGATCTGTTATGATATCCGTGTATCATTGATTAACTCCTATTCTTCTCTATATTTTGATGAGAGTTTGTCTAGGTTTTATAGGATAATCACATGCATTCATAGTCATTCTAGGCATGTTAGGATACAAAACCCGGTTGTGCTCTAGTTTTGCAGAGTTACAGGTTTCGAAGATGATTGGACTCGAAAAGGAGCCATTTGGAGCGTTAAAGGAGAAGTTCGAAGAGATACTCATGTTGCAACATCAATAACTTTCTCTACAGAGGTCAAAATCGTGCGAGCTTGTACCATTGGAAAGAGCACTTCAAGAGCTTCGCGTAGATACCAAAATCGCGTAAATCTGACACCGGAGCAGAAAGTTACGAGCGAAATCGTGAAGACCAGAAAACTGCCAGCGCAGGGCCGGATCCAACTGGATCCGGTCCGGATCAAGGACGCAGTATTCGACCCCAGGAATCTAGATCCGGTCCGGATCCACCTGGAATCGGTCCGGATCCAGTCTAAAATCCTATTTCGCGATTTTCAGCATCTGAATGGGAATAGGACTCTTGGGAGCCGCCCTAGGGTTATAAAAAAGCCCTAGCCACGTCCTAGAACAGGAGAGACCCTTAGAGAACACTTAGATACAGACTTTTGGAGAGCTTTTGGTGAGAGAAGAATTGAAGTTCACGGGATTCCGGGAAGAAGAAGAAAGATTCGATCGTGGAGACTACACATCTACATGAGCTTTTCTCTCCTCTCTTTTATCTCTTTTCTTATGAGCTTTTTGTTGTTTTCTATGAACCGTGAGTAGATCCACGACTATGGGTTAGGGATTCGTATGTGTTTTGGGTATGTTTGAACCCTAACTTGGATTTCGGTTTTGATTTGTTTCGGTTCTATTGATTTGCGCTTTTATTGGATTGATGTTTGCTAACCCCTTGATCAATTATCTTGGATTCTGAACCACATAGAGATATGGGTTTGTTTCGGATCAAAATCAATAGGATAGATCGTATTATTCACATAGAGATATGGTTTAATCGATCTAGGGTTGATGATAGCGTTCTTTATGCACCTAGGGTTAACTTGAATAGATCGAGAGATTGACGAGTTACTCTGTAGGTAGGGAGTTAGTAGACCGAGAGGTGAATTCTCTATCTTTGTTACTTGATGATTCCCGAATACAAGTCATAATCGTTATTCATGCATGCTTAGCATATACCCATACACGCGAATACGATCCCGACGCCCGTAGTCATCCTTGTTTGATAGGTCACTCGTTTTTATTTACTTTCTTATATTGCTTACCATTGATTCTACATATTTCCACCATCACTTGCTTGCTTGCTTTGATCTATTTTCGATCTAGATTTGGATTTAGCAACCGGTCCTCGTGTTCGACCCCGTGTTACGACGATCCGTATCCTGGCGGTGAGTTGTGAATCGGGTTATGTCCTTGCGTTTGACCCCGTGTTACGACGATCCGTATCCTTGCGGTGAGTTGTGAATCGGGTTATAGATTTTAGACTCGGTACACACGTATCAAGTTTTTGGCGCCGTTGCCGGGGACTGGTTAGCCTATTTCTAGGTCTTTATCGATTCTAGATCTTGCTTGTGTATATATTGAGTCGTATCTTTTTCGAGGTCTTTTTGTGTGTATATTTGAGTCGAGTCGTATGTATAGTTTTTGTTTTCTAACCATCTACGCTAGTTTGCTCTCTCCCTTACTATGATTACAGGTGACGAGAACATCTACAACAATTGGGAGGCGATTTGGGAGATTACTCGATTGCTAAATGAAGAAGAAACGGAACATGAGTCTATCTCCCATACACTTGAGACTGATCGGGCCACAACAAGCGCGGGTGACTTCTTCCAGAAACTTGACTCAGACCGTATGTTTGAACCTTCTATTACAGGTTCTCGAGTAGGGGTAATGAGCAAGAGAGGATCGAAACGATCAAAATCATTGCTCAAACGTCCACAAGATCCACCTCCTTCACAAGTTTGGAAACCCAAGGAGGATAGACGGCTCAAGAGTCCACGAGGTACAAAAGATGCGCTTAATGCTCAACATCTAGGGTGGCGAAAGATCGATTATCTTCGCCTCTCAGACTCTCCCATCATTTGAGCAAGATAGGTCGAGCTAATGACGTTAAACAAGCGCTTCTCGGGAGGCAACCCGAGCACTAGGTAACTTTTCTTTTCTTTTTTATTTTTTTAGCATAGGTAGTAGAGACCATGAGTGTATTTTAGATCTTTCGGAATGCATTGCTATTATTATACTTTTGTTCGGATAACGTTTGTTGTTTTATGAGCGTTTATACCGGCACATGAGAGATGAACATCAACTTCCGAGAGACAACGTTGGATAGGTTCCAATTCACAGAGTATGTGAGAGCTCTTGCGTTTGACGTGAGTTAACTTCATTGCGAGCGAACGAATTTCGCAGAGCTAAGTTTCTCTATCCCTCTTATTGGTTCTTTGCATACGTTGTTTTAGATTCTACTTTTCCGGACGAGAGTCTACACCGTGGACGGTGTATGGTTCAAGTCTGGGGGGGTGGATAGATCCTTCCTACATTCAGGTCTATCTATGTAGGATTGCATTTAGTTTAGGTGCATTTTATCATAGCATATAGACTTAGGAAAATTTTTCACTTTTGCATATCACTTTACATTAGTTGCATTCACGTTTTCTTTTTCCTTTTTCCATATAGATGATTTTTGTTAGGTTTGCATGATTGCATATGACATATAGATATAGGTTCATATAGGTTCACGTGCATACCTCGGACACCCGTTTTGAACATCATTTGGAGGATTTGCGGAATGATCGAGTAGGAACATCTTGATGATCTAGTGACTTTGTAGAACGTGGTTGAACCGTGTCGAATTGATAGTTCTCCAGACTTTCTATATATAGTTTATGGGATGAGGTTGTTGTTTGGAACCTACGGAGTTGATATGACCATATCCAGGTTATATGTTTCTTGTAGAACCTTTTCCGAGTCTTGCAGGTCGATGAAATCTAGTTCAACAATTGTCGTGGGAAAATAAAGCATCTCGACACTCCGCTGTCGGAATCTCGTCAACGAAAATCGTTCGAGGGCATGAGAATCTCGTCAACGAAAATCGTTCGAGGACATGAGTGCATCGATTGATGGTTCGGGTCTAAGTTGTGGGTTAGACATCGCATCAAAAGAAAAAAAAATATATAAATAAAAGAGAAAAGAAAAGAAAGAGAGAAAATGATGTCCTTCAACTTCAACGTCCTAGAAACCCGAGGTGCTAGCGTTCATTAAAGAAATTCTACAAAAAGGTAAAAATCTAGGTACAGAGTAGAACTAAGATCGAATAGGCTAAGTTGAGATAAGGATAGGTTCGCAAATAGGCTTGGTGAGTTGTAGAGATTCTAACGGGTTCTAGGTGGCAATAAAAATCCCATGGCTAGGTAGATTAGTCATTGGTAGGAAGATCATAGCAGACCGGGTGCACGAGAAGAAGCTGAGTCTTGGTGTTGGTCCGACGGACCAAGTTTTGGTCAGCCCCGGACCAACCCAAGTTACTCCACCGTTTTTCTCTGGTCCGATCTGACTCCGAGAACTGAGTTATGGTTTGGTCCGGCGGACCAAGTTTTGGTCAGCTGATAACTCCTATTCTTCTCTATATTTTGATGAGAGTTTGTCTAGGTTTTATAGGATAATCACATGCATTCATAGGCATTCTAGGCGTGTTAGGATACAAAACCCGGTTGTGTTCTAGTTTTGCAGAGTTACAGGTTTCGAAGATGATTGGACTCGAAAAGGAGCCATTTGGAGCGTTAAAGGAGAAGTTCGAAGAGATACTCATGTTGCGACATCAATAACTTTCTCTACAGAGGTCCAAATCATGCGAGACTTATACCATTGGAAAGAGCACTTCAAGAGCTTCGCGTAGACACCAAAATCGCGTAAATCTGACATCGGAGCAGAAAGTTACGAGCGAAATCGTGAAGACCAGAAAACTGCCAGCGCAGGGCCGGTTCCAACTGGATCCGGTCCGGATCAAGGACGCAGTATTCGACCCCAGGAATCTGGATCCGGTCCGGATCCACCTGGAATCGGTCCGGATCCAGTCTAAAACCCTGTTTCGCGATTTTCAGCATCTGAATGGGAATAGGACTCTTGGGAGCCGCCCTAGGGTTATAAAAAAGCCCTAGCCACGTCCTAGAACAGGAGAGAGCCTTAGAGAACACTTAGATACAGACTTTTGGAGAGCTTTTGGTGAGAGAAGAATTGAAGTTCACGGGATTCCGGGAAGAAGAAGGAAGATTCGATCGTGGAGACTACACATCTACATGAGCTTTTCTCTCCTCTCTTTTATCTCTTTTCTTATGAGCTTTTTGTTGTTTTCTATGAACCGTGAGTAGATCCACGACTATGGGTTAGGGATTCGTATGTGTTTTGGGTATGTTTGAACCCTAATTTGGATTTCGGTTTTGATTTGTTTCGGTTCTATTGATTTGCGCTTTTATTGGATTGATGTTTGCTAACCTCTTGGTCAATTATCTTAGATTCTAAACTACACAGAGATATGACTTGGTTTCGGATCAAAATCAATAGTATAGATCGTATTATTCACATAGAGATATGGTTTAATCGATCTAGGGTTTTGACGAAGCCTCTCCCTTCGTCGAAGCATGAGGGTCATGTTAGGGATATGGGCATTAGATGTTTAGCAGTTCATGATTAGAGCAAGTGGGAGATTGTTGGTTTAGTGCTCTATGATGTACTGATTATGAGCTTTGTTCAGATACATTCGATGTATTGATACTTTCTATGTGGTTTTATGAGAGTATTTTATTCATTACATGTTCTTGCATGCTAGATCTGTTATGAAATCCATGTATCATTAGGAATGATACTAAACTCCCTAGTCTTGTGTCATTATGGCAATGATGACGTAATAAGACTAGTATGATGTGTGATTGATGATCACATAGATGATCATAGGTATTGGATACGATCACAATCATAGGTATTCGTTGCAGAACGGAATACTGGACTGACCCGCATGAGATTGTCACATGGACTAGCGTCATGACTTGAATCTCATATGACGGTTCCATGATTGTATCAAAGACCTGAGATATCTACGGAATCCAACATGAGGAGTTGCGTGCTTTGAATACGTCAAACGTTCTGCGTAATAGGAGAACTATAAAGGCGTGTATCAGGTACGAAACGAATCATGTGCTGGATTGTAGATAGTCAAGACGGGATTTGTACCTCTCATAAAAGAGAGAGATATCGCTGGGCCCCTCGTGTGTGCGAGACTGTAGAAATGTGTGGCCGCACTATAGACGAACGTCGTCTATTTCAGACAGTCGAACTCAGTGAACGAGAAAGCAGTCGAATCAGATAAGGTGGCTTGTCCATGCCTTATGTTCGACATATGATAATACGATACAAAAAGATCATCAACCGGGATCATCTCTGGCGTTCGTAAAGATCACGAACAAACTCTATTCGAGATAAGTAGTCATAGTGTCTTGCTAGAGACCGCCTATGACTTGTATATCCGAAATAGAGATTTCGGATTATACTGCTATGTCGAATGAGCCTACAGGGTCACACACGCAGGGAAGGACAAATGCACGAGAGAAAACGACGGAAAACCGAGTCGGACGGGTCAAGACCCGACGGATCGCACTAAACGTAGACCGTCCGTTCTGCCTTATTGGAACGGACGGTCCACGTGCAATTCCGGACCGTCCGTTCCAGGTTCCGGTTTTCTGAAAATTAAACCGAAATTAAGGTTAAATCACTTTATAAGAAAGAGATTAGAACCCTAATTCGAAAGAGACTTTTTGGTGCCGACTTTCAGAGGTTTGAGAGAGCTTTTGGGTGAGATCCAAAGAGTTCGAAAACCGAAGAGTCTCGTTTTCTCGAAGCACATATCGAATAGAGATTTGAGTCCTAGCAGACAAGTTCCAACCGTTGGAATCCATCCCGAAGTGTGGATACGTGTAGAGGGCGAGGTATTCTTCCTGCCTTTCGTGATCAGACGTGTTCTTCAATTGATACAGGCCCCGGATCGATTGAGGTAAGCATTCTAACGTTTCTACGATTCATTAGAAGCAAGGTTCTAGGGTTTATTAAATTTTTGTTTTATATCCGCTGCACAAACCCTAGAATCGATCTCTGAGGAATAGGATTCGTTCTAGAGATCCCAGGAAACCCAACACAGTATTTGCCATTGATTGTTTACAACCGCTTTCGTTATTTGCTTTGTTTACTACACTCCCATTATTTTCTTTGGATCTTGACTTGGATTTGGATTTGAATTCTTTGTCTACTTTTGTCCCTGTATTCGACCCTAGCGACTACATATGATCCGCACATTTGCGATATTTGTTGAGTCTAGGATTTTATCACTTGATCAAAACTTATCACCTAGATTTGCGACATTAGATATGTGTGTCGGAAATGGAGCAAGAGTTATTGCATTAGTTGTTGGCGTGTATGACTTAGTTTGACCTTCGAGACTTGTTTTAGAGTTAACTGTTACTATGTGCCTGCGATTAGCAGAAGCATTATCTCTCTTTCTTGTCTGGATTTGGAGGGTTTTCGGTTTATTGTTGAGAATAATAGCTTATCGATCTTTCGAGTCGACATTTATTATGATAATGGTTATCTGTTGAATGGTTTTATACATTTTGAATGATCAGCCTTCTAACTTCACTTTCCATCTATAATGCGAGTACGAAGAGGTTTAAGCTGAACAACTTAAATCCAACCTACCTTTAGAATTTTCGTTTAGGTCATATAAACGAGAAACGCATACAGAAGCTCCACAATGAAGGACTTCTAGACTCGTTTGATTTGGAATCATTTGAGTCGTGCGAATCTTGTTTAATGGGTAAAATGACAAAGGCTCTTTTTATCGGAAAAGGAGAACGAGCTACAGAGTTGATTAGTCTAATACATAATGATGTATGTGAACCTATGAACTCACCCGCTAGAGGAGGTTACCTGTACTTTGTTACGTTTACTGATGACTTCAGTAGATACGGTTATGTCTATCATATGAGGCATAAGTCTGAAACACCTGAAACGTTCAAGGCATTCAGGAACGAAATACAGAACCAGCTTGGAAAGACAATCAAGACACATCAATCAGATCATGGTGGCGAGTATATTAGCCAAGAGTTCACTGACTATCTGGTTGATTGCGGGATTATCTAACAATTAACCCCTCCTGGAACGTCACATAGAATGGTGTGTCTGAACGGAGGATCCGAATATTATTAGATATCACCGGTCTATGATGAGTCAGAAGGATCTTCCAAAATCCTTATGGGATTACGCTTTGGAATCAGCGGCTTACTAACTGAACAGGAGTCCAACAAAGTCGGCCCAAAAGACGCTATATGAGATATAGACTGGGAAGCATCCCACATTGTCTTTTGTGAAGATTTAGGATTGCGACGCTTATGTGAAGCGTCTGATGGCTGACAAACTATCCCCCAAATCCGACAATTGTTGTCGTGGGATATCCTAACGAAACTAAATGGTACTACTTCTACAACCCGACAGAGAATAAAGTATTCATTGCATGAAACGAGGCTTTTATGGAGAGAGAATTTATCTCCAAGAGAGTTAGTGGGAGTATGGTCGATCTCGAAGAAATTCGAGAACCACAGACGGATGTTGAACCTGGCGAACACGTTGAGACGGTTCAACCTGTGTCACAACCTATTGAGATTCCGCCTGAGATTAGTGAACCTTGGAGACCAGGGAAATTCGCCGAGACTACGAACCAACCACATACCCAGAGACAATGGCGAGTCCAGACTCCGAGAAATGGCACGAGACTATGAAGTCCGAGATGCAATCCATGTTTGACAACCAAGTATGGACTTTGGTTGAACCATCCGAAGGAGTAGAACCCATCGGATGCAAATCAGTTTTCAAAAAGAAAACCGACATGGATGGCAACATGCATACCTATAAGGCACAATTGGTTGCGAAAGGGTTTCGCCAAATTCATGGTATTGACTATGATGAGATCTTTTCACCAGTTGTGATGCTTAAATCCACCAGGATCCTGCTTGTCATAGCCACATAATATGACTATGAGATATGTCAAATGGACGTCAAGACCACGTTCCTTAACAAGAACTTACTCGAGGATGTGTACATGATATAATCCGAGGGTTTTGTAGATCCAAGGAATCCGGGAAAGGTGTGTAAGCTTCAGAGGTCCATTTATGGACTGAAATAGGCTTCAAGGAGCTGGAACCTTCAGTATGATGAGACAACCAAACAACTTATCTTCTCTACAGCGAATCTAATTCCTAAGAGATCGGTTCTAGGGTTTGCGCATCATATGTAAACAAAAATTTTATGAAACCCTAAAACCTAGCATACATGATTTTGTAGAAACGTTAGAACGCTTACCTCAATCGATCCGGGGCCTGTATCAATCGAAGAGTTCGTCCGATCACAGAGGCAGGAAGATTACCTCGCCCTGTACATGTATTCACACGGTGGAAAGGATTTCAATGGTTGGAGCTCGTCTGCTAGGACCGAAGAACTCTTTCTTCTTTCCGCAAGGGTTCCGGGATCTAACTCTGGGTTTTTCATCTCAAAACTCTCTCAAAAAGGTCTAAAGTCGAGCTCTCACCCTTAGGAGGCGTTCCCAAAAGTTCATTAACCTAAAAACCCTAATTAGAGTGAAATAAAGAATTCTCGATGCGTGGACCGATCGGTCTGGAGCTTTTAACCTTAAAATGGACTGATCGGTCCAGACTCTGGACCGGTCGGTCTGGAACATTTTCCGGACCGAACAACATTTGCTCGTGACCTCTGGACCGAACCTTCTGGGTTGGCTAGACCGATCGGTCCATACCTCTGGCCCGGTCGGTCTAGCCTCTGCCCCACCGGGAATTTCTCTTCTTTTCTCGCGCTTTTGTCCTTTCCTATGTGTGTGACCATGTAGACTCATCCGATATAGCAGTATAACCTGAAATCTCCATTTACGGTTATACAAGTCATAGGTGGTCTCTAGCAAGACACTATGACTACCTATCTCGAATAGAGTTTGTTCGTGATCTTACAAACGACAGTGATGATTCTGGTTGATGATCCTTTTGTATCACGATATCATATGTCGAACATAAGGCATGGAAAAGCCATCTTATCTGATTTGACTGTTTTCTCGTTCACTGAGTTTGACTGTATGAAATAGACGATGCTCGTCTATAGTGTGGCCACACATTTCTACAGTCTCGCTCACATGAGGGGCCCAGCGATGTCTCTCTCTTTTACAAGAGGTACAAATCCCATCTTGACTATCTACAATCCAGCACATGATTCGTGTCGTACCTGATACACGCCTTTATAGTCCTCCTGTTATGCAGGACGTTTGACGTATTCAAAGTAAGCAACTCGTCATATTGGATTCCGTAGATATCTCAGGTCATAGGATCCAATCATGGAACCATCACATGAGATTCAAGTCATGACGCTAGTCCATGTGACAATCTCATGCGGGTTAATCCAGTATTCTGTTCTCCAACGAATACCTATGATTGTGATCGTATCCAATACCCATGATCATCTCTATGATCATCTATCACACATCATACTAGTCATAGTACATCATTGTTCCCACAATGATATATGACTAGGGAGCTTAGTATTGTTCATAACAATACAGGGATTTCATAACCCCTTCAGACGCATCAACCAGAGTCCATACTTGGTTGTCTGACATAGATTGCATCTCGTACTTCATAGCCTCGCACCATTTCTCGGAGTCAGGACTCGCCATAGCCTCTGGGAATGTGGAAGGCTCATCATGTTCTAAGAACATGAGCTCCTTATTTCCAGTCACGAGAAATCCATATCTCCGAGGTTCACTAGTCGAAGGTTGAGTCTCAACTGGCAGTGATACAGGTTGAATATATTCAACTTGTTCATTCGGCTCAGCGTCTACTTGTTGCTCTCGAACTTCCTCAAGTTCAATCCTACTCCCACTAACTCTTTTGGAGACGAACTCTCGTTCCATAAAAGTAGCATTCCTGGCGATGAACATCTTGTTCTCTGCCGGAATGTAGAAGTAGTAACCCTTAGTTTCTTTAGGGTAGCCTACAAATAAACACTTATCAGATTTGGAGGATAACTTATCTGTCATCTGACGCTTCACATAAGCATCGCAACCCAAAATTCTGACAAACGACAACGCGGGACGCTTCCCTATCCATATCTCATATGGCGTCGTTTCACCCGACTTCGTTGGACTCCTGTTAAACTTCTGTAAGCTTCTTCCATAGGCCCAAAAGGACTTATAAGATCTGTCTGACTCATCATCGACCAAACCATGTCTAACAGTGTTCGGTTCCTCTGTTCAGACACGCCATTCCATTGTGGCGTCCCCTGAGGAGTTAATTGTGCTACAATACCACAATCAACCAGATAGTTAGAGAACTCTTGGCTCATATACTCGCCACCACGATCAGATCGAAGTGTCTTGATCGTCTTGCCAAGCTGGTTCTGTACTTCGTTTCTAAAGCCTTGAACATTTCAAGTGTTTCAGACTTATGTTTCATCAAATAGACATAACCGTATCGACTGAAATCATCAGTGAACGTAACGAAATACAGATAATCTCCTCTAGCTGGACAGCTCATTGGTTCGCATACATCACTATGTATGAGAGCCAATAACTCTGTTGCTCTTTGTCCTTTCCCTTTGAAAGGATGCTTCTCATTTTGCCCATCAAATTGTTGAGTTCCCTGTGGGTTCCTAGCATGCGATCTCATCGATCTAGGGTTTGGTTTCTAGGTTTCATGCAGCGGAAGAAAAAGATCTAAACCTAGCCAAACGTCACACAAAAACCAATTGTGCAATAACCCGAAAGAACATGTATATCACCGTGGGAATCGAATACTTACCTCTTTCGTGAAGAAACGGAAGTAGGAGTCGATCCGGGGCCTGTTTAATCACCTAGGACTGAAATTACAGTCCCTCTACACGTATCCACACCGATGGGAAGGATTCCAAACGCTTTTAGAACCGATCTGCTAGGATCTGTGAAGTATATCAAGTGGGATCTAATCCCAGGAGCTACAACTATTAAAGAAACGATTTCTTCTGAGTTTTGCTCTGTCTTTGGGTTCTGAAAGTGAGTTCTACTCAGGACGGCGTCCAACACCTCCTTATAAGTTAGAAACCCTAATCCTTGTGAAAAGAGACTTTTTCCGAGTATTGTCTCGGTCCGAGTCAGAATTCTGACTCGGTCGAGTCAGAACGAACCAGCCCAAGCCCATTGTCAACTCTTGACTCGGCCCATTGAGTATTGACTCTATCCGAGTCAAAACATCAGCCAAGCCCAAAACACTTTCTGGGCTTCGACTCGCATGGAACTGACTCGGTCCGAGTCAAATACTGACTCGTTCCGAGTCAGAACGCTGAATTCGTCCCGACACTCTGATTTGATCCGAAAAACCGTTTGTTCGACCAAATCCAAGTCTTCCTTTCTGATACTTCACATATAAGTCCATCCCTAATGGTGTGTGACCCTGTAGGCCCATTCGCAGTGGCAGTAGTCTCGAGAACCGTTCCCGATCTACAAGTCACGGTTAGCCTCTACCAAGACGCCATGACTACCCACGTTAAATTGAGTTGAGGTGATCTAACCAAGGCAATGTTAGCCTCTAGCAAGACGCCATGACTACCCACGTTGAATTGAGTTAGAGGTGATCTAACCAAGGCAGTAACAGCTCGAGTTCTGATCCTTTGTCCCACGATATCACATGTTGAACAAGGGCATGGTTTGAGCCACCCTTTGATGAGGACATCCGGAGCTCGAACGAGGGACTTGAAGCGGAGCAAGGAGCGGAGCTCGGAGCTTTGGAGAACGTTGCTCGATCGGCCGAACACTTGGCGTCTCTTTCGACCGATCGCCACTTGCCGACGCATGCGGATGTACCATCTTCACTACGGACGTCTGACCCTGTCAACGTACTTCACGGACCAGCCACGAGAGCACCGCGAACACCACACCGGGCCAAGCCCCCACTTACTCGTGCCAAAGCCTGGGCTCTTCGCCACACACTTATGTCTGACTTGGAGCTTCACGTTGACGGGACACGGAGCCTTGACACGTCATTTCCGAGCGACGAAAATCTCAAGTCTTGGAATGTCTTTACGTGTCTATTCACGGAGCCAACGTTACAAGACTAAATGGGCCGGAAAATGGGCTGCACAACTTGAGGCCCAACAGTCACATTTTCCATTCAAAATTGTCATTAAGTCTTAGGCTCCACATGGGTTGCATGTTAAGCAACATTAAATGCTTGTCTTTTACCTAAGTTCTATTTATTCCCTTGTAAACTTCAAACAAAGGTTACGTTTTTTCAGAAATCAGAATTCTCTTTGGTAAATTGCCATTGTTGAGGTTGAGCTATCTCCCTCCTTCTCGCCGACGGTGTGTCCGTTAGCTTAAGGCTCGGTGTATCCGGCCTTGCCCCGGCTTCGGTGTGTCCGAGCCAACCCCTTGGTGTGTCCGAGGTTTATTCTTCGTGTCTCCATCCACTCCTCCGCTGTCCAACGTCGCTCTCCCCATCGAACATCCCTTCCACCATCCCCTTCCCTCGGTTTCTCTCATAAACCGAAATTATCCCCTCTTCCGACGCCGCCACCGGAAGTTAGCCAAGTCGAGCCAAACGGACGCATAAACCCGGTCGACGAGGACTCGCAACGTGATAAGGATTCCGACTCAGAAATCGCAGTCCTTGGCCACGGTTGTTTTGATCCTCACTTGCTTGTTCATTGTTAAAACGTTGTTGCGGTTTTGTTTACGATTGGACTGTTTTATTTGGCTACTTTCACTTGCGTGTTGTCTGTGATTTTGACAGCCCTCACACTCCCTCTTCGAAGTCCGCTCGCCCCCAAATCACGGCTGCAAGGATCGCCAGCTAACCCCCACGGTGAATTCTTTCCAACTTAGCAAATACTAGGGCGTTTTATGTGTTTTACGTTTCTGTTTTGTTGTGCCGTGTTTCTGCGTGTTTAGTGAGTATAAAGCGGTCTAATTCCATTACATAGAACCTTAGGGTGAGGTGTGATAGGGTGATTCAAATCTGATCAGTTGTTGCATCAAAGAAACTTGCACGCTCTGCTATAGCATCCCATTATTGTGCACGTCGCATCACTTCTCGTTGTCACTCGTGTCCGATCTGTGTACAACCTACCTTGAGCACGTTTAAAATTTCTTGATCATTGCCTCATCATCCCCTGTTTGGTTGCTTAATCTTGCACGTTAACATCTTAGTTCGAAGCACGAATTTGATTCACTCGTTTCGCACGACATCTAGGACTGTTTTGTGTTGTTGCGTTGACCTTGTTCTTTGTGATAGTTTGAGTGACTCAATCGATTTTTTTTGCTTACTGTTTGACACGTCTCTGTGAGCACGTGACTTATCCTGCATCATACAGCACTCACCTTAGTCATTCGCACGTTATAGGGCACTTGCATTGCACCCCACACCTTGTACGATCTATTTGCTTCGATCGCACGTATCTGTGTTCGTGAGGCGTTAGGTTGAGTGCCTAAGTGTTTGTTTTGCACGTTGGTTGCTGCGTGATTGTTTGTTGCGAGGTTGAGTGACATGAGTAACCACGAACAGTCACGTGAGGGTGAGAATATCGAATCTAGCGAAGGAGCAATCTTTCGGTCCCTACAACAAATCATGGACCGATTAGCTAGGCTAGAGGATACTCGTCCTAATCCCCCACCTGATCCTAGGGAACTAGCTGCCCATCCTAGACCACGTCGAGACCACAGTCCCGGGACCCTTAGCGGTGACGAGAGTGACGTAGGACCCCCTAGGAGGTTGCGCGAGAGAGTAGTAGAACCTGTGGTAGACCGAGACCGCAACCATAGGAACCGAGCCCCTAGGCACCGCAAGCGCCAACCCAATGAAGGGTCGGATTACGACGAACCCCGTAGAGCTTATAGACTCCGAGATAGGATAGATGACGAGGGACCCGAATACGACGAACCACCTAGGAGACGAGCCCAACCAAGACCGCGAGTTCGGGCCGATCGTAGACGAGAGGCACCTGATGACTTAGACGATCCCTACATAGATCAGCCCCGTGCTTATCGCGGATCAACCGAGCTTAAGCTCAAGCCCCCTCTCTTCCTAGGTAAGGTA
>NW_010969745.1:322846-324980 GCF_000463585.1 Tarenaya hassleriana | reverse complement strand
AAAAAAGAAGAAAAATAAAACCCTAAGCCTCCAAAAACCTTGCACACAAGAGAGATCGAGATCTCTAGTCCTAGCAGACAAGTTCCAAGGTGTTGGAATCCATCCCGACGTGTGGATACGTGTAGAGGGCGAGGTATTCTTCCTGCCTAGAGTGATCGGACGAACAGATCAATTGATACAGGCCCCAGATCGATTGAGGTAAGCGTTCTAACGTTTCTATGATTCAATAGTAGCATGGTTCTAGGGTTTCATTAAAATTTTTGTTTTATATCCGCTGCGCAAACCCTAGAATCGATCTCTTAGGAATTAGATTCGCTCATGAGATCCCAGGAAACCCAACAACAACATCTAAGACTGTTTTGTGTTGTTGCGTTGACCTTGTTCTTTGTGATAGTTTGAGTGACTCAATCGATTTTTGCTTACTGTTTGACACGTCTATGTGAGCACGTGACTTATCCTGCATCATACAGCACTCACCTTAGTCATTCGCACGTTATAGGGCACTTGCATTGCACCCCACACCTTGTACGATCTATTTGCTTCGATCGCACGTATCTGTGTTCGTGAGGCGTTAGGTTGAGTGCCTAAGTGGTTGTTTTGCACGTTGGTTGCTGCGTGATTGTTTGTTGCGAGGTTGAGTGACATGAGTAACCACGAACATTCACGTGAGGGTGAGAATATCGAATCTAGCGAAGGAGCAATCTTTCGGTCCCTACAACAAATCATGGACCGATTAGCTAGGCTAGAGGATACTCGTCCTAATCCCCCACCTGATCCTAGGGAACTAGCTGCCCATCCTAGACCACGTCGAGACCACAGTCCCGGGACCCTTAGCGGTGACGAGAGTGACGTAGGACCCCCTAGGAGGTTGCGCGAGAGAGTAGTAGAACCTGTGGTAGACCGAGACCGCAACCATAGGAACCGAGCCCCTAGGCGCTACGAGCGCCAACCCGATGAAGGGTCTGATTACGACGAACCCCGTAGAGCTTATAGACTTCGAGATAGGATAGATGACGAGGGACCCGAATACGACGAACCACCTAGGAGACGAGCCCAACCAAGACCGCGAGTTCGGGCCGATCGTAGACGAGAGGCACCCGATGACTTAGACGATCCTTACATAGATCAGCCCCGTGCTTATCACGGATCAACCGAGCTTAAGCTCAAGCCCCCTCTCTTCCTAGGTAAGGTAGATCCCGAGGCGTATCTCGACTGGGAGCGACGAATGGATAACATCTTTGGTTGTTATTCCTGTTCGGAGCGTAAGAAGGTCCAATATGCGGCCGCCCAATTAGCCGAGAATGCCCTCACTTGGTGGGATCGTGAGGTTACTGAGCGCCGTCGAGGCCATTACGCTCAGGTCGAGACTTGGCGTGAGATGAAGAACCTCATGCGAAAACGTTTCGTACCTCCTCATTTCCATCGAGATTTACAACGGAGGTATAGGCGTCTAGCGCAAGGGTCGAGGTCGGTAGAAGAATACTTTGAGGAATTTGAGAGCATTAGAAGCCGACTAGAGCTAGACGAGGACGAGGAAACGGTTATGGCCCAGTTCTTAGACAGACTGCAGGATAAGATTGGCTACAAGGTCGAACGCCATCCGTACCAAGACCTCCAGGATCTCGTGCACCTAGCCGTGCAAATCGAGCAACACGAAAGACGTAAGTCTTCTAGGCTGGGTAAACCCCGAGCATACGCTGCCGGAACCTCTAGCACTCCGTCCAAACCCACATCCGTTAGGAGAGAGGTCCCCGAGAGCCGAACCGTATCGAGTTTTCGGGACAAAGGAAAGAATCCGGAAACATTGAGACCAAAACCCCTACCCGAACCTCCAAAGGACACTAGAGCCCGTGAGATCATCTGTTACAAGTGTCGAGGACGAGGCCATATGGCCAAAGATTGTCCGAACTCCCGTATTATGATCATAACGGACAAGGGGGAATATGAGTCCTTGGATGAGGGCGAGGCTGCTAACTCTGACTCCGATGAAGAGATCGAATACCCGGATAGCGGCGAGTTGCTTGTCACTCGGCGAGTACTTAGCACACTAACCACTCCGGAGGAAATAGCCCAGCGGGAGACAATATTCCATACCCGATGTACTATACACGGGAAAGTTTGTGGGATGATCATC
>NW_010969745.1:320383-321413 GCF_000463585.1 Tarenaya hassleriana | reverse complement strand
TCAAACGTTTTGTCAAAGTTCGGAAGGACTAAGACCGGTGCGGTAGTAAGGCTGTCCTTGAGAGCGGAGAATGCGCGCTCTTGAGCCTCGCCCCATTCAAAGACCACGTCTTTCTTAGTGACTGCGTTAAGGGGAGCAGCGATACTGCTGAAATCCCGGACAAATCGACGATAGAAACTAGCGAGGCCGAGAAAACTTCGTACATGTCCGATCATGGATGGCGTCGGCCACTCCTGAATGGCCTTGACCTTCTCACCGTCGACTCGCAGCCCTTGAGAGCTGACCACGAATCCTAGAAAAACCAACTCGTTGGTGCAGAACGAGCATTTCTTAAGGTTTGCATAGAGGCTTTCTTTCCGAAGGGTGGTCATTACTTGCTCTAAGTGCGAGATATGGTCTTTTTCATCTTGGGCGGCCAATGTCTTTTCAACTCCAAAATGGCCAGCGAGTGCGCCACCATGAGCCTCGTGGAGTATGACATTCCTCATCGACCCTTGAGGGATACAAAGCCGCTTGTCGCGGAAGAGGTATCCATCGTGCAAATAGAACGGGCCTGACGCACCGTTTGTGCAATCGGAGACGATGGAACCAAAATCGGGATCGGTCGAATATTGATCTTTTAAGTACTCGAATCCAAACATCCGAGTCTCCATGACCGATATCAGGGTGTGGCGTCGAGATAATGCGTCAGCGACGACATTGTCCTTTCCCTTCTTGTACTTAATGACGTATGGGAAAGTCTCGATGAATTCAAGCCACTTAGCATGCCTACGCTTAAGAGCGGTCTGTCCCTTGAGGTGCTTAAGGGTCTCATGCTCTCAAGGACAGCCTTACTACCGCACCGGTCTTAGTCCTTCCGAACTTTGACAAAACGTTTGAGATAGAGTGCGATGCCTCCGGGATTGGCATTGGTGCCGTCCTCATGCAGGAGAAGAGGCCGGTGGCCTACTTTAGCGAGAAGCTCAGCGGAGCTACGCTGAACTATCCGACTTACGACAAAGAGCTCTACGCTCTTGTGCGTGCTCTAGAG
>NW_010969745.1:318835-319795 GCF_000463585.1 Tarenaya hassleriana | reverse complement strand
AAAATCCCGAACGCAACCTCATGGACTTTATA
The DNA here is from genome assembly GCF_000463585.1 of Tarenaya hassleriana. Lineage (NCBI taxonomy): Eukaryota > Viridiplantae > Streptophyta > Magnoliopsida > Brassicales > Cleomaceae > Tarenaya > Tarenaya hassleriana. The sequence continues at coordinate 319,763 of NW_010969745.1, read as the reverse complement.
TGCCATTACCGATCCCTACTCATCCTTGGGTGGACGTGTCGATGGACTTTGTACTTGGGCTGCCCAAGATACAACATAAGGACTCCATTTTTGTCATCGTCAATCGGTTTTCGAAAATGGCTCACTTTGTGCCGTGTGCTAAGACGGACGATGCCAAGCACATAGCCGATCTCTTCTTTCGAGAGGTCGTGAGACTTCACGGCATACCAAAGACGATAGTGTCGGATCGGGACTCTAAGTTCCTAAGCCACTTCTGGCGGACGTTATGGAAAAAGATCGGCACTAAACTCGTCTATTCTACCACTTGTCATCCACAGACGGATGGACAAACCGAGGTCGTAAACCGGACTCTATCCGCGTTTTTAAGAGCCACCCTCGGTAAACATTTAGGGAGTTGGGTTGAGTGTATTCCTCACATCGAGTTTGCTTATAATCGTGTCGTTCACTCGGCCACGAAACACTCCCCATTTGAGGTCGTCTACGGCTTTAATCCGACTACTCCCTTAGATCTCGTCGCCCTTTCGAATGACGAGCTAGTTAACCTCGATGGAGCCCAAAAGGCTGATCTTGTTAAGACACTCCATCAGCAGGTTCGCGAAAACATTGCTCACAGGACCGAGCAATACGCGCGACAGGCGAACAAAGGACGCAAGGCGGTCCAATTCAAAGAAGGAGACTTGGTGTGGCTACACCTTCGAACTGAACGTTTTCCCGACAAGCGCAAGTCCAAGCTCTCCCCGCGCGGAGACGGTCCCTTTAGAGTCTTAGAGCGAATCAATGATAATGCTTACCGTCTTGAGCTTCCTAGTGAGTATACTGTATCTCCTACTTTCAATGTCTCTGATTTACTTCCTTTTGATACAGGTACCAACATTTCGTGGGCGAAATCTTCGCAAGGGGGAGGGAATGATGAGGACATCCGGAGCTC
>NW_010969745.1:318385-318811 GCF_000463585.1 Tarenaya hassleriana | reverse complement strand
CCTTGAGGGATACAAAGCCGCTTGTCGCGGAAGAGGTATCCATCGTGCAAATAGAACGGGCCTGACGCACCGTTTGTGCAATCGGAGACGATGGAACCAAAATCGGGATCGGTCGAATATTGATCTTTTAAGTACTCGAATCCAAACATCCGAGTCTCCATGACCGATATCAGGGTGTGGCGTCGAGATAATGCGTCAGCGACGACATTGTCCTTTCCCTTCTTGTACTTAATGACGTATGGGAAAGTCTCGATGAATTCAAGCCACTTAGCATGCCTACGCTTAAGAGCGGTCTGTCCCTTGAGGTGCTTAAGGGTCTCATGATCCGAATGCACGACAAATTCTTTGGCGAGCAAATAATGCTGCCAAGTCTCTAGAGCACGCACAAGAGCGTAGAGCTCTTTGTCGTAGGTCGGATAGTTTAGC
>NW_010969745.1:315070-315936 GCF_000463585.1 Tarenaya hassleriana | reverse complement strand
AGTCAAAATGTTTGGCTTCCTGCAAAACGAAGATGAGCCATGCGTTTACAAGAAGGTCAGTGGGAGCGCAGTAGTCTTCCTTGTGCTTTATGTAGATGATATATTGCTCATCGGAAATGACATTCCTACCTTGCAAGGAGTAAAATCCTGGCTAGGATCGGTCTTTTCGATGAAAGACTTAGGAGAAGCCGCCTACATTCTAGGCATCAAGATCTATAGAGATAGATCGAGAAGGCTTCTTGGTCTAAGTCAGAGTACATACATTGACAAGGTCTTGAATCGGTTCAAGATGCAAGACTCCAAGAGGGGTGCCTTGCCAATGGGACATGACGTTGCTCTTAGCAAGACTCAGTGTCCAAAGACACAGGATGAGCAAGAGCGCATGAGTAGGATTCCATATGCCTCGGCAATTGGATCCATCATGTATGTCATGTTGTGTACTCGTCCAGATGTATCATATGCATTGAGCATGACTAGTAGATATCAATCTACACCAGGTGAGGCTCACTGGATTGCGGTCAAGAACATCCTTAAGTACTTGAGAAGGACCAAAGATTTGTTCTTGGTGTATGGCGGATTGGAAGACGAGCTCGCTATAAGTGGTTATACCAATGCTAGTTTCCAAACCGATAGAGATGACTTCAGATCGCAGTCAGGTTATGTTTTCTGCTTGAACGGTGGGGCTATTAGTTGGAAGAGTTCCAAATAGCCAACCGTTGCAGATTCGACTACAGAAGCCGAGTACATAGCTGCATCGGATGCAGCTAAGGAAGCTGTTTGGATCAGGAAATTCGTGGGAGACCTGGGCGTCATTCCTAGCATTGCAGATCCCATTGAATTGTACTGTGATAACAATGGTGCGATTG
>NW_010969745.1:314528-314754 GCF_000463585.1 Tarenaya hassleriana | reverse complement strand
AATAAGGTTAGAAAACCCTAAAAACGAATTTTGGAAAATTTCCGGATCCCGGTCCGCCGGACCAGGAGCTTGGTCCGGTGGACCACGCTTAGTTCGAGGCCCACGGACCGGCTGACCTGAAGGCTTGGTCCGGCGGACCACGTGTGGTCAGCTCCGGACCAAGACCCTTCTTGGTCAGCTCAGTCCGACTTGTCATTTCTCGGTCCGCCTGTCCCAGAATCTGGTC
>NW_010969745.1:310437-313788 GCF_000463585.1 Tarenaya hassleriana | reverse complement strand
TACTTCACGGACCAGCCACGAGAGCACCGCGAGCACCACACCGGGCCGAGCCCCCACTTACTCGTGCCAAAGCCCGGGCTCTTCGCCACACACTTATGTCCGACTTGGAGCTTCACGTTGACGGGACACAGAGCCTTGACACGTCATTTCCGAGCGACGCAAATCTCAAGTCTTGGAATGTCTTTACGTGTCTATTCACGGAGCCAACGTTACAAGACTAAATGGGCCGGAAAATGGGCTGCACAACTTGAGGCCCAACAGTCACATTTTCCATTCAAAATTGTCATTAAGTCTTAGGCTCCACATGGGTTGCATGTTAAGCAACATTAAATGCTTGTCTTTTACCTAAGTTCTATTTATTCCCTTGTAAACTTCAAACAAAGGTTACGTTTTTTCAGAAATCAGAATTCTCTTTGGTAAATTGCCATTGTTGAGGTTGAGCTATCTCCCTCCTTCTCGCCGACGGTGTGTCCGTTAGCTTAAGGCTCGGTGTGTCCGGCCTTACCCCGGCTTCGGTGTGTCCGAGCCAACCCCTTGGTGTGTCCGAGGTTTATTCTTCGTGTCTCTATCCACTCCTCCGCTGTCCAACGTCGTCCTCTCCATCGAATATCCCTTCCACCATCACCTTCCATCGGTTTCTCTCATAAACCGAACTTATCCCTCTTCCGACACCGCCTTCGGAAGTTCCAGCCCTCGTTGAAAGTCGACAGCCTTCTCCGTGAAGGGCGAGAGACTGCAACTGAGATTGATTCCATCCATACGAGGCTATGCTCATATCACCCTTCAAGTTCAACTGCTTTCTCGTCTTGGCAAATCAACTAATAAAATATATGCAACTTCATCTATAGCGTGGCCACGCGTTTTCATAGTCCGATTTTCACGAGAGAGCCCGACGATATCTCTTCTGTTAAGGAGGTGACTAGTCCCATATTGCATGTCTACTATCTCCATATGATTCGTGAACGTATCTGATCAACGCCGTTATAATCATTCGGTTAAAGACGACGTTTGACGCAGTCAAGAGACGCCACTCCTCATATCAGATACTCTAGACATCTCAGGTCTGAGGATCCAAGAACGAACCGCTGTATGAGATTCAAGTCATGACTCTGTCCATGTGATAATCTCATGCGGGTCATCCAGTCACTCGTTCACAACGAGTACCCATGATTGTGATATGCATCCAATGCATCAATCACACCTCATGCTAGTCTTAATTCATCATTGTTCCCACAATGATACCTCACCAGGGAGTTTAGAATCATCATCTAATGATTCAAGGATACCGAAATATAACAAACATGCCAATCATATAACGGGAATGTAATGCATTCATAAATCAATGAATCAATACAAAGTCAAAATGTCATATCACGGATCATCCTAGAGCATTACAACCAACAATCTCCCACTATGCTCTATGATCTATCCTACAAGCATCTAATCCCCATACCCTTAACATGACCATCATGTTTTGACGAAGGGAGAGGCTTCGTCAATGGGTCGGCAATATTATCATCTGTCGACACTCTGCTTATCTTCACGTCTCCTCTGTCGATGATTTCTCTGATCAAGTGAAATCGCCTTAGTATGTGTTTGGATCTCTGGTGTGACCGGGGTTCCTTAGCTTGTGCAATCGCACCATTGTTGTCACAATACAACTCAATGGGATCTGCAATGCTAGGAATAACGCCCAGGTCTCCCACGAATTTTCTGATCCAAACAGCTTCCTTAGCTGCATCTGATGCTGCTATGTACTCGGCTTCTGTAGTCGAATCTGCCACGGTTGGCTGTTTGGAACTCTTCCAACTAATAGTCCCACCGTTTAGGCAGCAAACGTAACCTGACTGCGATCTGAAGTCATCTCTGTCGGTTTGGAAACTAGCGTCGGTATAACCACTTATAGCGAGCTCGTCTTCCAATCCGCCATACACCAAGAACAAATCCTTAGTCTTTCTCAAGTACTTAAGGATGTTCTTGACCGCAATCCAGTGAGCCTCACCTGGTGTAGACTGATATCTACTAGTCATGCCTAATGCATATGATACATTCGGACGAGTACATATCATGGCGTACATGATGGATCCAATTGCCGAGGCATATGGAATCCTACTCATGCGCTCTTACTCATCCTGTGTCTTTGGACACTAAGTCTTGCTAAGAGCCACGTGATGTCCCATTGGCAAGGCACCTCTCTTGGAGTCTTGCATCTTGAACCGATTCAAGACCTTGTCAATGTATGTACTCTGACTTAGACCAAGAAGCCTTCTCGATCTATCTCTATAGATCTTGATACCTAGAATATAGGCGGCTTCTCCTAAGTGCTTCATCGAAAAGACCGATCCTAGCCAGGATTTTACTCCTTGCAAGGTAGGAATGTAATTTCCGATGAGCAATATATCATTCACATAAAGTACAAGGAAGACCACTACGCTCCCACTGACCTTCTTGTAAACGCATGCCTCATCTTCGTTTTACAGGAAGCCAAACGTTTTGACTGCCTCGTCAAATCGAAGATTCCAGCTCCTTGAAGCCTGCTTCAGTCCATAAATGGATCTCTGAAGCTTACACACCTTCCTCGGACTCTTAGGATCGAAAAAACCCTCGGGTTGTGTCATGTACACATCCTCGAGCAAATTCCCGTTAAGGAATGCGGTCTTGACGTCCATCTGCCATATCTCGTAGTCATAATACGCAGCTATGGCCAGCAGAATCCGTATGGATTTAAGCATCACGACTGGTGAAAAGGTTTCATCATAGTCTATACCATGAATCTGCCGAAACCCTTTCGCGATGACTCGTGCCTTATAGGTATGCACGATGCCATCCATATCGGTTTTCTTCTTGAAAACCCACTTGCATCTAATAGTCTTAATACCATCGAACGAATCGACCAAAGTACACAACTTTGTTGTCGTACATGGATTACATCTCAGACTCCATGGCCTGGTGCCATTTCTCGGAATCAGAACTCGCCACAACCTCTGAATACGACGTAGGCTCATCATGTTCTAACAACATGAGTTCGTCGTTTCCAGTCACAAGAATTCCATATCTTGTAGGCTCTTGGCGAATTCTACCAGATCTCCGAGGTTCACTAGGAGGTGCTGTCTCAACAACTTCTGACATAGGTTGAACTATTTCGACCTGTTCACTCGGTTCTTCGATTATTTGTGGTTCTCGAACTTCTTCGAGATCTATTCTACTCCCACTAACTCTCTTGGAGATGAACTCTCTCTCCAAGAAGGATCCATTCCGAGCAACAAACACTTTGTTCTCAGATGGGTTGTAGAACCAGTACCCTTTAGTTTCCTTAGGGTAACCCACAAATATCATTTATCAGACTTGACG
>NW_010969745.1:308298-310091 GCF_000463585.1 Tarenaya hassleriana | reverse complement strand
CATTCCATTGTGGTGTTCCAGGTGGAGTCAGCTGTGAGACAATCCCACAATCTGCCAGATAGTCAGTGAACTCTTGGCTCATATACTCGCCACCTCGATCAGATCGAAGCAACTTGATCGTCTTGCCAAGTTGGTTATGTACCTCGTTTCTGAAATTCTTGAACAATTCAAGCGTTTCAGACTTATGTCTCATCAAGTAGACATAACCGTACCTACTGAAATCACCAGTAAACGTAACGAAATACAGATAACCTCCTCTAGCGGGCGAGCTCATAGGACCGCACACATCACTATGTATGAGTTCTAGCAACTCCGTAGCCCGTTCTCCTTTTCTAGTAAAAAGAGATTTTGTCATCTTGCCCATCAAACAGGAATCGCATGATCCGATTGATTCATAATCAAAAGAATCAAGAAGTCCATCAGAATGAAGCTTCGCTATGCGTTTCTCGTTGATGTGGCCAAGTCGACAATGCCAGAGATAGGTCGGGTTTAAGTCGTTCGGGTTAAACCGCTTGGTGCTAATGTTATAGATCGAACTGTGTCCAGATGGTTTATCATCCAAAATATAAAGGCACCTCTATAAATAGATAAAGTGTTGTTCTCAATAACAAAAAGAAAACCATCAGAATCCAAACATGAAATTGAAATAATATTCCTGCTAATGGCAGGTACAAAATAACAATCATGTAGTTCTAACACAAGTCCAGAAGGTAAAGTAAGATCATAAGTCCATGCCGTTCTGCCCTTGCCTTTCACGCCCTTGGAACGCTTCCTCTTGTTGGAACTCTTTCCAACCACTAGGACATTCTTCTCGACTTTGATGTTCTGCTCGACCGATCGCAACCTCCCATGTAGCTCGGTCAAGTCCTTCTCTATCCCACGCATGTTATAGTTCATGACAAACCGCAACATCCCATGTAGTTCGGTCAAGTCCTTCTCCATCCCGTGCATGTTATAGTTCATGACAAACTGGTCAAAACTATGCGGCAGGGATTGGAGAACTAGGTCTACTGCCAACTCACGACTAACCTCCAACCCTAGTCTGTCAAGATCCTCTAGATAACCCTTCATCTTGAGGATATGAGTACTCACGGGTGAACCATTGGTCATCTTACAGTTGACCAGGTTCTTAAGGACGTTAAATCGTTCAACCCTTGCTTGTTCCTCGAACATAGTCCTGAGATGCTCGATCATCTCGAAGGCATCATTTCCTTCGAGTTGTTTCTGCAACTCAGCCGACATAGATCCGAGCATCAGACAGGTCACGTCCAGGTTGTCATTGATGTGCTTATGGTAAGCATCTCTGACAGCCCTGGGCGCATTGACCGCTAGTTCATCCTCTGGAAAGGCTCATCCGATATAGCAGTATAACACGAAATCTCTTATTTCGGTTACACAAGTCATAGGCGATCTCTAGTAAGATACTATGACTACCTATCTCGAATAGAGTTTATTCGTGATCCTACGAACGCCAGCGATGATTCCGTTTGATGATCCTTTTGTATCACGATATCATATGTCGAATATAAGGCATGGACAAGCCACCTTATCTGATTCGACTGCTTTCTCGTTCACTGAGTTCGACTGTCTAAAATAGACGACTTTCGTCTATAGTGCGGCCACACATTTCTACAGTCTCGCTCACACGAGGGGCCCAGCGATATCTCTCTCTTTTACGAGAGGTACAAATCCCGTCTTGACTATCTACAATCCAGCACATGAGTCGTTTCGTACCTGATACATGCCTTTATAGTCCTCCTGTTACGTAGGACGTTTGACGTAATCAAAGTACG
>NW_010969745.1:307102-308055 GCF_000463585.1 Tarenaya hassleriana | reverse complement strand
ATACAAGAACATGCAATGAATCAAATACTCTCATAAAACCGTAGAAAGTATCAATACATCAAATGTATCTGAATAAAGCTCATAAACAGTACATCATAGAGCACTAAACCAACAATCTCCCACTTGCTCTAATCATGAACTGCTAAACATCTAATGCCCATATCCTTAACATGACCCTCATGCTTCGACGAAGGGAGAGGTTTCGTCAACGGATCGACAATGTTGTCATCTGTCGACACCCTGCAAATGTGCACGTCTCCTCTGTCTATGATCTCCCTGATAAGGTGAAACCGTCTGAGTATGTATTTGGATCGTTGATGGGATCTAGGTTCTTTCGCTTGTGCGATCGCTCCATTGTTGTCACAATACAGAGCAATGGGGCTATCAGCACTAGGAATGACACCCAAGTCTCCAACAAACTTTCTGATCCAAACAGCTTCCTTTGCTGCGTCCTGTTAGGGTTATCTACGGGTTCCTAGTATGCGATCACATCGATCCAGGGTTTGGTTTACTAGGTTTCATGCAGCGGAAGAAAGATCTAAACCTAGTCAAACGTCACACGCAACCAAACTCGCAAAACCCGAAAAATCGTGTATATCACTGAGGGAATCGTTACTTACCTCGTTCTCGATGAGACTTGAAGTTTATTTCGATCCGGGGCCTGTTCTAAATCCCCAAGAGCTGAAAGTACAGCTCCTCTACACGTATCCACACCGACGGGAAGGATTCCAAACGATTTGGAACGAATCTGCTAGGATTAGTGAAGAAAAGGGTAACTCAAGAGACGAGATCCAATCCCCGAGACAATAGAAATCGAAGAGAACAGCTTCTCTAGGGTTCTAGGATGTTTCTCTGAGTTTTAGGTCAGCCTTAATTAAGTTTGGACGAAACCCCAAACTTAAATAAGATTAGAAAACCCTAAAAACGAATATTTGGAAATTTTCCGGATCCCG
>NW_010969745.1:305579-305923 GCF_000463585.1 Tarenaya hassleriana | reverse complement strand
CAGAGGCTTATCCTTCATAAGGATAGATCGCATGGTGAGATAAACCAGATTCCTGCAACAGATATGTTCTACAGAAAAAGACAGACAAACAGACAGAAAATATGCAAGTCACTTAGTACACTTACTCGTAGTCATAATACACAGCTATGGCTAGCAGAATCCGTATGGATTTAAGCATCACGACTAGAGAAAAAGTTATAGACAGAGGAGACGTGCACATTTGCAGAGTGTCGACAGATGACAACATTGCTGATCCATTGACGAAGCCTCTCCCTTCGTCGAAGCATGAGGGTCATGTTAGGGATATGGGCATTAGATGTTTAGCAGTTCATGATTAGAGCAAG
>NW_010969745.1:301629-302991 GCF_000463585.1 Tarenaya hassleriana | reverse complement strand
ATGACAAAATTTCGGACTTGAGAAGTGTCTGAGGTCCAGTCCGGAGCTGACCAGAATCTGGTCCGCCGGACTGACCTTGGTCAGCTTCTCTGGTCCGCCGAATTGTCCGTTTTGTGAAAAATCTGAGCTTGGTCCGGGGCTGACCAACTTTTGGTCAGCTCCGGACCAACTCAGTCTTCTCCTACTACTCCGAGCTGACCAGGAGCTGACCAATTTTGGTCCGGGGCTGACCAAACTTGGTCAGCTCCGGACCAACTCAGTCCGTTTCCTTGGTCCGACTGACCTGGAATCGGAGCGCAGACTATCTGGGCTTGGTCCGGGGCTAACCAAACTTGGTCAGCTCCGGACCAACTCGGTCCTTTTCCTTGGTCAGTCCGCCGGTCTTGGTCTCGGACCAGCGTTGTTCTCGCCTGGTCCGCCGGACCAACTCTTGGTCCGGGGCTGACCAGCGAGAACTTTGGTTCTCCTGACCAAACACGCGGTCCGGAATCTGATCTGTCTGCTGGTCCGGCTGACAACTCTTGGTCCGGCTGACCGCGGACAAATCAGATTCGGAACAGATTTTTCGGGCTTCGAAAATTAGGGTTTTGTCCCGGTTTCGACGCACCGTTAACCCGTCCTAGACTCCATACCATCCATGCATCATTCAACAATCACAAATATCATTAAACATGCATAGATTCAATGATTACATGCAATTTAACGATTAAATCATGCAATCATGCAACAGGCATGGCGATGTACAGAGAAACCAGGCTCTGATACCACTGTTGGGGTTATCTACGGGTTCCTAGCATGCGATCACATCGATCTAGGGTTTGGTTTACTAGGTTTCATGCAGCGGAAGAAAGATCTAAACCTAGTCAAACGTCACACGCAACCAAACTCGCAAAACCCGAAAAATCGTGTATATCACCGAGGGAATCGTTACTTATCTCGTTCTCGATGAGACTTGAAGTTTATTTCGATCCGGGGCCTGTTCTAAATCACCAAGAGCTGAAAGTACAGCTTCTCTACACGTATCCACACCGACGGGAAGGATTCCAAACGATTTGGAACGAATCTGCTAGGATTAGTGAAGAAAAGGGTAACTCAAGAGACGAGATCCAATCCCGGGACAATAGAAATCGAAGAGAACAACTTCTCTAGGGTTCTAGGATGTTTCTCTGAGTTTTAGGTCGGTCTCTCATTAAGTTTGGACGAAATCCCAAACTTAAATAAGAATAGAAAACCCTAAAAAACGAATTTTGGAAAATTTCCGGATCCCGGTCCGCCGGACCAGGAGCTTGGTCCGGCGGAATACGCTATGTACTCTAAAAATGTTTGGATGCCCTCTAAACATGTTTGGATGCACTCTAAGTA
>NW_010969745.1:299096-300823 GCF_000463585.1 Tarenaya hassleriana | reverse complement strand
CCAGAAAAAGCCCAGATTCGAATTTTCAGAGTTTGAACGGGAGTAGGACTTCGGGAGCGCCGCCTAAGGTTTATAAAAAGAGCCTACAGACGTCCTAGAACAGGGGAAGCCTCGAGATCGATTCTAGGGTTTGCGCAGCGGATGTAAAACAAAAATTTAATAAACCCTAGAACCATGCTGCTATTGAAATCGTAGAAACAATAGAACGCTTACCTCAATCGATCCGGGGCCTGTATCAACTGAAGAATTCGTTCGATCACGAAAGGCAGGAAGATTACCTCGCCCTCTACACGTATCCACACCTCGGGATGGATTCCAACGATTGGAACTTGTCTGCTAGGACTCGAATCTCTATTCGGTTTGTGCACTTTGATAAAACGAGACTTTGAATTCCTTGAACTCTTTGGATCTCACCAAAAGCTCTTAGAATTCTCTGAAAGTCGGCTCTAAAAAGTCTCTATCTAATTAGGGTTCTTAATCTCCTTCTTATAAAGTGATTTAACCCTAATTCGGTTTAATTTCGGAAAAACTGAAGCCCGGAACGGACGGTCCAGAGATACACGCGGACCGTCCGTTCCAGCACGTGGAACGGACGTTCCGCTCACGTGGACCGTCCGGTCTGGTTCGGGCGGACCGTCCGTTCTGGACTTTCTGGTCCGTCCGTTCCAGCCCCTTCCGTCTCGGTTTTTCGTCGTTTTCTCTCGTGCATTTGTCCTTCCCTGCGTGTGTGACCCTGTAGGCTCATTCGATATAGCAGTATAACCCGAAATCTCTATTTCGGATATACAAGTCATAGGCGGTCTCTAGCAAGACACTATGACTACCTATCTCGAATAGAGTTTGTTCGTGATCTTTACGAACGCCAGAGATGATTCCGGCTGATGATCCTTTTGTATCGCGATATCATACGTCGAACATAAGGCATGGACAAGCCACCTCATCTGATTCGACTGCTTTCTCGTTCACTGAGTTCGACTGTCTAAAATAGACGACGTTCGTCTATAGTGCGGCCACACATTTCTACAGGCTCGCTCACACCAGGGGCCCAGCGATATCTCTCTCTTTTACGAGAGGTACAAATCCCGTCTTGACTATCTACAATCCAGTACATGATTCGTTTCGTACCTGATACACGCCTTTATAATCCTCCTGTTACACAGGACGTTTGACGTAATCAAAGCACGCAACTCCTCATGTTGGATTCCGTAGACATCTCAGGTCTTAGGATCCAATCATGGAACCGTCATATGAGATTCAAGTCATGACGCTAGTCCATGTGACAATCTCATGCGGATCATTCCAGTATTCCGTTCTCCAACGAATACCTATGATCGTGATCGTATCCAATACCTATGATCATCGCTATGATCATCAATCACACATCATACTAGTCTTATTATGTCATCATTCCCATAATGACACAAGACTAGGGAGTTTAGTATCATTCATAATGATACACGAATTTCATAACAGATCTAGTATGCAAGAACATGTAATGAACCAAATACTCTCATAAAACCATAGAAAGTATCAATACATCGAATGTATCTGAACAAAGCTCATAATCAGTACATCATAGAGCACTAAACCAACAAAAAGGTGTAGTTGTATCGATCTCCATGATTGACAACTCTCCTGCCTTTTTCTCACTCAAGAAGCTATGTATAGCTCCTGTGTCAAACAAAGTGACGCATGCAACATCATGTATTGACGAAGGGAGAAGTAGA
>NW_010969745.1:298130-299023 GCF_000463585.1 Tarenaya hassleriana | reverse complement strand
TGATCATAGATATTGGATACGATCACGATCATAGGTATTCGTTGGAGAACGGAATACTGGAATGACCCGCATGAGATTGTCACATGGACTAGCGTAATGACTTGAATCTCATACGACGATTCCATGATTGGATCCCAAGACCTGAGATATCTACAGAATCCAACATGAGGAGTTGCGTGCTTTGATTACGTCAAACGTCCTGCGTAACAGGAGGACTATAAAGGCGTGTATCAGGTACGAAACGAATCATGTACTGGATTGTAGATAGTCAAGACGGGATTTGTACCTCTCATAAAAGAGAGAGATATCGCTGGGCCCCTCATGTGAGCAAGACTGTAGAAATGTGTGGCCGCACTATAGACGAACGTCGTCTATTTCAGACAGTCAAACTCAGTGAACGAGAAAGCAGTCGAATCAGATAAGGTGGCTTGTCCATGCCTTATGTTCGACATATGATATCGCGATACAAAAGGATCATCAGCCGGAATCATCACTGGCGTTCGTATGATCACGAACAAACTCTATTCGAGATAGGTAGTCATAGTGTCTTGCTAGAGACCGCCTATGACTTGTATACCATAAATGGGGATTTCGGGTGATACTGCTATGTCGAATGAGCCTACAGGGTCACACACGCAGGGAAGGACAAATGCACGAGAGAAAACGACGAAAAACCGAGACGGAAGGGGCTGGAACGGACGGACCAGAAAGTCCAGAACGGACGGTCCGCCCGAACCAGACCGGACGGTCCACGTGAGCGGAACGTCCGTTCCACGTGCTGGAACGGACGGTCCGCGTGTATCTCTGGACCGTCCGTTCCGGGCTTCAGTTTTTCCGAAATTAAACCGAATTAGGGTTAAATCACTTTATAAGAAAGAGATTAAAACCCTAAT
>NW_010969745.1:295460-297507 GCF_000463585.1 Tarenaya hassleriana | reverse complement strand
ATAAGGAGAATGTCATCCACGTACAGCACTAGAAATACAACTGTGCTCCCACTGACCTTCTTGTAAACACATGGCTCGTCTTCGTTTTGTGAGAAACCAAACTTTTTGATTGTCTCATCAAAGCGAAGGTTCCATCTCCTTGAAGCCTGCTTCAGTCCATATTACTACTTCTACATTCCGGCAGAGAACAAGGTGTTCATTGCCAGGAATGCGACTTTTATGGAGCGAGAGTTCGTCTCCAAAAGAGTCAGTGGGAGTAGGATCGAACTTGAGGAAGTTCGGGAGCAGCAAGTAGACGCTGAGCCGAGTGAGCAAGTTGAAGAAGTTCAACCTGTTTCACTGCCGGTTGTGACTCAACCTTTGACGAGTGAACCTCGGAGATCAGGCAGGATTCGCCAAGAGCCAACGAGATATGGATTTCTCGTGACTGGGAATGAGGAACTCATGTTATTAGAACATGACGAGCCTACCACATACCCAGAGGCTATGTCGAGTCCGGACTCCGAGAAGTGGCGCGAGGCTATGAAGTCCGAGATGCAATCCAGAGAAATCCATATCTCGTTGGCTCTTGGCGAATCCTGCCTGATCTCCGAGGTTCACTCGTCAAAGGTTGAGTCACAACGGGCAGTGAAACATGTTGAACTTCTTCAACTTGCTCACTCGGCTCAGCGTCTACTTGCTGCTCTCGAACTTCCTCAAGTTCGATCCTACTCCCACTGACTCTTTTGGAGACGAACTCTCGTTCCATAAAAGTCGCATTCCTGGCAATGAACACCTTGTTCTCTGCCGGAATGTAGAAGTAGTAACCCTTAGTTTCCTTAGGGTAGCCTACAAATAAACACTTATCAGATTTGGAGGATAACTTATCAGCCATCTGACGCTTCACGTAAGCGTCGCAACCCCAAATTCTGACAAACGACAACGCGGGACCACTGGAAGCGTAATTGTCACCTTTATTTGGAGGATCTGAAGGATAAGAAGCTTGGTGAAGCTTCTGCCTCAGGTATTCATGTTATAGAAGCTAACATCTGTACTATATCTTCTTGGGTATTGGATACCGGAAGTGCCTCACGCATTTGTGGAAATGTGCAGGGACTAAGAAGAAGTAGGATGCTAGCTAAGGGAGAAGCGGATCTACGCGTCGGAAATGGAGCAAGAGTTGCTGCATTGTGTGTTGGCGTTTACGATTTGCATCTTCCTTCTGGACTTGTTTTAGAGCTTAGTAATTGTTACTATGTTCCTGCGATTAGCAGAAACATTATTTCTATTTCTTGTCTGGATCTGGATGGTTTTCGATTTGTGATTGAGAACTCGAGTTTGATGATTTATCGAGACGATATTTACTATGGTAATGGTTATCTAGTTAATGGTTTATATGTCTTGAATGATCATCCTTCGAACTCGACATCATCCATCTATAGCGTGAGTACTAAACGGTTTAAGCCGAACGACTTAAACCCGAGCTTCCTCTGGCATTGTCGTCTAGGCCATATAAACGAGAAACGCATACAGAAGCTTCATTCTGAAGGTCTTCTGGATTCATTTGACTTTGAGTCTCTTGTATCTTGCGATTCTTGTTTGATGGGCAAGATGACAAAGCATCCTTTCAAAGGGAAAGGATAGAGAGAGACAGAGTTATTGGATCTGATACATAGTGATGTATGCGGACCAGTGAGCTGTCCGGCTAGAGGAGGTTATCTGTATTTCGTTACGTTCACTGATGATTTCAGTCGATACGGTTATGTCTATTTGATGAGACATAAGTCTGAAACACTTGAAATGTTCAAGGCTTTCAGAAACGAAGTACAGAACCAGCTTGGCAAGACGATCAAGAACTTCGATCCGATCGTGGTGGCGAGTATATGAGCCAAGAGTTCACTGACTATCTGATTGATTGTGGTATTGTATCACAATTAACTCCTCCTGGAACGCCACAATGGAACGGCGTGTCTGAACGGAGGAACCGAACACTATTAGACATGGTTCGGTCTATGATGAGTCAGACAGATCTTCCGAAGTCCTTCTGGGGCTATGCTTTAGAGACCGC
>NW_010969745.1:290917-292936 GCF_000463585.1 Tarenaya hassleriana | reverse complement strand
GTAAAACAAAATTTTATAGAACCCTAGAACCATGCTGCTATTGAAATCGTAGAAACTTTAGAACGCTTACCTCAATCGATCCGGGGCCTGTATCAACTGAAGAATTCGTCCGATCACAAAGGCAGGAAGATTACCTCGCCCTCTACACGTATCCACACCTCGGGATGGATTCCAACGATTGGAACTTGTCTGCTAGGACTCGAATCTCTATTCGATATGTGCACCGAGAAATCTCGAGACTTAGAACTCGTTTTTGGATCTCCAAAAACTCTCTCTTTTCTGCCAAAAGTCGGCTGCTCAAAATCTCTTACGAATTAGGGTTCTCATCTCTTTCTTATAAAGTGATTTAACCCTAATTCGGTTTAATTTCGGAAAACCTGAAGCCCGGAACGGACGGTCCAGAGATACACGCGGACCGTCCGTTCCAGCACGTGGAACGGACGTTCCGCTCACGTGGACCGTCCGGTCTGGTCGGGCGGACCGTCCGTTCTGGACTTTCTGGTCCGTCCGTTCCAGCCCCTTCCGTCTCGGTTTTTCGTCGTTTTCTCTCGTGCATTTGTCCTTCCCTGCGTGTGTGACCCTGTAGGCTCATTCGACATAGCAGTATAACCCGAAATCCCTATTTCGGGTATACAAGTCATAGGCGGTCTCTAGCAAGACACTATGACTACCTATCTCGAATAGAGTTGGTTCGTGATCTTACGAACACCAGTGATGATTCCGGCTGATGATCCTTTTGTATCGCGATATCATATGTCGAACATAAGGCATGGACAAGCCACCTTATCTGATTCGACTGCTTTCTCGTTCGCTGAGTTCGACTGTCTGAAATAGACGACGTTCGTCTATAGTGTGGCCACACATTTCTACAGTCTCGCTCACGCGAGGGGCCCAGCGATATCTCTCTCTTTTACGAGAGGTACAAATCCCGTCTTGACTATCTACAATCCAGTACATGATTCGTTTCGTACCTGATACACGCCTTTATAATCCTCCTGTTACGCAGGACGTTTGACGTAATCAAAGCACGCAACTCCTCATGTTGGATTCCGTAGATATCTCAGGTCTTAGGATCCAATCATGGAACCGTCATATGAGATTCAAGTCATGACGCTAGTCCATGTGACAATCTCATGCGGATCAGTCCAGTATTCCGTTCTGCAACGAATACCTATGATTGTGATCGTATCCAATACCTATGATCATCTATGTGATCATCAATCACACATCATACTAGTCTTATTATGTCGATATTCCCATAATGACACAAGACTAGGGAGTTTAGTATCATCCCTAATGATACATGGATTTCATAACAGATCTAGCATGCAGGAACATGTAATGAACAAAATACTCTCATAAAAAAAACATATAGAAAGTATCAATACATCGAATGTATCGGAACAAAGCTCATAATCAGTACATCATAGAGCACTAAACCAACAAAAACTACGGGACCAACTCGGTACACACGTATCAAGTTTTTGGCGCCGTTGCCGGGGACTGGTTAGCCTATTTCTAGGTCGTTATTGATTCTAGATCTTTGCTTGATTTTCTTTTTCTTTTTGTTTTTCTTTCATTTTTGTGGATTCACTTGGTCTCGAGTTCTTCTTTTTCTTTGCGGTTTGCAGGGTTCTAGTGCATGACACATAGCTCTACTCGGAGAGAAGACCTAGTCTATGATCCAGAGATTGAGCACACCTTGAGAGATATCCGAAATCAGCAGAGAAGAGAAGCTATGTCGAGGTCAAGTAGTTCGCATGACCATGCGGTTCATGATGAGGAGCATCAAGAGAATCAAGAGCACATGAATCCGCTCTATGATCAGCAGACTGAGGGCGAAGCTACCTACGTTGCAGAGGAGACTTTGGGCTCATACATTGCACCGAAGCACACCCAACTCCTATCATGCATCAACCGTCCGCCCATTGACAGTTTTGAGCTACCGCCACAGTGCATCACGATGTTCAGCCAGGCGAGTTTTAGAGGGCGGCCTACAGAGGATCCCATTGCTCACTT
>NW_010969745.1:290098-290823 GCF_000463585.1 Tarenaya hassleriana | reverse complement strand
ATGACCATCGAAGATGTATACTTGGAGGCCTTTCCTTTTTCACTGATGGACCGGGCAAGAGATTGGCTCTACACTCTTGAGCCAAACTCGATTACAATATGGGAGGAGCTAGAGGAGCAATTCATGGCGAGATACTACTCCCCAGAGAGGACCCGAGCCGCACAGAGAGCCATACACAGTTTCACTCAAGAGAGTGATGAGAGTCTGTACGACGCATGGGAGAGATTCAAAGGCTATCAGCGCCTTTGTCCACACCACGGCATGGATAAGCGGCTGTTGCTTTCCACATTCATCCACGGACTGAGAGACGATACTAGAGCATGGATGGATGCAGCTTGTGGAGGGAGTGTATACGACATTCCCTTTGACACCCTAGAGATGCAGATTGCGAAGATGGCTAAAGCAAGAGGGATGTCAGGAGATAGCATCAGATGCTCTACAGGACGGGTAGATTTGGGCGAGTCCGCTGCTTTGAAGGCAGTCATGTCTGATTTATCGGCGATCAAGCAGCATATGGGACTCAAGAATACGTCTATCCCGCGGAAAGTCCAGCCTGGTATGTTACTGGTTGATCAGGCCACATCAGAGGAAGAACCGGTTGAGGATGTCAACTACATTGGAAGGAATCAGTATCAGAATCCGTCCAATCTCTACAACCCGAACGCACCTAGAAACCATCCTGGTTTCTCCTACGGAAACCCGAGCGGAGCATTGAATGCACAACA
>NW_010969745.1:288075-289030 GCF_000463585.1 Tarenaya hassleriana | reverse complement strand
GAGACTGTGGAGTTCACCTTAGATCACGACATGAAACAGCCCTCCCCCACCGACTCAGCGTGCTTCGTCGATGCGCACGAGATCTTGACTCAGGAAGTCTTCGATCAGTTCCGAGACGTTGATCCACTTGAAATATCCCTCTTGGCATCAAAAGAGAGTATATTCAACAATTGGGAGGATATTCGGGAGCTCACACAGGCGTTAGACGATGAAATCGAGGAAAAATTTGAGCTTCTGTCTACCCTGATTCGGACCGAGTCAAGTCGCTGGAAGACTTAGAAGCTCTGTTAGCTTCAGACTCGGTGTCGCAGAGTTTCAACTCGACCGAGTCAAGTGTTGACTCGACCTTCCTTCGTTCTGACTCGGACCGAGTCAGTTCTCTGAGCCCCACCACCGACACCGAGCCAGCTCGGAACGTCTCCGAACCCTCCACGACGACTATTAAGGACGTTCTAAAGCCCGAAGAGCCACCATTTAGCACAAGGACGCTGAATAAAGCAGATTGGAGTTTAGCGAAAGCCTCGAAGGTGGAGACGAAGCCCTTACCTCAAGCGTTTGGGACAAAGGAACACACACACACGGATAGGAACACAGGACCGACATTGGAGGGAGGTACATATGCCGCTCAGAATTCTATATCCATGTTTGAACCTTCTATTACAGATTGTCGAGTAGGGGTAATGAGCCAGAGAGGATCGAAACGAGCAAAATCATCGCTCAAGCATCCACAAGATCCACCTCCTTCACAAGTTTGGAAACCCAAGGAGGATAGAAGGCTCAAGCACCCACGAGGTCCAACAGATGCGCTTAACGCTCAACATCCAGGGTGGCGAAAGATTGATCATCTTCGCCTCTCAGACCCTCCCATCATTTGAGCAAGATAGGTCGAGCTAATGACGTTAAACAAGCGCTTCTCGGGAGGCAACCCGAGCATTAGGTAACTTTTCTTTTTCTT
>NW_010969745.1:284183-286419 GCF_000463585.1 Tarenaya hassleriana | reverse complement strand
TGACTCGGTCGAGTCAGAGTACTGACTCGGTCCGAGTCAAAACCCAGAAAAATCCCAGATTCGAATTTTCAGAGTTTGAACGGGAGTAGGACTTCGGGAGCGCCACCTAGGGTTTATAAAAAGAGCCTACAGACGTCCTAGAACAGGGGACGAATTTTCAGAGTTTGAACGGGAGTAGGACTTCGGGAGCGCCACCTAGGGTTTATAAAAAGAGCCTACAGACGTCCTAGAACAGGGGAAGCCTTAGAGAACACTTATATAGAGACTTTGGAGAGCTTTGGGGAGAAAAAGAAGAGTTTTACGGGATTTCAGGAAGAAGAAGGAGAGTTGGAACGTGAAGATCGCTTGCTGTCGACATGAGTCTTTCTTCTCCCTCTTTTCTTTCTGTTTCTAGTTTTGCTCAGTGTTTTTCCATGAACCGTGAGTAGATCGACGGCTGTGGGTTAGGGATTCGTTTGTGTTTTGGGTATGTTTGAACCCTAACTTGGTTGCGATTTGGATTTGTTTTGGTTCTATCGATTTGTGCTTTATTTGATTGGTGTTTGCTGACCCCTTGGCCAATTATTTCAGATTCTGAACTACATAGGAATATGGGTTTAGTTTCGGATCAAAATCGATAGAATAGATCGTATTATTCACATAGGAATATGGTTTGATCGATCTAGGGTTGATGATAGTGTTCTTCATGCATCTAGTTTGATAAATCACATAGGGATATGAATTTAGAAAACCTTAGATAGGGAGTTATATGCTGGAAGGTGATTTCTCTATTTTTGTTACTTGATGATTCCCGAATACAGATTCAATATCGTAATTCTCGCATGCTTAGCATATACCCATACACGCGAATACGGTCCCGACACCCACGGTCATCTTAGATTACACGTTTTTATTGCTTTATTTCCTTATTCTCTATTCTTTCCATATACTTCCACCATCATTTCTACTTGTTTGCCTCGATTATTACACGTTTTTATTGCTTTATTTCCTTATTCTCTATTCTTTCCATATACTTCCACCATCATTTCTACTTGTTTGCCTCGATTAAGTTTCGATTAGGATTTAGACTTAGCTACTGGTCCTTGTGTTCGACCCCGTGTTACGACGATCCGTATCCTTGCGGTGAGTTGTGAATCGGGTTATAGATTATATACTCGGTACACACGTATCAGACGCCATGACCACCCATTTAGAATTGAGTTAGAGGTGATCTAACCAAGGCATTAACAACTCGAATTCTGATCCTTTGTCTCACGATATCATAAGTTGAACAAGGGCATGGTTTGAGCCACCCTTCAAGTTCAACTGCTTTCTCGTCTTGGCAAATCGACTAGTAAAATAGATGCAACTTCATCTATAGCGTGGCCACACGTTTTCATAGTCCGACTTCCACGAGAGGGCCCAGCGATATCTCTCCTATTAAGGAGGTGACAAGTCCCATATTGCATGTCTACTATCTCCATATGATTCGTGAACGTATCTAATCAACGCCGTTATAATCATCCGGTTAAAGACGACGTTTGACGCAGTCAAGACACGCCACTCCTCATATCAGATACTCTAGACATCTCAGGTATGAGGATCCATAAATGAACCGCTGTATGAGATTCAAGTCATGACTTTGTCCATGTGACAATCTCATGCGGGTCATCCAGTCACTCGTTCACAACGAGTACCCATGATTGTGATCTACATCTAATGCGTTGATCACACCTCATGCTAGTCTTGATTCAACATTGTTCTCACAATGATGACTGACTAAGGAGTTTAGAATCATTCTCTAATGATTCAAGGATGTCGAAATACAACAAACATGCTAATCGTATAATGAATCAATACAAAGTAAAATGTCATATCATGGATCATCCTAGAGCATTACAACCAACACGTCCGATGCTGCAATATACTCAATGATGTAGCCTGATCTACCAAGAACATTCCAGGTTGGACTTTTTGCGGGTTAGACGTATTCTTAAGTCCCATGTGTTGCTTGATTGCCGATAGATCTGACATGACTGCCTTTAAAGCAGCGGACTCGCCCAAATCTACCCATCCGGTAGAGCGTCTAATGTTGTCTCATGACATCCCTCTTGCTTTGGCCATCTTGGCAATCTGCATCTCTAGGGTGTCAACGGGAATGTCGTATACACTCCCTCCACAAGCTGCATCCATCCATGCTCTAGTATCGTCTCTCAGTCCGTGGATGAACGTGGAAAGCAACAGTCGCTTATCCATG
>NW_010969745.1:282356-283572 GCF_000463585.1 Tarenaya hassleriana | reverse complement strand
TCAAGTTCTCGTTAAGGAACGCGGTCTTGACATCCATTTGCCATATCTCATAGTCGTAATATGCGGCTATGGCAAGTAGGATCCTGATGGACTTCAGCATAACTACGGGCGAAAAGGTCTCATCATAGTCAATACCATGAATCTGACGGAATCCTTTCGCCACAAGTCGTGCCTTATATGTGTGCACGTTGCCATCCATGTCGGTCTTCTTCTTGAAGATCCACTTGCATCCGATGGGTTTTATTCCTTCAGATGCATCAACCAGAGTCTATACTTGGTTGTCTGACATGGATTGCATCTCGGACTTCATAGCCTCGCGCCATTTTTCGGAGTCCGGATTCGCCATTGCCTCTGGGTATGTGGTGGGCTCGTCATGTTTTAATAACATGAGTTCCTCATTCCCAGTCACGAGAAGTCCGTATCTCACAGGCTCTTGGCGAATCCTGCCTGATCTCCGAGGTTCACTCGTCGAAGGTTGAGTCTCAACTGGCAGTGAAACAGGTTGAACTTCTTCAACTTGTTCACTCGGCTCAACGTCTACATGCTGCTCTCGAACTTCCTCAAGTTCGATCCTACTCCCACTGACTCTTTTGGAGACGAACTCTCGCTCCATAAAAGTCGCATTCCTGGCAATGAACACTTTGTTTTCTACCGGAATATAGAAGTAGTAACCCTTAGTTTCCTTATGGTAGCCTTACAAATAAACACTTATCAGATTTGGAGGATAACTTATCAGTCATCTGACGCTTCACGCGTCGCTCCCAACCCCAAATTCTGACAAACGATAACGCGGGACGCTTCCCCGTCCATATCTCATATGGTGTCGTTTCAGCCGACTTCGTTGGACTCCTGTTCAGCAGCTATGCAACGGTCTCTAAAGCATAGCCCCAAAAGGACTTGGGAAGATCTGTCTGACTCATCATAGACCGAACCATGTCTAACAGTGTTCAGTTCCTCCGTTCTGACACGCCGTTCCATTGTGGCGTTCCAGGAGGAGTTAATTGTGATACAATACCACAATCAACCAGATAGTCAGTGAACTCTTGGCTCATATACTCGCCACCACGATCGGATCGAAGTGTCTTGATCGTCTTGCCAAGCTAGTTCTGCACTTCGTTTCTGAAAGCCTTGAACATTTCAAGTGTTTCAGACTTATATCTCATCAAATAGACATAACCGTATCGACTGAAATCATCAGTAAACGTAACGAAATACA
>NW_010969745.1:281714-282003 GCF_000463585.1 Tarenaya hassleriana | reverse complement strand
TGTTGGCGTTTACGATTTGCATCTTCCTTCTGAACTTGTTTTAGAGCTTAGTAATTGTTACTATGTTCCTGCGATTAGCAGAAACATTATTTCTATTTCATGTCTGGATCTGGATGGTTTTCGATTTGTGATTGAGCGAACTGATTATAGTCCTCAGGCAATGACATAAGGATCAAGTCTGCAACCAAGTCAGCATCGAGTGTCACTCCCATGCGCTCAAGTTCCTCAACACGAGCTCGCATGTTGAGGACGTGGGTGTTGACAGAGCTGCCTCTCGGCATCTCCGTCT
>NW_010969745.1:278328-281451 GCF_000463585.1 Tarenaya hassleriana | reverse complement strand
GCCTAAGTCTAAGCCCGATAAGGGTGACTGTCATTACTGCGGAGTGTCTGGACACTGGCAGCGTAATTGTCACCTTTATTTGGAGGATCTGAAGGATAAGAAGGTTGGTGAAGCTTCTGCCTCAGGTATTCATGTTATAGAAGTTAACATCTGTACTATATCTTCGTGGGTATTAGATACCGGAAGTGCCTCACACATTTGTGGAAATGTGCAGGGACTAAGAAGAAGTAGGATGGTAGCTAAGGGAGAAGCGGATCTACGCGTCGGAAATGGAGCAAGAGTTGCTGCATTGTGTGTTGGCGTTTACGATTTGCATCTTCCTTCTGAACTTGTTTTAGAGCTTAGTAATTGTTACTATGTTCCTGCGATTAGCAGAAACATTATTTCTATTTCATGTCTGGATTTGGATGGTTTTCAATTTGTGATTGAGAACTCGAGTTTGATGATTTATCGAGACGCTCTGGTTGTAGAGCCCCTTCCAGGACGTAAGACTTCTTATCGTGCTTGAGAACAATTCTCAAGTTCCGATACCTGTCTAAGAAGTTCGTCCCGGTTAGATTGGCATGTTTGTTATATTTCGGTATCCTTGAATCATTAGATAATGATTCTAAACTCCCTGGTCAATTATCATTGTGCGAACAATGATGAATTAAGACTAGCATGAGGTGTGATTGATGCATTGGATGCATATCACAATCATGGGTACTCGTTGTGAACGAGTGACTGGTTGACCCGCATGAGATTGTCACATGGACAGAGTCATGACTTGAATCTCATACAGCGGTTCGTTTATGGATCCTCACACCTGAGATGTCTAGAGTATCTGATATGAGGAGTGGCGTGTCTTGACTGCGTCAAACGTCGTCTTTAACCGGATGATCATAACGGCGTTGATCAGATACGTTCACGAATCATATGGAGATAATAGACATGCAATATGGGACTTATCACCTCCTCAATAGGAGAGATATCGCTGGGCCCTCTCGTGGAAGTCGGACTATGAAAACGTGTGGCCACGCTATAGATGAAGTTGCATCTATTTTACTAGTCGATTTGCCAAGACGAGAAAGCAGTTGAACTTGACAGGTGGCTCAAACCATGCCCTTGTTCAACTTATGATATCGTGAGACAAAGGATCAGAACTCTTACTGCCTTGGTTAGATCACCTCTAACTTAATTCAACGGGGTTAGTCAGGGCGTCTTGCTAGAGGCTAACCATGACTCGTAGATCGGGAATGGTTCTCGAGGCTGCTGCCACTGCGAATGGACCTACAGGAGTACACACCATTAGGGATGGACTTATATGTGAATTATCGGAAAGGAAGACTTGGATTTGGTCGAAACAAACGGTTTTTCGGATCAAATCAGAGTGTCAGGACGAATTCAGCGTTCTGACTCGGACCGAGTCAGTTCCATGCGAGTCGAAGCCCAGAAAGTGTTTTGGGCTTGGATGATGTTTTGACTCGGACAAAGTCAATACTCAATGGGCCGAGTCAAGAGTTGACAATGGGCTTGGACTGGTTCATTCTGACACGATCGATTCAGAATTCTGACTCGGACCGAGTCAATACTCGGAAAAAGTCTCTTTTCACAAGGATTAGAGTTTCTAACTTATAAGGAGGTGTTGGACGCCGTCCTAAGAGTATAACTCACTTTCAGAACCCAAAGACAGAGCAAAACTCAGAAGAAATCGTTTCTTTAATAGTTTTAGCTCCTGGGATTAGATCCCACATGATATACTTCACAGATCCTAGCAGATCAGTTCCAAAAGCGTTTGGAATCCTTGTCTTCGGTGTGGATACGTGTAGAGGGACTGTAATTTCAGTCCTAGGTGATTAAACAGGCCCCGGATCGACTCCTACTTCCGTTTCTTCACGAAAGAGGTAAGTATTCGATTCCCACGGTGATATACACGTTCTTTCGGGTTATTGCACAATTGGTTTTTGTGTGACGTTTGGCTAGGTTTAGATCTTTTTCTTCCGCTGCATGAAACCTAGAAACCAAACATTAGATCGATGAGATCGCATGCTAGGAACCCGCAGGGAACCTAACAGTGGTATCAGAGCCTGGTTCTCTGTATATCGCCGTGCTTGTTGCTTGCCTACATGATTTTAATGGTTAGAATTGCATGATAGGCTTGATCTATGCATGTTTAATAATATTATGAATGTTGTTTGATGCATGGATGAGTTTCTGGAAGTAGACGGCTTGATGGCGCATCGAAATAGGGTGAATTCCTAATTTTCGTAGCTTGAAAGTGTCTCTCAGAGTTTTGACTCGGACATACAGAGTTTTGACTCGACCGAGTCAAAACGACAGAGTCAGAACGACAAATCAGAGTTTTGACTCGGGCAGAGTCAAGTGTTGACTTGACAGAGTCAGAACGAATCAAAATCGAACAGACTTGGCCTTAGAGGCTTCTGACTCGGACCGAAGTGTTGACTCGGACCGAATCAGTACAGAAGGTTGTCTAGTTCATCACGTTTTGGTTCGGACTGATTTGGGGAGATTTCGGCTTCTGACTCGGACCGAGTCAAGTATTGACTCGAACCGAGGCAGTTCGTCAGACTTTGTTAGATGCAATTGTTGCATCGTTTCAAGTGTCTAAGCCGAGATTCTGATTCTACCGACATGATCGGAATAACTTGATTGAACTGACTTGAATTCAGTCAAGATTTCATTGTGTTCAAGTCACATATACCTTGAAATCTCAAGCTATTACCGCCCATTAGTAGAACAACTGTCAAGGCCTCGATCGTCAAGGCTACGGGTCATGCCCTTGCTGAGCGTGCCTAATTATCTTGGTGAGGCAGTATGGAGAAATCGTGATTCTCATAGCTCGAATATGGTTGAGCTTGAATTGGGTTATCAAGTCGGACTTGGACCTGATGGTAAGGAAGGGATGAGGAACATGCAGTGATAGCATATCACTATCCCATACTCATCTAGGAATCACATAGGATGTGATTGACAAAGTGTTATCTATCTAAATAGCATGGTTTTGAGCGTCATGCCCTAGCTGACCCAAAAGCATGTGAAATATGGATCCTAACTCACTTAGAAACTCATTGAGGGTGTTTTTCTTAGTGGGAGCCTGTCATATTGCATCTATTGTCTGTGTTA
>NW_010969745.1:274617-278100 GCF_000463585.1 Tarenaya hassleriana | reverse complement strand
ACTGTTTGCGAGCTTTACTTGGATGCATTTGATGTATTGACGCTTTCTATGATTTATGGATTAGTGTTTCATTCATTACATGTTTTGCATACTTAAATATGTTATGACATCCATGTATTGTTATGAACAATACTAAACTCCCTAGTCATATGTCATTATGGGAATAATGACATAATAAGACTAGTATGATGTGTGATTGATGATCATATAGATGATCATAGGTATTTGGATACGATCACAATCATAGGTATTCGTTGGAGAACGGAATACTGGATTGACCCGCATGAGATTGTCACATGGACTAGCGTCATGACTTGAATCTCATATGACGGTTCCATGATTGGATCCTAAGACCTGAGATATCTACGGAATCCAACATGAGGAGTTGCGTACTTTGATTACATCAAACGTCCTGCGTAACAAGAGGACTATAAAGGCGTGTATCAGGTACGAAACGAATCATGTGCAGGATTGTAGATAGTCAAGAGGGGATTTGTACCTCTCGTAAAAGAGAGAGATATCGTTGGGCCCCTCGTGTGAGCGAGACTGTAGAAATGTGTTGCCGCACTATAGACGAACGTCGTCTATTTCAGACAGTCGACCTCAGTGAACGAGAAAGCAGTCGAGTTAGATATGGTGGCTTGTCCATGCCTTATATTCGACATATGATATCGTGATACAAAAGGATCATAAAACGGAATCATCGCTGGCGTTCGTAGGATCACGAACAAACTCTATTCGAGATAGGTAGTCATAGTGTCTTGCTAGAGACCGCCTATGACTTGTGTAACCGAAATAAGAGATTTCGTGTTATACTGCTATATCGGATGAGCCTACAGGGTCACACACAGGAAAGGATGAATGCGCGAAAAGAGACGAGAAAATCCTGGTGGAGCGGAGGTCAGACCGACCGGTCCAGAAGGTCTGGACCGATCGGTCCAGCTAACCCAGACCGATCGGTCTAGACGTAGACCGACCAGTCCAGAGGTAACGTGTGAGGTCCGCAAATTGTTCCAGACCGATCGGTCCAGACGTTAAAAAGCTCCAGACCGATCGGTCCAGATGTCGGGATTTACTAAACTCGCTCTAATTAGGGTTTTAATGTGAGGAAACTTAGGGAAACACCACCCAACTCTTTTGGCACGATTTTCAGATCCTAGGGAGAGGTTTGGAGAGTGAGAAAGCTAAGAGAAAGATCCCTGAAACCCTTGCGTAAAGAAGAAAGCGTTCTTCAGTCCTAGCAGACAAGTTTCAACCGTTGGAATCCTTTCCGCCGCGTGGATACGTGTAGAGGGCAAGGTATTCTTCCTGCCTACAGTGATCAGACGCGTTCTTCGATTGATACAGGCCCCGGATCGATTGAGGTAAGCGTTCTAACGTTTCTACAAGATCATGCATGATAGGTTTTAGGGTTTCATCAAAATTTTTATTTTGTATCCGCTGCGCAAACCCTAGAACTGATCTCTTAGGAATTAGATTCGCTCTTGAGATCCCGGGAAAACCCAACAGTGGTATCAGTACCTGGTTGCTCTGCATGATTTTTGTTAGAACCCGATCACGCAAGTTATAGGATTTGAATTGTTTGAATCCGTGTTTGCTTTGATGCTATGCATGATTTGATTATGGATCTAGAGTAGATTTTCTGTTCGTTGGCATAGTGTGCAAGAGCTTCGAATTCTGAGTTCGCAGGCGAAAACAGGGTCGAATTGGGGTCTGAAACGGGGCAGAAACGACGAAAACGAGATCTGATCACGTTTTCGCTTGGACCGATCGATCTCGGGTTTCGCAAGTCGATTGTGTTGGTGAGACAAAGGATCATAACTCGAGCTGTTGCTGTCTTGGTTAGATCACCTCTAACTCAATTCAACGTAGGTAGTCATGGCGTCTTGCTAGAGGCTAACCATGACTTGTAGATCGGGAATGGTTCTCGAGGCTGCTGCCACTGCGAATGGGCCTACAGGGTCACACACCATTAGGGATGGACTTACATGTGAAGTATCGGAAAGGAAGACTTGGATTTGGTCGGAAAAACCGTTTTCGGATCAAATCAGAGTGTGGGACGTTTTCAGCCTTCTGACTCGGACCGAGTCAGTATTTGACTCGGACCAAGTCAGTTCCATGTGAGTCGAAGCCCAGAAAGTGTTTTGGGCTTGGCTGATGTTTTGACTCGAACCGAGTCAAAGTTTTGACTCGGACAGAGTCAATACTCAATGGGCCGAGTCAAGAGTTGACAATGGACTTCGACTGATTCGTTCTGACTCGACCGAGTCAGAGTTCTGACTCGGACCGAGTCAATACTCGGAAAAAGTCTCTTTTCACAAGGATTAGGGTTTCTAACTTATAAGGAGGTGTTGGACGCCGTCCTAAATGAAGAACTCACTTTCAGAACCCTAAGACAGATCTAGAACACAATAAAATCGTTTCTTTTGAGGTTATAGTTCCCGGGATTCGATCCCAAGTCTTGGAAATCCTATTCACTTCATAGATCCTAGCATATCAGTTCCAAAAGCATTTGGAATCCTTCCCGTCGGTGTGGATACGTGTAGAGGAGCTGTATTTTCAGCTCTTGGTGATTAAAACAGGCCCTGTATCGATTGATACTTCCAGATCTTGAAAGAACGAGGTAAGTATTCGAATCCCACGATGATATACACGATTGTTCGGGTTATTGCACAATTGGTTTTGTGTGACGTTTGGCTAGGTTTAGATTTTTTCTTCTGCTGCGTGAAACCTAGAATCCAAACCCTAGATCGATGAGATCGCATGCTAGGAGCCCGAAGGGAACCCAACAGTGGTATCAGAGTCTGGTTCTCTGTATATCGCCGTGCCTGTTGCTTGTTTGCATGATTTTAATTGTTAAAGTGTGATACGTGTGTATCGAGTCTAGAATTTATACCCAAAACACATACGAATCCCTAACCCATAGTCGTGGATCTACTCACGGTTCATGGAAAACAATAAAAAGAACAGAGAAAAAGAGATAAAAGAGAGGAGAGAAAAGCTCTTGTAGATGTGTAGTCTTCACGATCAAATCTTCCTTCTTCTTCCCAAAATCCCGTGAACTTCTATTCTTCTCTTCACCAAAAGCTCTCCAAAAGTCTGTATCTAAGTGTTTTCTAAGGCTCTCCCCTGTACTAGGACGTGGCTAGGTGTTTTTTATAACCCTAGGACGACTCCCAAGAGTCCTATTCCCATTCAGATGCTGAAAATCGCAAAACAGGGTTTTTGACTGGATCCGAACCGATTCCAGATGGATCCGGACCGGATCCAGATTTCTGGGGTCGAATTCTGCGTCCTTGATCCGGACCGGATCCAGTTGGATCCGGCCCTGCGCTGGCAGTTTTCTGGTCTTCACGAATTCGCTCATAACTTGCTACTCCGGTGTCGGATTTACGTGATTTTGGTGTCTACGTGAAGCTCTTGAAGTGCTCTTTCCAATGGTATAAGTCTCGCACGATTTAGACCTCTGTAGAGAAAGTTATT
>NW_010969745.1:269549-274536 GCF_000463585.1 Tarenaya hassleriana | reverse complement strand
AGCACAACCGGGTTTTGTGTCCTAACACGCCTATAATCCCTATGAATGCATGTGATTATCCTATAAAACCTAGACAAACTCTCATCAAAATATAGAGAAGAATAGGAGTTATCAAATCCCCCAAGACTTAAACCTTTGCTCGTCCTCGAGTAAAGAACGAAGGAATAAAATCTGCAATATAGGGAATGAAGAACATCAAATGGCATCATCATGAAACTCAAAAGCAAAACATCCATCCAATGCTAGTTTCCCGAGAATCGTACCCAAACCGGTTTACTATGATCTTTCTACCAAAGACTAATCTACCAAGCCATGAGATTTTTATTCATCTAGAACCCGTTAGAATCTCTACAACTCACCAAGCCTATTTCCGAACCTATCCTTATCTCAACTTAGCCTTTTCGATCTTAGTTCTTCTTCGTACCTTGATTTTTACCTTTCTGTAGAATTTCTCTATTGAACGCTAGCACCTCGGGTTTCTAGGACGTTGAAGTTGAAGGACATCGTTTTTCTCTTCTCTTTTTTTTTTCTTCTTTTCTCTTTTTTTTTCTTCTGTATTTTTTTCTTTTTATACGATGTCCGACCCACAACTTAGACCCGAACCATCGATCGATGCACTCATGTCCTCGAACGATTTCCGTTGACGAGATTCTGACAGCGGAGTGTCGAGATGCTTTATTTCCCAAGGCATTTGTTGAACTAGATTTCATCGACCTGCAAGATTTGGAAAAGGTTCTACAAGAAACATATAACCTGGATATAGTCATTTCAACTCCCTAGGTTCCAAACAACAATCTCATCCCACAAACTATATATAGAAAGTCCGGAGAACTATCAATTCGACACGGTTCAACCACGTTCTACAAAGTCTCTAGATCATCAAGATATTCCTACTCTATCATCCCACAAATCTTCCAAATGATGTTCAAAATGGGTTTTCAAGGTATGCACGTGAACCTATATGAACCTAAATCTATATATCAAATGCAATCATGCAAACCTAACAAAAAAACCCATCTATATGAAAATAATAAAAAAAACGTGTGAATGCAACTAATGCAAAATGATA
Source organism: Tarenaya hassleriana (assembly GCF_000463585.1). Classification (NCBI taxonomy): domain Eukaryota; kingdom Viridiplantae; phylum Streptophyta; class Magnoliopsida; order Brassicales; family Cleomaceae; genus Tarenaya; species Tarenaya hassleriana. Next base: position 273,467 of record NW_010969745.1, on the reverse strand, counting down.
TGCAGAAGTGGAAAATTTTTCCTAAGTCTATATGCCATGATAAGATGCACCTAAACTAAATGCAATCCTAAGTAGATAGGCTTGAATGTGTGAAGGATCTATCCACCTCCCCAGACTTGAACCACACATCATCCACGGTGTAGACTCTCGTCCGGAAAAGTAGAATCGAAAACAACATATGAAAAGAACCAATAAGAGGGATAGAGAAGGCTTAGCTCTGCAAAATTCATTCGCTCGCAATGAAGTTAACTCACGTCAAACGCAAGAGCTCTCACACACTCTGTGAATTGGAACTTATCCAACGTTGTCTCTCGAAAGTTGATGCTCATCTCTCATGTACCGGTGTAAACGCTCATAGAACAACAAACGTTATCTGAACAAAAGCATAATAGCAATGCACTCCGAAAGATCAAAATACAATCATGGTCTCTACTACCTACGCTACGAAGAAAAAGAAAAAGAAAAGTTACCTAATGCTCGGGTTGCCTCCCCAGAAGCGCTTGTTTAACGTCATTAGCTCGACCTATCTTGCTCAAATGATGGGAGGGTCTGAGAGTGATGAATCTGGAGGTCGGGGTGGTGGTCTATGCGGGTGTCTCACATACTCTGATTTCTCCTCACGTGTCATCCATGCTTGATCATCTGGAATGGAAGAGTGAAAACAAGTATGGAATTATCAAAAAAATGCTTACTTGTTTCCACTGGCCTGAGGATGACGTCTAGATGCTTCCTATCATCTGAGAAACAGACATCGTCTAAGTCATATGTGATGCAGTCCCGAGTCAAGTTTCGGAAAGAAATCACTCGGGCTTGCTTTGGTCCGATCAATCTCAAGTAAATGGGAGATAGACTCATATTCTGTTTCTCCTTCATTTAGCAATCGAGTAATCTCCCAAATCGCCTCCCAATTGTTGTAGATGTTCTCGTCACCTGTAATCATAGTAACGGGGAGAGCAAACTAGTGTAGATGGTTAGTTTAAAAGAAACACTAAAACTATACATAGGACTCGACTCAAATATATACACAAAAGACTCGAAAAAAAAGAAAACTCAATATATATACAAGCAAGATCTAGAATCGATAAAGACCTAGAAATAGGCTAACCAGTCCCCGGCAACGGCGCCAAAAACTTGATATGTGTGTATCGAGTCTAGAATTTATACCCAAAACACATTCGAATCCCTAACCCATAGTCGTGGATCTACTTACGGTTCATGGAAAACAATAAAAAGAATAGAGAAAAAGAGATAAAAGAGAGGAGAGAAAAGCTCATGTAGATGTGTAGTCTTCACGATCAAATCTTCCTTCTTCTTCCCGAAATCCCGTGAACTTCTATTCTTCTCTTCACCAAAAGCTCTCCAAAAGTCTGTATCTAAGTGTTCTCTAAGGCTCTCCCCTGTACTAGGACGTGGCTAGGTGTTTTTTATAACCCTAGGGCGGCTCCCAAGAGTCCTATTCCCATTCAGATGCTGAAAATCGCAAAACAGGGGTTTTGACTGGATCCGGACCGGATCCAGATTTCTGGGGTCGAATTCTACATCCTTGATCCGGACCGGATCCAGTTGGATCCGGCCCTGTGCTGGCAGTTTTCTGGTCTTCACGAATTCGCTCATAACTACTCCGGTATCGGATTTACGTGATTTTGGTGTCTATGTGAAGCTATTGAAGTGCTCTTTCCAATGGTATAAGTCTCGCACGATTTGGACCTCTGTAGAGAAAGTTATTGATGTCGCAACATGAGTACCTCATCCGGACTTCTCCTTTAACGCTCCAAATAGCTCCTTTTCGAGTCCAATCATCTTCGAAATCTGTAACTCTGCAAAATTAAAGCACAACCGGGTTTTGTATCCTAACACGCCTAGAATGCCTATGAATGCATGTGATTATCCTATAAAACCTAGACAAACTCTCATCAAAATATAGAGAAGAATAGGAGTTATCAAAGTGCATGTAAACAATAGATCTTTGCAGGTTTGCATGATTTTAATTGTTAGAATGCATGTAGACCATAGATCTTTGCATGTTTTTCATGGTTTTAATGGTTAGAACGCATGTAAACATGAGATCTATACTTGTTTGATGATTTTGATTGTTGAATGATGCATGGATGAGTTTGGGGGTCGAAGACGGCTTGATGGCGCACCGAAACGGGGTGAAACCCTAGATCTCGTGGCCAAAAAGTGTCTACCAGAGTTTTGACTCGGCCAGAGTCAAGTGTTGACTCGACCGAGTCAAAATGAGAGATCTCCCATAGTTTTGACTTGGACAGAGTCAGAGTTTTGACTCGACAGAGTCAGAACGACAGATCAGAGTTTTGACTCGGACAGAGTCAAGTGTTGACTCGACCGATTCAGAACGAAAGACAATGAACAGACTCGGCCTGACTCGGACCGAGCCAGTTTTGACTCGGACAGAGTCAGTACAGAAAGTTGTCCGGTTGTCAAGTTTTGGTTCAGATTGATCTGTAGATGATTTCGGCTTCTGACTCCAGTTCGTTAGACTTTGTTAGATGCAATTGTTGCATCGTTTCAAGTGTCTAAGTCGAGATTCTGATTCTACCGATATGATCGGAACAGCTTGATTGAACTGACTTGAATTCAGTCAAGATTTCATTGTGTTCAAGTCACATATACCTCATGAAATCTCAAGCTATTACCGCCCATTAGTAGAGCAACTGTCAAGGCCTCGATCGTCATGGTTACGGGTCATGCCCTAGCTGAGCGTGTCTGATTATCTTGGTGAGGCAGTATGGAGAAATCGTGATTCTCATAGCTTGAATATGGTTGAGCTTGAATTGGGTTATCAAGTCGGACTTGGACCTAATGGTAAGGATGGGATGGGGAACATGCAGTGATAGCGTATCACTATCCCATACTCATCTAGGAATCACATAGGATGTGATTGACAATGTGTTGTCTACCTAAATAGCATGTTTTTGAGCGTCATGCCCTAGCTGACTAAGAAGCATGTGAAATATGGATCCTAACTCACTTAGAAACTCATTGAGGGTGTTTTTCTTAGTGGGAGCCTGTCATATTGCATCTATTATCTGTGTTAGTATGTGTACTAAGCGACTTGCATATTTTCCGTCTGTTTGTCTGTCTTTTTCTGTAGAACATATCTGTTGCAGGAATATGTTTTATCTCACCATGCGATCTATCCTTATGAAGGATAAGCCTCTGACCACGGCTTCTGGATCGATCATTGATGCTTATTGGAAGCATGAGGATGATGATCTGGACGCGTTCAGCTTGATGCTTGGAAAGATGTCTTCGGAATTGCGTGAGCAATTAGATGACATGGATAATTCATTGATGGTTGATCAGTTGAATGTGTCATTCCAAGAGAAAGCTAGGAGCCAAGGGAAGAATGATATGGTAGTTGTTGGAAAGAGTTCCAATAAGAGGAAACGTTCCAAGGGCAAGGGCAAGAGGAAAGTGGCAAGCGTTGTCATTGAACCTAAGCCCAAACCCAAGAAGGAAGAGTGTTATTTCTGTCATGCCACCGGGCATTGGTATAGAAATTGCAGACTCTACCTGGAGGATCAAAGGAAGAAGAAGCTTGCAGAAGCTTCAACTTCTGGTATCTTCGTTATAGAGGCCAACTTGTGTACTTCTACGTCATGGGTATTAGATACCGGATGTGCCTCGCACATTTGTGGAAAAGTGCAGGGACTTCGAGGAAGTAGACAATTGGCGAAGGGAGAAGTAGATCTCTGCGTCGAGAATGGAGCAAAAGTTGCTGCATTAACCGTCGGTACTTACAATCTCACTTTACCTTCTGGCCTTGTATTGGAGTTGCATGATTGTTATTTTGTACCTGCCATCAGCAGGAACATCATATCGATTTCATGCTTAGACTCAGATGGTTTCAGATTTGTTATTGAGAACAAATGTCTGTCCATTTATAGAGGCGAT
>NW_010969745.1:264100-269383 GCF_000463585.1 Tarenaya hassleriana | reverse complement strand
GATACAGGTCGATCTATAATGTTAGTACCAAGCGGTTTAAGCCGGACGACTTAAACTCGACCTATCTCTGGCATTGTCGACTTGGTCACTCAACGAGAAACGCATAGCGAAGCTTCATTCTGATGGACTTCTTGATTCTTTTGATTATGAGTCAATTGAATCGTGCGATTCTTGTTTGATGGGCAAGATGACAAAATCTCCTTTTTCTAGAAAAGGAGAACGGGTTACAGATTTGGTAGAACTCATACATAGTGATGTGTGCGGTCCTATGAGTTCGCCCGCTAGAGGGGGTTATCTGTACTTTGTTATGTTTACTGATGATTTCAGTAGGTACGGTTATGTCTACTTGATGAGACATAAGTCTGAGACGCTTGAATTGTTCAAGAATTTCAGAAACGAGGTACAGAACCAACTTGGCAAGACGATCAAGTTGCTTCGATCTGATCGAGGTGGCGAGTATATGAGCCAAGAGTTCACTGACTATCTTGCAGATTGTGGGATTGTCTCACAGCTGACTCCACCTGGAACCCACAATGGAATGGCGTTTCCAAGAGGAGGAACCGAACCTTATTGGATATGGTACGGTCTATGATGAGCCAGGTCGATCTTCCTAAATCCTTATGGGGATTTGCTTTGGAAACGGCAGCGCTTATACTGAACAACTGTCCAACAAAGTCGGTTCAGAAGACTCCATATGAGATATGGACTGGGAAGCGTCCCAGGTTAGCATTCATGAAGATTTGGGGATGTGACGTTTACGTGAAACGTCTTGCTTCTGATAAGCTATCCGCCAAGTCTGATAAATGCATATTTGTGGGTTACCCTAAGGAAACGAAAGGGTACTGGTTCTACAACCCATCTGAGAACAAAGTGTTTGTTGCTCGGAATGGATCTTTCTTGGAGAGAGAGTTCGTCTCCAAGAGAGTCAGTGGGAGTAGAATAGATCTCGAAGAAGTTCGAGAACCACAAATAGTCGAAGAACCAAGTGAACAGGTCGAAACAGTTCAACCTGTATCACAAGTTGTTGAGACAGCACCTCCTAGTGAACCTCGGAGATCTGGTAGAATTCGCCAAGAGCCTACAAGATACGGATTTCTTGTGACTGGAAACGACGAACTCATGTTGTTAGAACAGGACGAGCCTACGTCATATTCAGAGGCTGTGGCGAGTTCCGATTCCGAGAAATGGCACCAGGCCATGGAGTCTGAGATGCAATCCATGTACGACAACAAAGTGTGGACTTTGGTCGATTCATTCAATGGTATTAAAACCATTGGATGCAAGTGGGTTTTCAAGAAGAAAACCGACATGGATGGCATCGTGCATACCTATAAGGCACGACTCGTCGCGAAAGGGTTTCGGCAGATTCATGGTATAGACTATGATGAAACCTTTTCACCAGTCGTGATGCTTAAATCCATACGGATTCTGCTGGCCATAGCTGCGTATTATGACTACGAGATATGGCAGATGGACGTCAAGACCGCATTCCTTAAACGGGAATTTGCTCGAGGATGTGTACATGACACAACCCGAGGGCTTTGTCGATCCTAAGAGTCCGAGGAAGGTATGCAAACTTCAAAGATCCATTTATGGACTGAAGCAGGCTTCGAGGAGCTGGAATCTTCGATTTGACGAGGCAGTCAAAACGTTTGGCTTCCTGCAAAACGAAGATGAGCCATGCGTTTACAAGAGGCAGTCAAAACGTTTGGCTTCTTGCAAAACGAAGATGAGCCATGCGTTTACAAGAAGGTCAGTGGGAGCGCAGTGGTCTTCCTTGTACTTTATGTGGATGATATATTGCTCATCGGAAATGGCTATGTTGCCGCCTATATTCTAGGAATCAAGATCTATAGAGATAGATCGAGAAGGCTTCTTGGTCTAAGTCAGAGTACATACATTGACAAGGTCTTGAATCGGTTCAAGATGCAAGACTCCAAGAGGGGTGCCTTGCCAATGGGACATGACGTTGATCTCAGCAAGACTCATAGTCCAAAGACACAGGATGAGCAAGAGCGCATGAGTAGGATTCCATATGCCTCGGCAATTGGATCCATCATGTACGCCAAGTTATGTACTCGTCCGGATGTATCATATGCATTGAGCATGACTAGTAGATATCAGTCTACACCAGGTGAGGCTCACTGGATTGCGGTCAAGAACATCCTTAAGTACTTGAGAAGGACTAAGGATTTGTTCTTGGTGTATGGAGGATTGGAAGACGAGCTCGCTATAAAGGGTTATACCGATGCTAGTTTCCAAACCGATAGAGATGACTTCAGATCGCAGTCAGGTTACGTGTTCTGCCTAAACGGTGGGGTTATCAGTTGGAAGAGTTCCAAACAACCAACCGTTGCAGATTCACTACAGAAGCCGAGTACATAGCAACATCGGATGCAGCTAAGGAAGCTTTTTGGATCAGAAAATTCGTGGGAGACCTGGACGTTATTCCTAGCGTTGCAGATCCCATTGAGTTGTACTATGACAACAATGGTGCGATTGCGCAAGCAAAGGAACCCCGGTCACACCAGAGATCCAAACACATACTCAGACGATTTCACTTGATTAGAGAAATCATCGACAGAGGAGACGTGAAGATAAGCCGAGTGTCGACGGATGATAATATTGCCGACCCGCTGACGAAGCCTCTCCCTTCGTCAAAGCATGATGGTCATGTTAAGGGTATGGGGATTAGATGCTTGTAGGATAGATCATAGAGCATAGTGGGAGATTGTTGGTTGTAATGCTCTAGGATGATCCGTGATATGACATTTTGACTTTGTATTGATTCATTGATTTATGAATGCATTACATTCCCGTTATATGATTGGCATATTTGTTATATTTCGGTATCCTTGAATCATTAGAGAATGATTCTAAACTCCCTGGTCAGTTATCATTGTGGGAACAATGATGAATTAAGACTAGCATGAGGTGTGATTGATGCATTGGATGCATATCACAATCATGGGTACTCGTTGTGAACGAGTGACTGGATGACCCGCATGAGATTGTCACATGGACAGAGTCATTACTTGAATCTCATACAGCAGTTCGTTCTCGGATCCTTAGACCTAAGATGTCTAGAGTATCTGATATGAGGAGTGGTGTATCTTGACTGCGTCAAACGTCGTCTTTAACCAGATGATTATAACGGCGTTGATCAGATACGTTCACGAATCATATGGAGATAGTAGACATGCAAGACGGGATTTGTAACCTCCTTAACAGGAGAGATATCGCTGGGCCCTCTCATGGAAATCAGACTATGAAAATGCGTGGCCACACTATAGATAAAGTTGCATCTATTTTATTAGTCGATTTGCCAAGACGAGAAAGCAGTTGAACTTGAAGGGTGGCTCAAACCATGCCATTGTTCAACATATGATATCGTGAGATAAAGGATAAGAACTCGAGTTGTTGCTGCCTTGGTTAGATCACCTCTAACTCAATTCAACGTGGGTAGTCTGGCATCTTGCTAGAGGCTAACCATGACTTGTAGATCGGGAATGGTTCTCGAGGCTGCTGCCACTGCGAATGGGCCTACAGGGTCACACACCATTAGGGATGGACGTACATGTGAAGTATCGGAAAGGAAGACTTGGATTTGGTCGGAAAAACCGTTTTCGGATCAAATCAGAGTGTCGGGACGTTTTCAGCCTTATGACTCGGACCGAGTCAGTATTTGACTCGGACCGAGTCAGTTCCATGCGAGTCGAAGCCCAGAAAGTGTTTTGGGCTTGGCTGATGTTTTGACTCGAACCGAGTCAAAGTTTTGACTCGGACAGAGTCAATACTCAATGGGCCGAGTCAAGAGTTGACAATGGGCTTGGACTGATTCGTTCTGACTCGACCGAGTCAGAGTTCTGACTCGGACTGAGTCAATACTCGGAAAAAGTCTCTTTTCACAAGGATTAGGGTTTCTAACTTATAAGGAGGTGTTGGACGCCGTCCTAAGTGAAGAACTCACTTTCAGAACCCTAAGACAGATCTAGAACACAAGAAAATCGTTTCTTTTGAGGTTCTAGTTCCCGGGATTCGATCCCAAGTCTTGGAATCCCTATTCACTTCACAGATCCTAGCAGATCGGTTCCAAAAGCGTTTGGAATCCTTCCGTCGGTGTGGATACGTGTAGAGGAGCTGTATTTTCAGCTCTTGGTGATTAAAACAGGCCCTGGATCGATTGATACTTCCAGATCTTGAAAGAACGAGGTAAGTATTTGAATCCCACAATGATATACACGATTGTTCGGGTCATTGCACAATTGGTTTTGTGTGACGTTTGGCTAGGTTTAGATTTTTTCTTCCGCTGCGTGAAACCTAGAATCCAAACCCTAGATCGATGAGATCGCATGCTAGGAACCCGAAGGGAACCCAACAGGTTGGACCGACAGGTCCGGACTGAACGGTATGCATGCGTAGACCGATCGAGCTGGACCAAGACCGATCGGTCTGGACCATTCTGAACCGAAAGGTCTGGACCGACGCAGACCCGAAGACCGAACCGCCTAGACCGATCGGTCTAGGACTCGACGCTTCACCAAAAATTTGATTTTGCATTTCGGGATCTGGTTTGACCAATCGTTGCTTAAAACCGATCAATTGTGATTCAGAATAACATGATTCTCTCTTATGGATGGTCCATAGTGAATGAATGCATGTAACTTAATCAAGATATTAGATATGTTTGATTGAGTGGGAGTTTCGGGATTGGGATTGCATAATCGACTGGATGGTCCATTCGGATTATGAACAATCGTTGCACAGAAACCGATTAGATCTAGAAGCTCTACGAGTAAAGCACTTGTCAAGGCCTCGATCGTACGTGTCATGGGCCATGCCAAAGCTGGGTGTGTCGTGCTATCTTGGTAAGGCAAGATGGAGAAATGGTGGTTATCATAGCTTGAAAGTAGATGCTTGATCTGAATGTGGTTTCAAAAACCCCTTGTTTATGTAATGCTAAGTGTGTACCTCCCATTACTAGAGGGTCTGTCAAGGCATCGATCGTCCGTAACATGGGTCATGCCAAAGCTGAACGTGCCGGATTATCTTTGTGAGGCAGGGTGGGAAATCGTGGTTCCCACAGCTTGAACATGGTTTACCTTAGGTTAAGTTGTCAAGTTTAGACTTGAGACTTAACGGTACAGATGAGACGAGTATGCAATGATATTTGGTATCATAGTCTCATAAAAGGATCTGAGAGTCACATTGGATGTGATTGACATTAGATGTCTACCTAAATAGCATAAAGATGGGTGTAACAATTTATTCTTGTGTGAAATA
>NW_010969745.1:260541-263184 GCF_000463585.1 Tarenaya hassleriana | reverse complement strand
CGTGGACCGTCCGTTCCAGACCTTCTGGAACGGATGACCGAATGCAGACCGACCCCGAAGACCGAACGTTCCAACAGACCCAGAACGGACGGTCCAAGGACCAGAACGGACGGTCCAAGGACTAGAACGGACGGTCTGTTGAGCATAATTTGAAATCCCCTTTGATCATCGGTCCAACCCTTGGACTGGTCGGTATGACCTAATTTGACCAAAAGGAAGAACCACCGTCACGCATAGACCGATCAGTCTACTCTCTAGACCGATCAGTCCATGCGATGGACAGATTTCGGATCTCAGTTTCGGGTCCCGTAAACTAGGGTTTTCATCCCCGTTTCGACGCACCATCAAGCCTCCTAAGAACCATAGCTCACCCATGCATTATTCAATAATCAAATTCATCAAACAAGCATAGATCTCATGTTTACATGCATTCTAACCATTAAAACCATGAAAAACGTGCATAGATCTATAGTCTACATGCATTCTAACAATTAAAATCATGCAAACCTGCAAAGATCTATTGTTCACATGCATCTCAACAATTAAAATCATGCAAACAAGCAATAGGCACGGCGATATACAGAGATACCACTGTTGGGTTCCCTTCGGGTTCCTAGCATGCGATCTCATCGATCTAGGGTTTGGATTCTAGGTTTCACGCAGTGGAAGGAAAGATCTAAACCTAGCCAAACGTCACACAAAACCAATTGTGCAATAACCCGAACAATCGTGTATATCGTCGTGGGATTCGAATACTTACCTCGTTCTTTCAAGATCTGGAAGTATCAATCGATCCAGGGCCTGTTTTAATCACCAAGAGTTGAAAGCACAACTCCTCTACACGTATCCACACCGGCGGGATGAATTCCAACACTTTGGAACGTATCTGCTAGGATTTGTGAAGAGAAAACCGATGTCCTTGACTTGAAATCGATATTCCAATCTCTATAACTCAAAATCAAGCTTCTCTAAGCTCTCATCAGAATCTAGGACGTCTGAGGTTCTTATTTTAGAATTTGTGGCGGCTCTCATATTAATTAGGATTGCCCAAAACCCTTAAAACGCGAAAAAGGAAACTTTCCCCGAAAGTCGGACCGTCCGGTCTAGGTCGTGGACCGGACGGTCTGGCTTTTAACGTAGAACGGACGGTCCATATTTCTACGTGCTTCCAGATCGCTTCGTCGCTCTTTTCTCGCGTTGTTCTCTTCACGTGTGATCCATCCCTAATGGTGTGTGACCCTGTAGGCCCATTCGAAGTGGTAGTGGCTTTGGAAACCCTTTTCCGAACCACAAGTCATGGTTAGCCTCTAGCAAGACGCCATGACCACCCACCTAGAATAGAGTTAGAGGTGATCTAACAAAGCGAGCAATAGTTCGAGTTCTGATCCTTTGTCTCACGATGTCGTATGTTGAACAAGGGCATGGTTCGAGCCACCCTTCAAGTTCAACCGCTTACTCGTCTAGGCAAACCGACTGATAATATAGATGTACATTCATCTATAGCGTGGCCACGCATTTTCACAGTCCGATTTCCACGAGGGGCCCAGCGACATCTCTCCTGCGTAGGAGGTGACAAGTCCCGTATTGCATGTCTACTATCTGCATATGATTCGTGAACGTATCTGAGCAACGCCGTTATGATCATCCGGTTAAAGACGACGTTTGACGCAGTCAAGACACGTCACTCCTCATATCAGATACTCTAGACATCTCAGGTCTGAGGATCCAAGAACGAACCGCTGTATGAGATTCAAGTCATGACTCGTGTCCATGTGACAATCTCATGCGGGTCATCCAGTAACTCGTTCCAAACGAGAACCCATGATTATGATTTGCATCTAATGCATATGATCATAATCATCTATCACACATCATGCTGGTCTTAATTCATCATTGTTCCCACAATGATAACTGACCAGGGAATTTAGAATCATCTGCAATGATTCAAGGATATTTACCGTAATATAACAAACATGCTAATCATATAACGGGAAAAGTAATGCATTCATAAACCAATGAATCAATACATAGTCAAAATGTCATATCACGGATCATCGTAGAGCATTACAACCAACACAAACTTCTTGGACTGGTATCGTAACTTGAGAATTGTTCTCAAGCACGATAAGAAACGTCCTGGAAGGGGCTCTACCACCAGAGCCTGCGGCCAATGCCATGAGAGCCGTCAAAGATGCTTGGTTGAAGCATCAGACTGACGACAATGAGATCTCTTGTCTCATGTTGGGAAGCATGGCCCCGAATCTGCAGAGGCAATTTGAGGGGAAGAACGTTTTTGATATGATCAATCAGCTCAAGACCATGTTTGAGGAGCTAGCGCGTACTGAAAAGTACAAGACGCTGAAAGCTCTGGTGAAGACGGAGATGCCGAGAGGTAGCTCTGTCAACACCCACATCCTCACCATGAGAGCTCATGTTGAAGAACTTGAGCGTATGGGAGTGAAGCTCGATGGTGACTTGGTTGCAGACTTGATCCTGATGTCATTGCCCGAGGACTATAACCAGTTCGTTATGCAGTACCATATGCACGGGATGACTAAGAGCTTAGCCGAACTGCATGGGATGCTGAAATCGGCCGAGCAGGATATCGTGGTGCCCAAGACTGTGCTTGCTGTTGAGAAAAAC